>NC_140470.1:28775713-29345713 GCF_051167445.1 Perissodus microlepis | reverse complement strand
CATCAGTACACAATTGAAACCGATTTAGTGAGTTTGTTTAGCCGTGGAGGGTAACAACTGAAAATATGAAATGTAAGCTAAGACTCTCTAAAAAATCAGCATTGCTGTTCGGCTTTTTATTTATCCATCCATTTGTTGATTCACTCGAAGAGCAAGTAACGCAACCAAGTGATCAGTTTGATATTGTAACGGACTGGGTTACAAGTTAGTTGACTGTTGTGTTATCAGTGTTACCAGTGTTCAGAATTGCCAGTTACTTATGGCATAGTTGGACCACACCCGCAGCAAGGTGATTTACTGAGTGTCCTTGAATGTGCAGTAGTCTAGAGGCCGGTTGGCCTGTCAATCAGATCAGCTACCAATGACAGAGAGTCTGGAGGAGAGCAGGTGTGTGGTTGGCTGAGAGTGTTCGGGGGGTGGGGGTTAGAGAGAGTGTGTGTGTGGGGCGGAAGAGAAGGAGAGAGTCGGGGGTTGTGCTGTTGCTGAGAGCGCACTTTTTCGCTGTTGTTTTGGCGTTGGCTACGGCCCACAGTAGCCCGTGTTACTCTTCTGAATAAACACCGGTAACTGGAACGCTGATCGTCTGTGTCTTCTGGCGAGGGACGCTACAATATCAATCTTTTGTGATACACCGTCATATTTACATTATTAGTTCAGTACGAATGATTTGCTTTGGTACCTGGTCAAACTTAAGCTCTCCTCTGTCTGCAGCAAACTCGCAGGCAGCAGCTTCTCCCCCCTCGCTCACATGGGTGCTGTGCTCAGTCGCCTAGTGCTTGAGCTCGGATCATACCAAAATTAGGGGGAATTTACGACGGTGCGCTCTGTGCTTCGTGTGTTGTTTTTGTTTTATACAGTTGTCAGTCAGGCATCTAACTAACAAATTACATTCCAAAAGACCCCATGCTTCTGAAAAAATGACCCGGGCTTAAGCCCAGTAAGTCACCCCCCCGCTCCGCTGATGGTTGACTCCAAATCTCCCGAACACTATGTCGATTTGAGAATGCAAGACCGAAACAGCGAGACCAAGACCGAGACCAAGACAAAAGTCTGTCGAGACCAAGACAAGACCAAGACAAAAGTCCGTCGAGACCAAGACGAGACCAAGACCACGTAAAAGTGGTCTCGAGACCGGTCTCGAGACATCCAACTCTATCACAGATACACCTCAGAGATATTCTAACACGAGCTTCCTGACGTGGATTATGACCTGACATATGAGGAATATGTCAGGATATTCAGAAAGACAGAACTCAGGTGACCAGATCCCAACAAACAAATATAGGACAAAGACTGTTTGTGTGGAACAATGTGGGACGCATAATCTAGAATTTTGACATTGATTTGACTTTCCCAGCGTTTCCTGCTGAGTAAACAGTAACCATAAAGAGAAGCTAAAGTGCTTTTTCAGTGATCATCTCTAGGTTGTTGTTGGCATGCATCCATAAACCACATAGATCTTTTTGAACAAGCTCACATGCACTTTCATATTTTTCATCCTACAAAATTAAAAAAACCTTTCACCAAAATGTCTTTCATCAAAGTGAGCCAGTATCAACTTTGTTGTCCTAAATGGAAAGACTGGTTTGAAATAACATTTATGTTTCACAGGTCAAATCATCAGAGCAGTCTGGGTTACTTTGTAAAGATCTCTGAGTCAGGTGGACCAACACTGGCTGACAGACTGTTTTACGTCATGTATGGACTGGATGTGGTTAAACATGACTTCTGTTTTTTAGGGAACTAGACTGACTCACGCTGCAGGAAATCTCTGAGGCTCGAGATGCACTGCAACAGAAGCAGAGGGGAAATGTTTTTCTTTCTACAGTGTAGTGTGCCAAATAACTTGAAGACTGCATGATGATGCATTTCCAAATAACAATAAAAGAACTTGTTAAAATAAAAACTTGATTTTTTTTTTCTTTGTTGCTTGTCAGTCAGCCACAGACTATCTATAAAAGGAAGATGTAGCACTTCTTCAGAACTTTAAAGATGTGAACTGAAACGGAGTGAATGTTAACTGAACCTAAACCCAAACCTTAGATGGGTTACAAGTTGGCATCCTAACACCCACCAGCTAACAAAATACCCCCAACAACAACTATATAAAAGACAGTAGTTGTTTCTGGATCTATAAAAATGAAGCCAAATTAAATTCGTAGTTGTAAATCAGGAGACCACTATAACTGTAAATGGATCTATAATTGCAATAAACACTGCTGTTGAGTGTATCGTCTCAATCAGGAGTTTAAAGTCTGCAAAATGTTCATTTTAGAAATTATGGTAACATTTAGAGCTTAAAAGCACAATAAAGCAGGATGTGGGAGATAAACGACTATTAAGTGATGTCACTGTGTGTATATAACTGTTTTTATTTTAGATATAAAATGAACAGATAATTGTAACTGTTCTGGCAGGAGGGTCTGTTTAAAATGTTTGACGAAACAGATTTTAAACACACACAATGAATACTTGACTCCTGTGTGGCTGATGAGAGTGTAACATTTATTCTCAAAGAGAAGAAAACTGTACAGAGACTAAAAATCCAGGAAAACTTCTTTGAACCATTAATTGGTAAAAAAAAAAAAAAAAAAACCAAACAAACATTACTTCAGTCACTACTACAGAGTCACACGTACATACAGAGGAGGTTCGGTTCTGATGCTTCGGTCTGGAGGAAGATTTAAAGGGTCACACAAAGCACTTGTGAACATAAAAATAACAGCAAAAAAACCAAACAGTCAATCATTTAATAGCTACACATCTAACAACAGTGTGGGCGTTTACTTTTGTGTCCAGGGTTGTTCACACAGGACCAAAAGGAAACAACATGTGACTAAACACCACAGCAGAGTTACAGGTGGCAGATGACATGGACTTGGAACTTTCCACTTCATGAAATCGTCCACTGCTGTTACAAAACACGCCGAATCTATTCCCAGCAAAGGGACCGTTTCCACTTCATAACAAGAGTGCATCATCAGTAACTCCAACCAGGATCTACCTTTTCATTTAGCGGTGGAACTACAGCGCCCAGTATTTTCTAAGAAGCGTAGCATGCATCATCCTGCAGAAACTTTGCATATAACATCGATAATTACCAGTAAGCTAGCATTGTAGGACCACTAAGAGAAGTAAAATAAAACCTTGCATTACATTTACGTCCTCTTATATTAAGGCCTTTTAGAGATGAAGAACATTTGTTTGCACACCGTTGCAACTGGGGACCCCCCCCCCAAAAAAAAGAAACTGCCAAAGCAGAAAGAGCATCGGTGAAGGTTTCTGCAGGATGCTCACTGGGCACACATCAGCTAATAAGCACTAAATACAAACAGGAATTCTTCCCATCGTTTAGCTTTTCTTCCAAAATTTACTAAGATAGTTTTTTCTCATACCCAAAAAAGGGAATAAAATCTTTTGCAAAAGAGGAAGTGGAAAAAAAAACAAAACAAGAAAACTTCAATCTATACATTAAATATCCCACAAAACAAAACAAAAAACATTTTCTGCAAAAGAAATAACTGGAACGTTTGAGGAGGAGCCTGACAATTTTCCTGAGACAAAACTTGTTACAATATAATTAGAGAATCGTTGTCTGTTTATTTTGTCTGATACTGAACTGCACCCGAGAAATTTATTATTTATTCATCCCAAAATGGAAGAAAAATATTTTAGTGACAGGCAGAATATATCAGAGGAAGCTTTAGCATCGTTACCCTGGAGGACTGCGTGACAGCAGAGGGTCTGGGGTTGAGTTAGAAGTTATGATGAGGATAAAGTGCGTTAGTATATGATACTTATAAACTTGGATCGCAACCATCTTCAGTTTCAGCTTCACCAACATAAGCTCTTCACTTCATTGTGGGGTGATTCATGCTGACGTGGTTGGTCAATGCGTTTGATTTTACATCCAAGAAACACTGAATATGATCACGGTTTTCTTTTTTGTTTTTTAAATGTATATAACCATGTTTGTTTTTAAATGGGAAAGATGGTGGACAGCACAGTGGTTATCTTAAGTGGTTAGAGCTGCTGTTAAAAGGTCCCATGAAATAGTTTAAGTTCCACAGTTGATATTTCAAAAATATTTACATAAAGCTGCTCACGCCCAAATCTATGGAGGAATGGGAAAAGTCATTAACAGCATAATTTCAGGTCAGACACGTTTAAGCCTTTGGATAACGTGGGGGGGAAAAAAAGATCTAAATTGAAACATGATTGCAAGAGTTCTTGTCTGGCAGGTCAGATGATAATCAGTCAGTCAGATTTACTGGTCCACTTTTATTTTGAGGCAAAACCACAAGCTTGGATTAACTGACCAAAAACCCAAAAACCAGATTATTACAGTAATTAAAGGTCAAAGCTGATTAGGAGGTCTGTCTGTAAATTGTGTTGTTTGACCGTCAGTTTGGGTGCTTAGCTTACAGCTCAGCCACCCTGCCACCTAAATTAGACTAAGTGGAGGTTTGTTTACAACGTTCTCCATCTAACTCCTGTGTGGCAAATAGTGTTGCACTTGCAGATCCAAGGTAGTTACTTGGTGGGTTAAATTATGGCTTAACGACAGAAACTTATACAGGACTTTTTAGGCAGTGCAAAATCTGTTGGATTTATATTTGGAAGAGTAACCGGACCTCAAATTGAGGGCGTTAATAACACGGTAACATTTGAAAAGATTTGGACATAAAAAAGAAAAAAAAGAAAAAAAGGAGAACTGGAATACACTGAACTAAGCATGAGGACGTCATCATTTCATGGGACCTGTGGTGTCTGTGCGTCAGGCAGCTTGCGTTCTCAGAAGCCGGAGGGCGTCAGGATGTTCATATCTCTCGGTTTGAGCTTGTGTGTTCGGGTTCCATGCCGCCGACCCTCCACCGTGGGAATCTCCATTGTGGGTGGAGACACCTTCTGAATGGAAGCGCTGTCGGCCAGTCGAGCCTGCGTCTTCATCACCTCCATCGGGGTCGGCTTCTGAGCGCCACGGTACGCCTGCAGAGCAAAGCCTGCTGGGAAAAAAAGATGATAATACAACTTGCAAGAGGCTCAGAAGGTGGTTGATATAAAGTGACAATATTAAAAAAAAAAAAAAAAAAAAAAATCAATACATTTTAAACATTTTACAACATGTGTCCACAAATAAGGGTTTCTTTTTAAATTATTATCTCTTTGAATTCATTGTCAGAGCCAATTAATAAAAATAAATAATTCCCATTATAACACAGACAAACAACCCGCACCACCAAAACCCCCCAAAATAAAACAAACACACCCAAAAAACTACTTCTCAATCTTCAAGAAAACCCCCTCAGCCTAATTTAATCTCTTACAACCCCCCCCCCCCCAAAAAAATAAATAACAATAGTAATAATAATAAAGAATCTGATTCTCCCACCACACTATAAATATAAAGCAGCTGTCTGTTTTTTTTTTTTTTAAACAAACTCTATAAAAAGTTGTGAAATTCTGAAAGAAAAAAATTCTTTAAGCTGTACAAAATCTATTTCACTCAGGTCCCTGCAAACATTACTTTTCTCGGGTTACCTACCGAAAGTCATCCTGGGAAGAAGATTTTAAAAGTCTCTGATTCAAACTGAACATCCCACATGTAAAGACCTAAACGCAGTTTCTCAAAAGTCATCGTTGAGCTGTAGTTTTATATCAATGCGATGAAGAAATCTCAGCTCGCCATTGCTAAAAGCCAATGACTGATCAGTCTCTCAGGGTTGTCAGCCCTGAATGTTGTTCAGTGTTTACTGTCAGTCTGAAGTTCATTCAATCACCCATTAACCCCATTCCTGGACTGAACTGGTCATATGGGCCTTTGTTCTTCCATAGTGAGGGGTTATTTTAGTTTCTTACCGCAGCGCTTCATGTTTGTTCTCTTTATTTTGTTTATTGTATTGAACACGTCTCATGGGAATTCTGAGGAGAACCTTTTTCGAGTTTTGTTTACACAAGACAAGCAAACACTCAAGTCATTTCCACAGGCTTCACACTGAGGCTGTGCTGTTACCTGGAGTTGTGGAGTCTGATCCCAGGTCAGAGGTCGACTTATGGACAGGTGGTCGAGGTCCGAAGACACCCCATCGTTCCACTACACCTCCGCCTCCTCCCCCTCCCCCGACGTCTACTCCAGCCATGTCCAAACTGCTGTTGGAGGAGGAGGCAATACTGAGCTCTGAACTCGAACTGCCAAACCAGCCTCTTCACAAACACACAAAGTGTAAACACGGTTAGGTTTTTAGCATTTATCACCTTGTTGGGTTTAGACGGGCAGGCTGATAACCTGAGGACACTGAGTGTAAGTGTGTGGTTGTACCTGCGCTGTGATTTAGGGGAGCTGTGTGGTGTGTTGGATGGAGTGGAGTGGGTGGAGGAGCTCTGGTGCTCTTCCTTGGCCTCCATGCTCTGGATCTGGAGTTTCTACAATAGAAACAACAAAACACACTGTAAACCTTTGACCTCTGTGAAAATGTAACAGTTACTTTACTCACTTTGAAACAAACATGCTGCTTGCAGGGCAAATGCTTTTATTTGTATTGTATTTATTTTTATACCAGGGACAACACATAAATAACACTGCAATTAAACAAAAATGCAACCAACACAGTATATGTAGGACTTCTAGCCACAGCTAATTTGCAGACTATGACCCTGGGTAGGCTTTTTAAGGATTTGTAATAACAAGCAACTAAGGCAGAACACCCTGAAGCACCTAAAGCACGGGAAATTGAAGAGAAAGAGGAAGTGTTTGAAACAGCAGTTCCTCCAAAGGCAACGTCAGGTCATCATTGGATCCTTGCTAAATCCAGAATCAATATTTAAAATCCTCCTCCTCACATATAAGTACTTGAATAATCCTTCCCCATCTTATCTTAAAGACCTTGTAGTACAGCATCACTCCAACAGAGCACTTCTCTCTCAGACTGCTGGTTTACTTGTGGGTCCTACAGTGTTTAAAAGTAGAATGGGAGGCAGAGCCTTCAGCTATTAGACCTTCTATTCTGTGGAAACGGCTCCCAGTTTAATTTGGGAAACAAACACCTTCTCTACTTTTAAGATAAGGCTTTTGCTAAAGCATATAGTTGGGGCTGGATCCAGTGACCCTGAATCCTGTCTTAGTGACGCTGCAACAGGTCTAGGCTGAAAGAGGTTTCCCATGATGCACTTCACTCGCCTCTTTCACTCACTAAGTGTTTATACACCTCTCTGCATTTAATGATTAGTGATTATTAATTTCCACCTCGCTCCTACAGTGTCACTTTTGTCCCGTCTTCCTCCCATCATTCCCAACTGGTCGTGGCAGATTGCTGCCACTCTCCGAGCTTGGTTCTGCAGGAGTTTTTTTCCTGTTAAAAGGGAGTTTTTCCTTCCCACTGTTGCCAACTGCTTGCGCATAGGGGTCATATGATTGTTGAGGTTTTCCTCTCTGTTATTGTAACAATATAAAGCACCTTGAGGTGACTGTTGTTTTAATGTGGCATTACATAAAAAAAAAATAAATAGAAGTTTTATTGTTATTTTCTTCCAAATATTATGGTCTCCTGCGTATGTGTGCGCGCGCATTGGCTTCCTTTGTTAGTTTTCGGTTCCCTGCTGGGTATCATCTATGTGCAGTCTATTATAATATCATTCTAAAAACAGCTGGAGCCCTTTGATAATAAACTCCCACTAAAACAGTAGAACTGGTGAGCCAAACAAGAATTAAATGATACAGCCTAAAACCAGTAACAACAGGTGCAGCAGCTTACTTCTGATGATCATGAATGGAGCATTGGATACAGCCATAAATGATTTTTTTTGGTTTAATGCATATTTGCTGATGACTGGCACTGGTCTTTTCTCAGTGGGAATTTATGGATTCAGTTCCACATTGCACATTTAATTGGTGGAAACAGTTATGTGAGCAATCTCGTTAGCCATCAACCAGGTTGGTGGCATAAAGTAAAAATTCAATTCAAGGCTGATTTAACAACCATGTGTAATAATCAGCTGCATTTTGGGTTCACACGGGTTACACGTGTGTCTGACCTGGATTGTTTCGGGCACGCGATGGTGATGTCTCGTCTCCTCAGCAGTGAGGCCTTTGTGGGGTGTATAGCCGGTGTCAGAGAGCCCTGCTGTCTGCTCAAACTTATATACGCTATCCTGAGTTTGCTCTGAAACAGAGAAAAACAGTTTGATTCTAATGTGAATGCATTTTCATGCACAATTATTATAAATTCAAACAATGAGTAAACAAGCTACTTCGTACCAGAACTTTTTCTGTAAGTTTGCACATTTTCTTCTTACAAATTAATCCTAAAGTATTTAATTAAATTACATGTGTAGTTAAAGCTCTTTAAACTGACAAAAAGGGGAATTTCATTTGTCTGTACCACTTCGTCCAGTCCATGATGTAAAATGAGTTTGACGTTTCTGCTGTAGTATTTGATCAAACTTGTCAAGAACACTCACTCAGATAAATGCACCCTTAATACAGAATATCATCATTAACAGGAGTAACATACTGTTGATGAGAGAATTCATGATGATGGAAGAAGCCTTGGTTTTCACCACAGCTTGTGGTCTAGAGGCTCCAGTGTCCTGTGCTGCAGACTGACTCGCACCACTCTCATCCTCCTGGTGAGAAAACATCATCAGCACCCACGCACTGAAAATACGGGCAGTTTAATAGTAAAGCAGCGTGTGTCACCTCAGCCAGGTGTGTGAACTTCCTTTCGGGTATGATTGGTCGTTTCCACAGGTTGTTGATACTGATGTCATGAGGCGGTGTGGACATGGGGGCCTCCAGATTATCGTCATAGCTGATGGCACGCCGGGTCATTCCGACAGGAAGCTTCATCCCACCCATCCCAGATCCCTCGATGGCTGCAAACACAAAAAATAATCCCAATGGGGACTAAACACCAGCTCTCCCTTGTCTAGTGCAGTCTCCAAAATCATTCTGAGATGTGTTTTAGAATTACCAGGATTTCCCACATTCACTGCTTGAGATTGTGGTTCGATCTTCATATTGTGTCGGACTGTAGCCCTGAAGCTTACCTACAGGTTCATGACAATGCATGTCCCCTACATGGTCAGTTCAGACATAAGCTGACCTTTTACCTGCTCAGAACATGTCGTGTTAGACTGTGCGGTTGTGAAAACGCCACAGCTAATTATCTATCATGTACCCTGCCTTCTGTCCTCTCCGCCATGCCTAAAACACATGGATTATTTAAAATACTACAAATATTGCTCAGGCAGAAAATCCTGCTGTGTGAGAAAAGACACCTGTGGATACACCCTGACCCAATTCTCCCAATCCCCCCCCCCAAAAAAACCCCAAAAAACAAACCCAAAAAACATGTTTGGTATATAAACCTGAGAACAGTGCGTATTTATAGGTTTTCTAATGTTTACATCATATTGATTGACTGTTGAGAAATATCTGCTACTGCTGGAAGTTCCAATTTCAGGCAAATGTTGTGATAAGCATCTGCTTTGTTAATGTTCGTGTCAGGAACAATAATAAACCATAGTACATACAGATATTAATAGTTGATGAACGTGTGTGATTCAGCGTGGGACTCACTATAAATGTGTTAACTTGAAATCTGCTCAGCTGCATTTGGTGGGGAAGACTAAACAATGTGTGCAATCCTTTTATATGTGGACAGGAACATGCTGAACTTTTTGCACATTAACATGCAACTGAGAATTAATCATACGGCATCCTGGCAGTTACCCTATTCACTTCATCCCAGTGATGTGAAATGAGTGGGGAAACTATTTTTGGACCTACAGAAGTTACAGTCTATTACATCAATTTACTAATAAATCAGTATCTCAGTATATTTGTATACGTGTCTGTTCTTTGCCTACTTCGACAATCATTTAGCTTATCAGCTTCAGATAGAGAATGTAGTTGCCGAGGGGGGCTGAGCATGGTTGTTTGGATGAGCTGCTGTAAGCTGTTCTGTTACCAGAGATATCTGGAGAGCAACTGCTCAATGCATCACTCTGTGTGCAGGGCATTGACTCCCAAACTGTAGGGTGGGCGTGAAGCCACTGCAAGTGCCTTCATATGGACAATGAAGTGGAAAACATGGAAGTGAAACAAAAGCTAATTATTTGATCATTTTTTAATTCTCTCCCTGTAAGGATGAGAGATGCCAAAATTATGCAATTTTTCTCAGCAATATGCTGCAAAGACAAGTGTGCTGATTAGATATTCAACTTCATTTTATTCAATTAAGCATCTATGAAGTACGGTTTGCTGCTACAAATCGAAGCTTAAAATATGCCACATTTTTCCCCAAGTTTCATTTATTCTGCATGACTCATTTATAAAAAATATCATGCTTTAAACTAGACTCTGTAGAAAAACAAAAACAACTCCTGATCTCTTAACCACAACTAAGAAACCATGACTGGCAACAGTCACATGCCAACAATTTGCATTGGAAGGAAAACTTGAACATATGCAAAAAATAAAATAATGGAACAAAGCTCAAAAACGGTATAAAGAGGAGAAAGTTACGAACGGGTTGTTAAAATGTAACTTTCAGGAGCAATGACGTCAGGAAGCTGCAGATTTTTTTGTGTGTGTTCATAGCAGGTGTAGAAAGCCGAGGTTTACACGGTCATTAAGGTTCAAAGCATTAATCTGCTGTATCTTGAAATCGTGTAGAGCTTGGTATTCACGGGGTTGTACTCACAGTTAACAAAATTCAATGTGGATTTTCTTTTTTTTTTTAATCACCACCTGAGATCTCTGTGCTGGTAGAACTAACCAGTCATCTTGTTGTGTTAATACTCAACCTTAAAAACTGTAAAACTAGCACAAAATGCAATAATTTTTGCAAAGCGGGAGCATCTCACAGTTCTATGATTCACAAATGGACAACCCGCAGCAATTTTCACACCTTAAAAAAAACAAAACAAAACAAAAAAACCACTTTCTTAAACATAGTTAATGTTTGCAAAAAAAGTTATAAACCCAAATCCATGTCCTCTCTTAAACCTGACCTTGTTGAATTAAATCCACCTGACACTTTTGCACTTAAGCAACAACTGAAAATTAAATTTAAAAGCATAATTTAAAATATATAAAGTCTAAAAATATTATGCCAGCAGTGACTTTTCATTTTAACCCAGACCCAAATGCCAGTCTCCCATGTTAAAAAGGGTCCATTCATCCACCGCAGCCTGCTCCTTACACTGCTTCTCTTTATATCAGCTCACCTGACTTCTGAAGGCAAAACTTCAGAAGAACGCCCCCCACCCCACAAACATCAACCATGTGTTAGAAAGCTTTTTCAAGTTTTCTTTTTGGTAAAAAGCCTCAAAGATAATGATCTGTAACATGTTAAAAAAACCCAAAACAAAATAAAAGGGTTGTGTCATCTGTGGATACAAAATATTGTATTACACACCCACAATTACCACTTGCGACACTAGTTTTAAAGTTTTTAAGGTTACGACATCTCAACTATGTGGCTGATATGATATGTAGCGCTGATCCTGGAACAATATTAATCATCCAGTTGCAGGAACAACACAAACATGGGGAAATCCAGTATGTCATACTGGCACCATGAGAACTAAGCCTTACATTAAGGTTTACGGTTAAGGGTAAGTCTAACTTTTAACTTTGTCTAACTGACAAATGGCTTCATTCATGTTGCTTGGACAAAGCTTGTTCAACCACCTTTCAAGCAGGAAAAAAAATGATTCATGTAGCCAACAACTGCAGTTGTCCTCTTTTCAAAACAGCAACTTCATGATTACCTGCATGTTACACATCTAGAGGAAATATACATGTAGCTAGAAGTATTAAAACAAGGCTTACACTCTTCCCAAACAGGCAACAATACAACGAAATAAAAGCCTTATTCAGATGCTTCTACATAGCTGCAAGCACACTATTCTTTCTGCATACATGAACAGAATGGCCCAATTCTAACAATGGAAAACTAGTCCTGACTGAAATTTGAATACTCCTGTCATAGGAATTACTCACCTGGTAAATCTCCAGAACCAGACATGGTTGGAGTAAAGATGAGGAACAAGTTAGACCAGAATAGGACCTAAAAAAGAAGAAAGGAGATTCAACATGTGTTTTTTCCATAAATATTTACCTGCCTCTGATTAAAACAGCAACTCACAAACAAAGAGTAGAACAGTGGTTGACAGGCTCCTACCTTCCCGTTTTTCTGCACTGGTGTAAACTAGGTGGCTTGCTGGGTTTTGTTATGATGGTTGGTGAGAAACACAGAAACGCCTCTGGCAATGCATTGTGGGAGAGCAGCAAGGCCAGCAGAGCAACTACAGAGACACCAGAGTTAAAAAGGTCAGCTGTGAGAAATTTCAGTTTGAAGGCAAACCCTTGTTACACTAAATTAAGAGAGGTTGAACATGCTTCGTCGAATACGACAACAATACTTTATGAAACTGTTGTAAAAAATGTCTTTTAAGGCATGAAAGAGCGCAAAACCAACAATCCTCTCAAAGTGAAAGAGAAACATCTAGTGCTACCGAGAAAGACACAGTGAAATGAATGAGCACAGACCATTATCCTGTTCTATAACACTGACATAGCCACCGCTTGCCTGCAGGATTATTCCAGAGGATGATTGCAGACAGGCTGCATTACATAATCCCTGCTGCAGCAGCAAGGTGCATGCAACACCGGTAATGACCACTTCAAAATAAAAGCTTAGATTTCAATCAGGCACACGCTGAAGGTTTCCTTAAACACAACCACAGGATGAATTAAAAGAAGCTTAAAGCAGATATAGGGAGAAATCGTCACAGGGTTAGCCGTAATAAAGACCACTGCCCTGCATACGCAGAACTCCACTGAGGAAATTCGTATTTTATAGTCTAATATTATAAAGGTAACCGCCCCATGCCTGTACAATTGCTTTTGGGATCACATATTATCATGTTTTTAAATTCAGACGCTAATGAGCCAATAGCATGCCATGAGATTCCTGCACGCCGATAATGTGCAGGTCAAAGAGAATAAATAGGTCTATAACAATTTAGCACAGCTTCACTAAAACTGGTGCTGTTTGGCACGTTTTAAACCTTCCCGAATGTGAGAGTGGTTGTTACATATTCACAAAAAGCCTAGCACTGAGTTTTTCACGTTTACAAAACAAACCAAAACCTGCCGCATAGTTCAGTTATTTATTTTCTGAGTGGAGTCTGACGGAACGAGATAGCGGAACCAGTCTGAGCTGGAAAAAAAGACACAAAACAGCTGGCGACTGACGGTATTTTAAAACGGTTTTATCAGCAAAGTTAGCATTGCTTTGTTTGCCTTTTCTTACCGGAGGTAATGACGGCTTCAAAGTGACGATTGAAATATGGATGACCCTCCAATGTCGACCACCGCGCGAAGAGAACAACAGACTTGTTGGGTAGCAGCCATTATTGGGTTCGATAAATAACAGCCGCTTCCTTGACGGTTCCCTTTGCTTGTTCTCGCGCATTCTCATCTCATCGCGAGAATTGGCCTTCACACGTGTGCCTTTCCGTAATTGTGAGGACAATGTCACAGTCATTGGGTGTAACGCAGTACCTGTAACAGTAACTACAAATAAAAACAATTTCTACTTCAAAAACTTTTTTTTCCCTTTGTTATGTTTTATTAAAATAACCACTTATATTTTGGAGATTAAATATGCAATAAAAATCTTAATAATAATAATAATCTCAGAAAAGTGTTGTCTGCCCACCTCTCCCTATAAAGGGAATTAAAACATACAACAACAACAACAACAACAATAATAATAATAATAATAATTATTATTATTATTATTATTAACATTTATTCAAAGAAATATCTTGAAGTTGCACAGTAAATATAACTTACAGGATATATTACACCAAAAAAAAAAAGAAGCCCAAAAGCTACATCTCAGACTCTACAGGTTTCGGTTAGCATGCTAAATGTTCATGAGAGGGGAATTTGAAAAATACTAAACAAGTATGGTTTGTTTGGGAAGGTTTCAAGGACAAATCCTCTTCTTTCTCTTAAACTACAACAACAAAAACAACAACAACAACATGGCAGCACAACTTAGGTTTCCAAAGTTACATGTGAGCAAACCACAAGACTTGTGTGACCATGTCCTTTAGATAGACCAGACCAAAGTGGAGATGTTTGGCTACTGTCTTAATTCAGTAAGCCAGCAAAAACAAAAATAAAATAAGGGCAAACATTATGAAATAAATAGTATTGTTAAACAGAAAGGAGACATGAGGAGAGGAAGTGAAGAAGAGAGTGTGTGGAGAGTTATGATTTGTGGCAGACAGCAGCAAGAGTGAAAAGAAAGGTTTACAACATGGTAGTGAGAATTGCTATGATGGATGGTTTGGAAATGTTTTTTACACTTTGAAGAAGACAGGAAGTCGAGCTGGAGGTTGCAGCGGTGAAGATGTTAGAATTTTCATTGGAAGTAACCTGAAGGGGGAAGGTGGATACATAAGAGGGACAGCCCAGGTAGAGCAGTTTGGTGACAAAAGATAGAAAGGCAAGGCTGAGCTGGTTTGGACATGTGCAGAGGTGGAACAGGGGAAACACTGGATGTAGGATGCTGAATGTTGGATGTAGTGAAGGAGGACATGCAGAAGGTTGGTGTGACAGAGGAGGATGCTAGGGATAGGGCGGGATAACCTGATTATCAGCTGTGGCAACCCAGTATTACAGGAAAGAGTGCAACAGCGTGGTTCAAGATAATGCATCTTATTAAAGAGTTATATTATTAAATTGTTTAACCAGCATTTAAATGCTAGAATCAAAGAAATATGTTATTTTGAGTAAAGGCAAGATAAATAATGCTACAAAGATTCATTTGCAGAGTTATTATTATTTTTTATTTTATCAAGTCTCCTTTTGTATAAATTTAAAAAGCAAGTAAAGTTACACTTTTCAAATATGTGATTATGTAAATGTTAATAAAAACACAGCTAATGAGTAAAAATTGTTACAAAACTAATAATACTGCAAACACTTCTACACTCTGCCTTTGGTCAAATATAATTTTACAGCCGTGCTGAACATTTTATGCAACCAATTTCACATAAACAAAAACTAAGCAACATCTTATTGTCATGAGTTTATATATACTCACTGTTTTACTAAAACTTGTGCTTACATTTGAACTTACATTATGTGTAATTGTTTTAGTTGTTCAGCGTTTGTATCATAAGTGAGTGTTTGTCTCCGCCTAGCGGCTGACTTGCATCATTTTAATGTCAAACTTCACTGGCTACCTGCATTTTGTTCAGGTACAGCCTATATAAAGTCCAACCTGACATACAACACATTAATGAAAGGAGAACACCTCTTCAGCATTTAGCACAGGTGTACAGGTAAAGTGTTTGGCGGTGCTGGAGGAGCATGCAGCACACATTCCCCGCACAGCCAAGATCAGGGCGTGGTGGTAACTCGTTTATTACAGGTTACAAACTATGTGGCCATTGTGACGAAGCGCAGTCAGTTTGAACTTTGTAGGTCGTGAGCAGCGTTTTCGCCCTGCGCCCTCCCACTTTGTGGCGCGTACGCCAGGATTTGCATACAGAGGAGTAGAGCGCCCGCCTCCCTCAAGAGTTTGGTTTTCCTTTCCAAGCAGTGAGTTTCTGACCAGACTTTGCTCGGCAGAGGTGGAAGTTAAACTCGGGTGGATCGACTCCTCCGCTCAGCCAGCGCTGACAGACCTGCTCTGTTTTATCCCGCTGTGCGTTTTCCCCACTTCAGCTGTCGCTCCGTCGGTTTTGTGACGTTCTGGGCCGATCCATCAAGATGTCTCAGATGAACAAGAAAACGATCACGACGACCAGCTTCAGGAATCTACAGGCCTCTCCGGAGCCGATGGTTACAAGGCTTGTCTCCCCCAGCCCTGTGCTCTCCGGGAGCTCCGTGTCGTCGGTGACACCGATGTCTCAGGTGTCCGCGGTGCCGTACGCGGTAAACGGCGCCGGCTATGGGACGTTGCGGTACCTGGTGCCTGTGCAGCAGCAGCAGCAGCAGTCCTTCGTCCTGATGCAGCAGCCTATGATGCAGCAGCCTGTGATGCAGCAGGTGGTGTCCCCGGTGTACCTGCAGAATATGCAACAGCTGAGTATCGGCAACCAAAACGACTACATGTACCGGGATCTCAGCATGACAGAGGTGAGGCCATGCGCGCATTCAACCAGTATTCCCCCCACAACTCTTATTATTTAGTCAGTTCAAAAGTCTAAGAAATACTGGGAGGCAAACCAAAAAAGGAATATGGTTTACTGACAGCAACTAAGAATGAAGATTTCTTAAGATATGTTATTTGCAATACCCACAATAATCACCCACATTAAACTCTTCTTTGTTGGTGTGATGCAAAACACCACAGAGAGTTTCCAAAACATGAGATTCTTGCAGAAGCTTCATTAGAAATCAGATTCTTCAGGCAGCACTTTCAGGGATTTCTTTTTAATATAAAAATTACTTTTTTCCACCACTGCTTTTATATTACTTGTGTTTGTTTTCCATATGTGTTTGAAATTAATCATCTGACATTTTAATGACAACTAAATAACTATCATCAACAAAACACACCTTTCAACTTTTCATGTATTTTGAAATGTATTTTCTTTGGAGGCCTGGAATGTAAATGTGTCTCTAAAGCACATTCGGTTATCTTCTTTTATTTACATTAGATATAAATAAACTAGACGTGACAGTCAACACAAAAAGGTTCAGACATTTTTCATACTGTTATACTGTTACTGTTATATGTTTGCATTTCCCCCAAAATAATTTATTTAACACAGTACAGTGGGCTACGTACTGACTGATTTCACTCACTAAAACTAAGCGTTTTACACATTAGAGATAAAAACACAAGCATAAAATGCTAAATATGAGTATCAGTACAGATTTGGTGGTTTTGATGCAATTTACTAGATCTTGTGTTGGTATAAATCAGTTTCTGCTCACACATGGCTGTTAAGCATCTTTAGATGGGTGATTGGTTTAAGTTGCAGTCAGCTATCAGAGCAGGGAGGCTGCTGTGTGCAGATAGTATGGGTCAGCCATCAGGAAAGCATTAGCCATGTAAGCATGTTCCTAATATGGCATCAGCTTCTCATTTCTCTCACTGTGCTGTAAATTTTCTCAAGCTGAGGTGATGTTTGTGCAGTTAAAGACACTTTTTCTGATTTGCTGGCATGGAGGAGGAATTTAGATTTTTACTATGTAAATATAAAATTGAGCCTTTCCCATTTAATACGGGCGATCGTGGCTCAAAGAGTTGGCAGTTCGTCTTGTAACCGGAAGGTTGCCGGTTCGAGCCCCGGCTCGGACAGTCTCGGTCACCTATCACCTACTGGTGATGGCCAGATGGGGCGATATGGCAGCCTCTGTCAGTCTGCCCCAGGGCAGCTGTGGCTACAACTGTAGCTACCTCCACCAGTGTGAGAGTGAATGAATTGTAAAGCGCTTTGAGGGCCCCGAAAAGCGCTATATAAATGCAATCCATTATACTGCATATTAGTGATGGGAATTCTGGCTCTTTCGGCTCGGCTCACTAAAAAGAGCCGTTTCGTTCGCGACCGACACATCACTACTGCATATGCTATTTTTTTTAAGTGGGGTTTAGCAGAGTGAAAATCTGTCATGTGTATCGCTTCATTAGATTAAAAACAATATGCAGAGTAAAGTAAATATCCAGAATAAAGCCAGAAAACATTTAGTTGAATTTTTTTTTTACATTATTTTATGTCTTTAAAGAAATGCATGAGTGCATAAATACTTACTTATATTACGGCAAGAACTTCAGTTAATTATATACAAACACAGAGAGCACAACCAATCGCTCACATTGAAGCTACACATGGAGGTCGTCGTGTCTGCAAAACATCTTCTAGAAGGGGGCTGCTAGCCTTGTTGAATAACTGTTAGTAGTTGAGGTGGGGGGTCTTTTCTTTAGATTTAGATACTCTGATTACAGTATTTAGTTTCCTTAACTGATTACCCAGTAAATTATTGCCGTGCTGAAAAGGCAGATAATGTATGACCCAGATGTTCAGGCTTCAGGCTCCTATTAATGCTCAGGTAAAGGCAGTTTTTTCTGCTCTTAGCTCTTTATGAGATCAGTTAGAAAGGAAAATAGTCATCTCAGGCACATGACTCTGGCTGTGAGAACAGCAGCACCATCCACTTGTAGTTAAAATCATCAGTTTGTAAGGTGAAGCCAATTAGAAGAAGCCACGGGCTAACTATGATGAATGAGGAATAATTTTAATGGTGAAGTATACAAAGCTACTATAGTAGAGGTAAGAATAATGTGCTTTAAATGTCTTGCATTATCTCCCCACATTTATTCAAGGATTAAGGAACTTTTGCCAGCTCGGCCCATTGCCAGTAAAACAAACAGCTTAGAGCTCGGTCGCTGGCAAAATACGATATGGCATCATTAGCAGTACGTCCTCATGATCACTACCAAGTGTGCTCTAGGTCTCTTGAGTTTTGCCACCTAAGTACACTCAGCCTGAGCTCCGATTTCTCTGAATCTTTATCTTCCTTGATCATTTGTTGATTTACGAGACACCGGTGTGGTCCTCCAATTCCCAAAGTCTTGCCAGCGAACATTTCCCTGCTCCAGTAAGCGCTTCCTGAATATGTTGGCCTCTGCGCCTGGAATGGTTTACACAAGGTTTCTGCTGCAGGCTGAAAACATTTGAATTATATGAGCTTTCTACATTTTTATCTGCCTCTTTAATGAGGATTTTATTTCATATATCTAGTGTCGAGTGCAGCAGAATTGAAAAACTTCCTCTGCGTATTTTTTTTACTTTGGCTACTTACAATTTCAGGCTCATTCTGCTGCTTAAGCCACTGCATTGAAAGTGCTCACACCGTGTGTGATAAAGAAGTGCTGCCACACCCCGTCTGACCGCTGAGGCGGCACGCCCTGACTTTTGAAGACTCATTTATTGTTCCACCTGATGGGATCTGCATCTGCTCAAGTAGACTCTGGTGATCGAGTGTTTAACTTCGTCTTTCGTTTTTTTAATTAATGAAGGAGCTGAAGCTGATTTGTTGTGCCAGTAACTTACAGGACTTTCACTTTAGAAAAAGCTGCCATGCTCTATAGTTAGCTCTTAATGACTGGAGGCTGTGCATGTAGAATAGTAATGTAGTAGTACTACATGCTGTATTTGACCGTTTATCATTTTTAGGTTTCCAGATTTCAGTGTAACCGTTGGCACTTGTTTGCATTATTTCATAGTTCAAGTAATCATCAAAGGTGTTTGTTAACCCTTTATTGACCAAGATTCATAAAGGCCTCGAATACTTATTTTTTATCTTGGCTATAAAATTGTAAAAAAGATTAAAATCTCATCATTCAGGAAAGTAAGGGAATAGAAGCAGACATGGTAAATCTAGGCAGAGAGGATTCGTTCTGTCTGTGTTCAGACAACAATACCTTCTGAATGTCTTGTGCTGTCATTATACACTGATTATTGCCATACAGCCCGTCTTCTTTCTTAAACTGTTTAATTTTGTCTCTGTTGGAAACGGTAATGAAGTTGCAGTCATTTAAAGAGGACTTGTAAAATGGGCTTGCTAGCAGGCCCATGGTAGATAAAGGGTTAAACATCATTTTTGAAACGGTTCGTTGTCCAGACGTCTCACTTTAATAGGACTGACTGATTAGGAATGGGAATTCGAGTAACTTACAAGAGCATCCTGGAGAATTACACACAACACATCACAATTCAATGCCTCAGTGGAGAAGAAAGGAAAGAATTAGAGCCATGAAGTAGTGATTCTCATGGGTAAAGCATGTTTCATTTAAAATACGACATCTGGCGCTGGTGTATTGGTGTACCGATTTGTTTTCTGATTTTTAAAGCATTGCAAAACTTTTAATTGGCGTGTGCATCCGTGTATACTTTTATTATCAATAGATTCATGGGGAAAAATAGCTGAGCATGACAGATTTCTACTGTGTCTTAGCGGCAAAGCTCATGACCCATGGACCGCTTTTTGTCTAATTCACAGCTTGTTTGCCTCATTGGAATGTATTTTGATTTTTACTGGCTCGGATTCAATTTTCGGTTTTGTTAATGCCTTCAGAGTGAAAAAAAAACAAGTGTCAACAATGCTCACAAAGTCAGGAAGCCCTTTTTTAAAATTTCTAAAGCATACAAGGCTAAAGCAGCTGTATTCAAATTTCTGGCACATGGGTAGACGCCCTCAAATGGGAAATAATAAGCTTTCTAATTTTTCCAAGTTGCACTTAACTTCCCAATGAGCTCCATTTATTTTGCACTGTTATTTATTAGTGCTCTGAACTGGATATCCTGAAGGTCATGATACAAATTCACAAATTCAGATTTATTTAAACACACTGTATGTTGGACATAGAGTTTGTATACCATGTAATTATTTATTTGAAGAGTACAAGGAACAACCTTAGAAACGAATAAGTAAAATGGGGTTGAGTGTTGTAGGACAGTGAGGCCATGTTTGGGTCTAGCAGAGCAAGATTCATGTTACTAACGGGCCTCAGCTTCAGACTGCTCTGATGCCTCAGTTTCAGATTCAGAGTTTTTTCTACTAGTGGATTCATATTGCATCACAGAGTGGTGCAGCTTGTTTCAAACAGGGCTTCTCAAAGCTCAGTATGAGATAAATGATTCTCTTTATGTCTGACAGCCTCTTCTTTCTTCTCTCCCTCTTTTGCCGGCTGTTTCAGAGCACCAGCAGGAAGTCTTCATCTGTGTTCAGCCATTCAACCAGTCCTATCAAGAGCCCTGCGACAAGTGTTGAGGAGGAGGTAAGGACCTCACATTCACCCAATCACAAAAGCCTCCTTACTGGGTACAAAATGCTCTATAAAGCAGAAGTCTCTGTACTGCCTAAGCATTAGCTCATCACTAGGGATGGGTATTGATAAGATTTTCACGATTCCGATTCCATTTTCGATTCTGTTTAACAATTCGATTCTTTATCGATTGTTTTTTTAAAAAAGGAGAACACTAAGGTCGATTAGCTTAGAACTTTGTTTTATATCTCCTCTTTGAACAAGATAGAAATTTAGGAGTAACATGGCCTTACAAACCCAACAGTGAGATCTTAAGAGATCCACAGCCTACGGCTCTTCAATGGGGTGTCACAGGGTCCCCGGGGAAAAAAATTGTAAATGTAAAACAATAAAATAAATATTCTTCTGTAGCAATAACAAAGTATAACATAAATTATTCTGTAGCAGTTACACAAGAATATCCAGTAATGTCTCTGCCTACAATTAAACACATTCACTTACTGAAAATCGGGGGCATCTGCTGTGGCAAACGGGTGCAAGCCTTTGACCACAAACTTAGTCACTGCTCGGTGACATTCGTCTATCCTGGCCTGAAAGGAGACGCTACCGGTAGACTGCAGCGAGAACTGCCAGCATCTGAGCCAGACTCTGTCTCTCTCATCATGGTCACCTAAATGCACAGTAATGGCAGGTTTTGTAATAAGGCAGATCGCGCTAACATAATATGCACTGTTAGTTGATTATTTACCTGCCGCAATAACGGGAGAGGACGTGCAAACGTTACCGCTGCTGCTGGGTTGAGATTCACGAGTCCGGAGCGGAATTAAAAACACGACATTCATTTTAAGGTTATCGAGTGTTTTGTGAGCAAATGCTTTTGCATATTCGTAGTGTTTCCTCCCTTAAATGAAATATCTACTTTGCAAGTATTGCAAGTTGCCCTGTTGTCATCCGTTCTCGTAAAGTATAATCAAACTTTTGAGCCTTTGAGCCGCTTAGGCGACATGTTTCCTGCCAGGCAAATGACGCTCCGCAACGTGGTGACGTCATTCGGGGCGACTGGAATCAATAAGGGAATTGTTTGCAAAAATGGCAAACAATTCCAAGGAATTGAAACAGTGGGAACCGGTTCTCAACAAGAACCGGTTTTCGATACCCATCCCTACTCATCACTGATTTTAAAGCTACAAAAGCACAAGCTTCAAATCTATTTAAAGTATATTTAGTTTGTTTCATGGTGTTAAGATGAACGAAAAGTGCAAATAATGATGAGAATAATATTTGAAAAAAGTCAGCAGCAATAGGAATACAGGTCGAAACTCCACCAACAGACATTTCATGTCAGTGATGAACACATCATTAGGCAAATGAGACTGTAGCTTGTTATAACAAGTCAGAGGTGGGTCCATTATCTGACAGTGTCATTTCAAGATTAATAAGAAAAACTTAGAGAGAAGAGGTTTTGCACCACACCACAGTCTAGTTCAACAGGTTCACGCTGCAAGCATTCAAGAGCAAGGAAACCCCCAAACTGTGTTTGACATGTAAACGCAAAGGATGGACTGCATTACAGTTATATACAAATTAAATAAACAGTAATTCAACATAAATGTGAAGTTGTGAGGCAGAGACTGACTGGACAGTTAAAACGTTTAAATCTATCTTTTGTTTCTGCCACATTTCAACGAATATTTAAACATGTACATTAGTTGTGTGGTTATAAACATGCTGCACATTGACATCTAATCACCGAAAGACTGTTTGCTTGTACCTGAGTATCAGCACTGATGCAACAAAAAAATAAATCAATCAACATTTAAACCCAGAAGACAAGACTTCAACTTGTTATGAATCAAATTATGAATTTGATAATCTGAACACAGAAAAATCTGATCATAGTCCAATATGTTTGATACAACAATTGTTGGTTTCTGTCTGTAGTTACAGACACTTTGAAGTCAAAGCTGTTTCTTCAACATGAAAATTGAAAAAGACGGAAAAATGCAGAAGGGGTGTAGAGTCCATCTGTCAGTTAGGCAGGGACACACCCATCAGTCTCAACATGGGAACACTAGTTCATCAAAGTACAGTAGCATAGCAAGTGTTTTCTTTTTTTTATCTGGTTTTGTTTTAAAATGAATTCAGCCAGGGGCAACTCATTGCACATGCATGCTTTCTGTGCAGGCAACAACGCCCTGCTTTACAGTCACACTGTTACCACAGCACTTTGTTCGTAATCACAGGACCTGAAACGGTCACAACATTGACAAACCACGCTGGGTGGGTGTGAAAATTGAGGTGTGTCTGGCCACTTCCCAGAGGCCTTTGCTGTAGGTGGATGCATTCTTTTGATTTGAACCTGCAGTGTCATGTATATGGCTGTTGTTACAGGAGGGAGGATCTTTGATTTATCGAGCTGGTGTGGCATTTTTTCTTGGCACAGCCGAAGAAAATCCTGTGTATCTAAACACACTGTTAAGTCTGTTAAGTCCACTAACAAATTAATCAGCCAGTCCACAGTTATGTAATACTTTATCACTGACATATTTCCACTTTTATGACCTTTGACTTGTTTATTGTGAAGGTAAAGCTGCTTTTGATCACTTGATAAAAAAGAAATGGCTTGTGTAAATGAAACCCTAGTTAACTATTCCAATGCTGTAAAACTTTGCAATTCAACAAATATTGTACCAGCCTGATTATAGGTAGCTACATTGCCTTATAAGCTTACAGCATTGTCATTTGCATGTTTTGATAGTCTGATGAAAATATCACAAGCCACTTTTTATCAGCATCGGTGAAGCCCGTCTGGTCAAACTCATTCACTTCCTGTGTTCTTTCTTTGCTTTTATGACTTTTTCATCTTTTTCTGTGTCTTCTTTGGCATTTTTGTCTTTTTCTTCATTTCTTTTCACTCAATCTTAGAATAAAATGGTTTGATATGAAAAGGTAAAACCTCGTAATCACAGTCTGGGCTTTCTTTGCTCGTACATCAACCATCTGCAGAGTGTCCTGTCCCCTGCCTCTAATCTGCTTTCGCTCCAACTTGCTCGCAGCGTTCTTTCCCGTCATCTCGTCAGTTACAACTTACTACTAATCAGCTTTTCGTGACCTGCTTGAAGAATTCTTTCTTGATGATTTCATTTTTAGTGAGGATAAAGTGACATGAAGCAAATTGTGGTTGACCTGACTTTTTTTTTTTTTTATCAGACTCAGAAAAAGAAATGTCTGTCAGTCTGCTCCTGACTTTAATGATGGTTTTCATTTTGAACATTTTTTGAAGTCATTTGAAGCCACTTTGAGCACAAACGACACTCTTACTGTGTGACACATTCTTGGAAATTTGACTAAAACATTTCTCAACACACAGCATGTTTGTAATGAACACAGACCCACCGGTGAGGCCGGAAGGATTGGAGGGCTAAAATTGTCCATCTCCGTGGGAGGGGACAAGTTCAGAAAACAAAACCCAAAACATGATGGATTCTTGTAGTGTGCAGAGATGGCTGGAGTGCTGTTGAATGTCACGGAGGCCTTTTGACCTTTGTTATCTGAAGACTGAAAGACATTCCCTGAGCACTTGAGAGGGGCGGGGATTGGTTATTAGATGCAAATGCAGATGCTACTTGGCAGACTGATCATTTACCTCTCACCTTTTTCCATATTCATCATCAGCCATAGCGCAATGAGGCTGCACAGTGTGGATAAGAGGTAGAATCTGAAGCGTAAAGGGAAATTCACCCATGAGCTGCAACCTCCAGGCCTGAAAAGTGAAGCCAATGCATACCTGCTAGAAACTGCAGTTCTGCAGGCTGACTCCAAAGGCACATCAATTCCCACAGTCTCCTTTTGTTAAAATGCCCATCTTTACAATAGAAATATGCAAGCTTAAAGCACGATACAAAGAGCTGTTAAGGGCTTTTACTTTAGGGTAAGGTAACATATATACATTTAAATACTATGATTTAACAGATGTGAGGTAACTGCCTCACATCTGTGTAGGTTTTACATCATCCAGGTAATCGTTGAGCGCTTGAAACGAAGAGAACTGGACTTGTGTATTTCACCTCTCATCCAAAAGGCTTCTTGTCCCAGCTACTCTTTTTGGAGGCTGTTCACATTTTTGTTTTGGTTTGAATCATAGTGTGTACAGTGTGTGACAGCAGCAGATAAAATGTTTCCAAAAGCAACACGACGCGACTGATTAACAAAGAGTATCAGTTAACCCTGAATGGAAGGTGTGGCATAACTGAATCTTCTCAAGATCAAACTCTGTTTTGTAGATCTGACTTGTATCAGGCGCCTACAGAGAAGAAAATGAATATAGCACTTCCTTTGCACTGACCAGGTAACCATTACCGCTGTGACCTACATCATGTTTGTCACCAGCCAAGTCTCAGCTTAAATTCTAGTGATAAACACGGGAAGATCAAAGGAGAAAAAAGTTGCCGGACCAGTTTTGAAAATGTTACCCACAGTGAAAAAAAACATTTAACCTATTCTCTCTCTCACACACACACAACATAAACAGACTTCCACAGGCACGCAAGGGACGCTTCTCTAAAATGCATCACTACCTAAAATGATGCTGTCACAGAGCCAATCAGCGTGCAGTGACCGTAGGACACTCTACACCGCTCCACTGCTTTGCATGCTAATGCAAGTTTACAGTTGCAGGTCTGTACAGGCTGAAGTTAAAATGCTATATATTAGCATATTTATGACCTGGGAGCGGGTTTGACTGTGACATCTGGTACAATGAAACGCAAATTTCACATGGTAGCAGATTCATGTGTTACATGAAGGCCCCAGCTTTTGCAAGGTATAGTAAAAAGCATGTCTGCACATGTGTTTCTTGCTTTATGTGAAGCGAAATCTTGTTGCTTGAGGATAGGATTCATTTTTATTAAACAGGAGGGCTTTTGTCTGTGTGGCAGTAGTTTTGGCCTGTTCACCCTCATTCACCCTGCCAGGTTCATGTTTTCCCACTTTTGTGTGAAAGCACTTGGATTACCTGCACGGAGCAAGTTTTAGAGCATAACACGGTTCTCTGACGAACGAGAACAGGGGTGCAGCTAAAGAATGTTTTCATAATTTCTCTGATTTTTTCTTCATGAATTAATGCTTATATGCCAGAAGATGTTGCAATCAGTTTTTTAACAAAACAAAGAAAAAATGAAGAAGAAAAACAGTTGTCCAAAATAAACAGATAAGAGCTTAGAATAACAGGGGAGGGATCTTAAGGTTTCGAGACTCCATCTCAAAGGTCATCTTAGGGCAGATTAGCTCCAAGGAACTCCTGTTCTGACAACTTGGATGAATGTCGGGAAGGAATGTCGTAATTTTTTAACTGTGAACCTCAAATTTAACATATTTGTCAAACTGTCTCAACCTTTATGCGTCAGTAGAAGGACCAGGAGGGTTTTTACATGTGTCCCACAGGACCAGACCGTTAATAAGGAACGGTACTGTGGAGTCCTCAGGGACAACATCTGGCTGTGGCTGTGGATTTGCCTTCCTGTGAATTTTTCATGTGCTTGCATGGAGTGATTTAAAAATAGCAGCAGGGCTAGAACGGGTGCAGAGGTGCACAGAGACGACCCCGAAGAGGAGATCTGTCTGATTTAATGATTTATGATTCAGCAAGCACATAGTAAATTCTCACATAGTAAAGGTCAACGCATTAATGTGTGGCTTTATAGTTTCTCTTAGGAAGATATCTGATGTGGAAGCAACATTCAGCATTTTTTCTGTCTTTTACAATGGACGGAAACTTCTACATCTCTGATACCGCGTAAAGAATCAGATTTCAAGGGTTCCCTGAAGTATTTCGTGCTCTGACAAAAATTCTCTGCCAAATGAAAAACTACAGGTTCACGGGTAATTAAGCAGGATGGTTGTTGACAGACATGTTTGGTGTGGAGGATGCAGTCTTTACGACTATCTTCTGTGAATGTGATTAGCTGTGTTTGAGCTGAAGGTTTCTGAAGGTTTATGCGCCGATGCTTCCTTAGAGGGTTTTTCTCACAGCTGTGTGGTATGTGAGGTATTCAAGCCTAATTATAGGATGGTGAAGAAGGGAGTCACATTGAGGTGAAGCAAGAATGATGATATCATGTTTTAATGTTTAAATTTAAGGAATCTCTTAGGAATTATCACTGTCCACTTTTTTATCTTGTTAAAAAGATCAACAGCTGATCAAACAGGTGATCCACACAGATCCAGTGTCATGTTTTATTTTTTCTTTGAAGCTAATGGATTATACATTTTGTTTTGGTTTGTGGTTGTGAAAGTTGAACTGCCATTAAATTAGCAGATTAAAAGTCATTTATCAATTGTAGTTCAAAAAGCCGGCACAGCTATGTTGATCTCATTCATGCTTGTTGTCTTTTTTTCTCACAATTTATTGAAGGCACATAAATGAGAGAAATACAGACTGGTGATCTGTTCAGAGTGAGCCCCACCTTTTGCCCTCTTCATATCCAAAAGCCTAGAGATGTTTTTGTAATTATAGTCATTATTTGATGTACACGTTGTGTAAATAATACTTTCTGGTGCAGCTGGATTCTTGTAGGATATCACTATTACATGTGAATCCGTCTTGCCTTCAAGACAAACTGTGGTTTGGCTTCAAACTGTGGACTTGAGGCCAAGACACAGTTTGTTGGACCCGTTCAGTGTCCTTTGACTACTGACTAATAAAGTAGCATCATGTACTGCAGGCTTTACATATGACAGTACATGGTTCATCCAATCACCTTTTGACTATTTTCAGTTTGTGACTGCCTTTTATGCACAATAGAATCACCTAATGACATGCTAACTCCATAGTTACCTTTGTTATTTGCTTGCTAGCTTTTACAGCTTCTCAGACTGCGGCTTGTTTGTCCTCCTCGGCGTTCCATGATTCGTATCACTTGCTGATTTGACTGATTGAAGTTTGCCGTTAGTACCAAACAGATGACCCATCCAGTCAAGTGCCAAGCAAATAAATGTCTGCTCCTTTGGGCAGCACTCTGAAATCAGCTGGTTTTCACACTACTTAGTTGTAAACTAAACAAATCAAAGGTAGTTGTGACAGCATTAAAGAGAGTTGTTAATGATGACTGCTTCACACGCTTATTACATCCAAGGTAGTTTCATTGTTGCTATGGTGACATTGAGTCTATGTGCTTGGTAGGCTTTCGTGTTGTTTTACCTGCTTCTGGCTACTTTCAGCTGCTCCCTTATTCACAAGGGGGTCACCACTGCGAGTAGCGTTGAATGTTGCGATTTTTGCAGATTTTTTACACCATATGCCCTTCCTGACACGTTCTCAAATTTAGGCGAATGTATAAGGCTATGGAGCCAGGTTATTTCAGCTGCTTCTAATTCATTAAAAAATGAATTAGACAGATAGTCTAAGCTTAACTGGTTACCAGTGCGGTGCCTTTTTTGTTTTCAGTGACTGAATCCATCTTCACGAGCATGCACTACATGTCAGTGCTGTTGCTGAGCTACAAAACTGTGGTTCATCCAAGCATCTAATCATTAAGGTAACACAGTCTGTACCTGTTAAAGGTCAAACTTAATAGTCATAATCACAGAAGCCCCTGCACTACAATTGGAAACCCAACACATGCATTGTTGCCAGCTAACAAATATCCCACCTGTTCAATGCATCCTGTTGAGTTCCTGTTTTAGTTTTACTCGGTGGCTTTCAGTGTAGGAGTTATTTATTTCCTACTGAGGGAATCTGAAAACTGTGGACAAAACTGAACTAAAGGTCTGGCTTAAAACAGCATTAAACTCTATTGTAATAATATCCCATTTTAATGTTTATTTTTAATAAGATTAAAATGTCTCGTGTCTCACTTTTGTGAATGAAGGATTTTACATGTCTGATGTCTTTAAAAATTAAATTTAATGTTTGTTCAGACTTGCCAAGATGTTGACAGATCAGCAGGTGTCTCTGCCGTTCACATGATGGCCGATTGCACAGCAGAAACTTTTATATGAGTCTCAATAGGAAGTTCAGTTTAGGCTGTTTCAGTCTGCCAACAGTAGATGGCTATGTGCAAGCAGCTTTGCAACCCACCTTCACTTCAGTTCCCCATTTTAATGCTGCTTCTGACTGTTCCTGGCTCAATAATTCATAATAATTTAAAATAATTTAAATTCTTTTTTAATTAAATAATTTAAAAAGACTTAAAAGACAGACTGAGTCATGCACACACAAATGCATGATAAGGATTTTTTCTTCAGTATGCACACAAAGACACTCACAGAGACTCACACAAAGAGGCTTGTGTGGTAACGTGACTCTTCTCTCTCCAGTAACAATCTCTAGTGTTTCTCAGTCACTCAGGCTTCTGAGAGCCTGTGTGGCTCATGCACTGACCTGCACACACACACACACGGACGCACACACACATTGACCAGAAGGCCTGCCATGGTGAAGAAGTGAGGTGATGATGTATTGAGTTACTGCTCTTTGTGGAAGCTCCATTCATAGCCCGTGACAGTCAGCTACTGAAGGCTGAAAGAGTTTTGTTTGCATTCAAAACAGGAAGCTGCTGCTTTTTCAACTTTTTTTTTTTTTTTTTTACCACGTTTACTTAAAATACCTGATTTCTTATCACAGGTAAAAACAATCTTATCTCCAGTTAGGAAGAAGAAAATCAACCTGGAGCACCTCAACCATTTGAGATGGTAAACATGAAACGCGATTACCCTCATACTGCTGAAAGGCTGTAACTAATGATTATTTGCATTAACCTGTAGTGACATACTGACTGGTATTATTTTTGAGTAGCTAACACATTTTTAGGCTTTAAAATAGCACAAAAAAGCGAACATTGTAACAAACACTGAGCATTGAGCTCAGGGGTCAAGTTTAATTTCAGGCTCTTTGAGCAAAAAACTGGATTTTTGCTCAAAGAGCCTTAAACTTATTGACCTGATATATAAATGTATGCAATTTGAAGATTTTGTTGCAGTTTTATATCTTTTTGATATCCGTTTGGTTTTTTTGTTTTAAATCTAAGACGTGTGGGAAGTGGCTTTAAAAGACTGTTGAATCAGTGTGCGGATCTACCGTGACATTCATACCAGTTGTCTGTCGTGCGTTGTGAGAGATTTTATTCATTGGAACTACCCACATTGCTACGAAGCTGTATGTGCATGTTTACAGATAAAAGAGATCACAGATCAACTCATTTAAGTCACTTTAAATGGGACTGGTGAGTGTAGCTGTGGAATATAGTTTATTAAAAAAAGGAGGATATTTACACTTTTGATACTAACCTGTGAAAAATAATAATAGTATATAGATTACACGCCATTACCAGCATGTCTGCTGATAGCAAGTGGCTTGTTTTAGAGTCGTGTTTGTGTCCAGAGTGATCTGCCCGTCAGTCATTTCTACACTCCTTTTCTCTGCAGACCCACCCACCTCCACGCTGTTATAGTTTTTGTGTAGCCGCCTCATTCCTTTTGATTCCAATTTTTCTCTTACTGTTTAAGAATTAAAAACAGGAGAAAGTAGTGCCAGTCTTTGGCACTGCTGTGACCTTTGAGCTCTGTGTGGGATCATTAACCAACCTCGAGGTTTCACAGTGCCTAGATAGGATTTACAGCCTGTCAAATACCAGAGTTGTGCGTCATCTGAGTCGCTTGTTTTTCCTTCCTCTGTGAGAGCTGGACCTGTTTTAATAAACAAAATCGCTCTTTGTGTGATTTATTATATAAAAACGTGCATTTTACTTACTGTTTATCATGCTTTTGTGCTGCTTTCATTGTCTCTTGTCCCTCACATCTCATAATACAATACAATTTTATTTATATAGCACATTTAAAAACCAGATGTATGCCAAAGTGCTTCACAGAAACCAAATAAGAGCAATAATAAATACAAGTAAATACCATAATAAAATAAAATAGGTACAAATAAAATATACTAACAGGTGGGAGACTTAACTTACGTAACCCAGATCATGCGCATGAAACTTACTGTGGGTTGTTTCAGGATTAGAGGGATGTTTATATTTTCACTTTGCAAAAATTAAAGATAACATTGAGATAAGCCTTTCTTTCTGTTGAGGGATTAAAGTTTTGAAACTTCAGCAGTTTCTTTGGTTTAGTCAGGCTTGTCTCACACAGGTAAGCGATTGTCTTGCATTTCTGGTTCCCCAGAGTTTGTGAGAAGTTACCTGAGCTTGTTGCTGTCTTTCAGGCATTTAAACAGCTTCACTACATGTGTTTTTCTTCCCTTCTCTGGAATTTCCTTGACCCTTATTTTAACAATAGTAGCACTCACCTCCTGTGCCACTGTTTCCTGATAGGACTTACACAGCAGTTTATTATATGAGCCATGCATAAAGGAAACCTGCAGCATTACAACCAAGGTTCCCACTGGTAGTGTTTATGTACCTTATATGCTGAAATACTAGTTCATCAGTAAAAGCTGTAAATTATGATGTAATCTGTTGACACAACCTTGCAGTAACTTCTTTGTGTATGTGTGCAGTGTTTAATCGTGTGGAGGGAAAAATATTTTTTTTGCATGAATTATAGAAAAATCCTGCAGAGTTCTTTTGTTTGTAGTCTTGTGTATGTCTCTTGTAGCAAAAATGAGCAAAACATTTTAAAACACCTTTCTCTTTAGCACTGTGCAACACAGTATTAGTGAATAAACACCTCTCTGACAGTGGTGAAAGAAGCTGCACCTGTAGTGCTCTGTGCAGGACCTGCTGACTCTCCAATGGTGGGAAATTCCAGTTTGTGATCTTCCCTCGAGCTTGTGTGGAATCTGGCTGAACCACTTTGCTCAGCCACGGTTTGGATGTGTAGGAAGAAATGATTTCATAAAACAGTCGTTCTCCTTATCTTTGTTTAGTCCAACGTATTTAGTTTTAAAAAGAAATTTCAGAGTTTATCAGTCCAGAAAGGTCATTCACGCAGGTATTTTTAAATAAATAAATGCAGAGAAATCTTTAGAAAAGTCCTAGAACATAATAAAGTAGCTGTTTTTGCAGCTTTAATGCCATGATTTCCAGTGTTAGCGCCAGTGTTGGTCGTCAAATTGGCCAAATTGCTGTGTTTAAATACCTGAGTTTAAAAGTGCAATAAGTAGAATTCAACATGTAAAAATACCTTTTAAGTAAGAACTTGAGCATTAGTAGTGGAATGTACTTTAAAGTACCAAAAGTAAAAAGTACTCATTCTGTACTAACGGAATGCATAAGCAGGAATAGGAATTGTTTCAGCTGTGGTGCCAGACTCTTTATGTTGATGCTGGCATTCTCACAGATGTACATTGCAAAACCATGACATCACACTCATCGCAACTTCTGTGCACCTAAGTCACAGGTAGGCCTTAAAAAAACCTGCTAGTACATACTGTGCTCAGAGTCAGGCAATAACATGATCACACTGACAGTAAAAACCTGTGTAGGGTTCTTTTTTCACATAAAAGTCAGTATGAATTATACCTGTGAACTGTAAAAAAAAAACGAAAAAAAAAACTGAACAGTATGTGCCCGTTGATGAGTCTTTATTAGTTTTATTACTGTTATTTATAAGGTGTTATTAATTTAACTGTTAATACTGAGCCTTTAAGCAGCGGTGGAAAGGGTGCAACTAGTGATTTATAACATTAAAAACATGTCAGACAGTTCAGTCTAGTTTTAGTTTTAAGTTTTAATGTAAATAATTATAGCCACTACTTGGGACTTTCCCTCAGCTGAAAAGATTCAGAGATGAGATTGTCTTGTTGTAAGATGTCACCGAAGGTCTGGAGGGTTGAGTTGTGAATAAGTGCTTTTTAACAGCCAGCATTTTGCAATTCTCTGCTGCTACATGCACATAGCTGCAGCTGACACATGTGTTTGGCTTTGATTGAGTGTAGTTTGGAAGTGCAGCATGGCAGATTTCAGCCACCTGTTTTTAAATGTCCAATATTGATCAGTACTTTTGGTTCAGGCCTGGATAGGATCTTTATTTGTAGTGAAGGCCAGCAGGTCAGGGAAGCCCCTTCAGCATTTCAACACAATGGTTCTTCTTCGCATAAAGCCATACAGACAATTCTGCAGAAGCATTCAAGTGTCCTGCACAGTCTTGACCTTAACCCCATCAGCTTCAGACATGAACTGGAATGCAAACTGCCAGCCAAGCCTCGTCTCCCCACATATTTAAGTAATCCTTATGTAAATAAAAGAGTGCAGCCTCCTGGTAGTTGGCTTTTAACCCTTCCTAGAAAGTCCTCTCAAGAATAGTGGGGTCTTTGAAGCAGCAGTTATAAGCTGCAATTTTTAATGTGTTTATTTAACCTTTATTTGACCTTAAAAAGGTTTAAGATGTCGTTTAGTGCAGCTGTGATTCGGTCTGCTAAGGATTTCTTTTCAAGCGTGATCCCTGTTGGCAGGTGTTCAGCGTGTAGCTGAGAAGAGAATTTACTTAAAGCACAAAATGGCATTCCTTACAGTTATCGGCTGAGAAACAGACAAAAGATGACAGATTCATGTCATCATACTGACTCGTCCTGAATTGCTTTGTGTGGCTTATTTCCTGCTGTCTTTACATTTGTGTTAAATCACTTCTGGTGATTTTCTTTAAAAATGTTTAAAATACCTTTCTGGAGAGGAAAGCAAGTACCAACAGATTACCTAACAGACTTATTTACTTTACTTCTGATCTGAATGTTATTTATTCATTGATTGATTTGATGTGTGCTGTCCAGATTTGCAGAAATGTCTGCTTTCTCTTGAATACGATGCAGTGTCTGTTTCCGAGAGCCTTTGACTAACTAACCATGAAAAAAGACTGAAAAAGGACTTAATCATGTCATTCGGATAAAACGCAGTGCTTATGGATCTGTTTCTGTCCTGGTACTTTTAGGTTGAATTGGAGGTAGAACTGGAGGAGGAAGAGGAGGAGGGGGATGCTGTAGAAGTGGAGGAGGTGGAGATTGTTAATGTCATAGAGTTGAAACCACCTAAGAAGATCTCAAGGAGGGAGGTGAGGACTGAGTTGAAGGAGATACCAGAGCCAACAAAGCTGGACACACGTTACTTCGGCGAGCTGCTGGCTGATGTCTACAGGAAGAACTGCGACATCCACTCCTACATCTCTGAGCATGTGTCCAAGATCCGTGGACAGTAAGTAAACTTTAGGCATTTAAGTTCACATCTACATCAGTGTACACACAAGATTAAAATTACTTTATCTATTTGGTGCTAATTTACAAAAACAGCTACCTCGAGATATATTAGAGGGAAAATCTCAACAATCAATACATTCCCTATGAACAAGCATTTGGCAACAATAGGGAGGAAGAACTTCCTCTTAACAGGAAGTAACCTCTGGCAGAACTCGGCTTAGGGAAGGGCAGCTTTGTGCCTCAACTAGTCGATGGGAGTGAAGGAAAAGAAAAGAGAGCATAGGGAGAGGGGACAAAAGCCACTATAAGAGAGAAGACAGTAATAAAACACATGGGGAGTGAATGACGTGAGCACAGAAGAAACCTTCAATGCATCATGGGAAGACCGCCAGCAGCCTGAGCCATAACGAATGGATGTTTCTGGGTCATCTGATCCAGCATTAATGATATGCTTCATTCAGTTCATTTAAAAAACAAAACCAAACAATATACTTTTTAATATTTTTTTTTTACTGTATAATCATAAAAGTAGATAAGATGTCTGTCGTCTGAATTCAAACTTGAAGCTGTTTTCAGAGGAGAGGCTCCGCCTCCCATTCTAAAACTTTAAGAACCACTGAATAAACAAGTAGCAAATGCCCTGTTCGTGCTGGTGGTTGTGAAATTAAAACGATGCAATCCTTTTATAGCAAAGTAAAGTTTGGTAGTTTTAGCCTGTTGCTAGACATATCTTGTTCTTTTTTGCAAAGTTTGATTGCTCAACTTCTGATTGTGTTGGAAGAGTTGGCGGGAAAAGGAAAATTTCGCCGAAACGCGTTGGTCAGTCAATAAAATTTTTCCTCTTCCCTTAAGTGTTGCTGGAGTTCCTGCATTGGAAAAAGGAACAAACACAGACAGATTTCAGGTATGATAGTAAGATATGGTACTAATGCTTTAAGATATAATGGAGCCTGATTATTCAAGACTTTGTAGGTGAGATGAAGGATTTTAAATTCAGTTCTGGAGCCTACTATGGTCTCTCCTTCTAGACTTGGTTTTTTAAAAAAGCCTGATAATAAGGAATTCCAGTTGTCAAGCCCCAATTGTAACAGATGTGTGGACTAGTTTCTTAGTATCACAGGATGTGACGGGATATTTCTCATTTTAGGAATATTTTTGGCGTGAATATAACTGGGTATCATCTGCATAGCAGTTAAACTATATGCAGTGTTTTGTAATATAATAGCCTAAGGGAAGAGTCTTCATAATTTGAGGTTAAATCCAAGCTTACATTTGATTTTTATTTAATTTTAGCATTTTAACCTCTATTCTTATATAAAGCAGATGCAAGAACTACTTGAAAAGAATGAGTTTTTGAAAAAAAACCTCAGACAGCGTTCTTGCTTCCTGTTTCAACTTCTTGCACTGCTATTTAAGCAGTGATGTGAAATGAGGACATCTATTGTCTGGTTCTCAGACATGCTCTGCAACAGTTTTAGTGCAGAATGCAAAGCTGGCCATGACCTAGTCAAAACACGAAGCTTTTATTTTGTGTGATATGCTTTAAAAAAAAGAAAAGTTTGAACTGAGAAGTATGGATTTATTTTTAAGAGGAGATTTCAAATATCTTACTCTGGAATAAGTAAAGTACCAGGGGACAAAAGGAAACCCCGGTCCTTATTACCAGACAAATAGCCTTTCGCAAAGAAATCTTCCATTTCTACCAGATTTATGGAGTTTAGCACAACTGAGAAACATCTGTGTCATGCTTTGGTTAAATTACCCAATGCGTCATGCTCCACTGCATTAGAGGGAGTTGTCTTTCAAACCATTACGGTGTTGTTCACCTCCACGCTATGATGAAACCTTTCTATCCTGAGGTGAGGGGCCTCCATGATGACTCCAGTCCACACAGACATGAAAAACTAAAAAACCTGTGGGAGATCTTTTACTGACACCTGCACGATCTACAACACCATCGTCAAGCACCAATCATCTAATGTTGGATGTTTCTTTAACATCACACCTTTCTGTCTGTCTGTCACGGAAAGATGAGATGTTATACGCATACATCGTTTTGACTTGGACTGCTGTACACCATTTAGATAAGCTGTGTGAGATTGTCATGGAGACAGACACTGGGTTTGGCAGCTTGGATTAGTTTCATGTGCAGCATGCTCAAACAGGTTGAAGGCGAGTTTCGGGTTGGTTTCTCTCGCTCGTAACTCCCGCAGTTTTTCGTCTCTGATCTTCTTACAGTACCTCGCAGTTCCCCTTCAAATCCCCAGGTGAGGTCATGCAGTACCTCTGGTGAAGCCCATTCAGATATCCACACACCCAGCATGTCGCTCCCCATTTTATAATCAATATACTAAAGACGGAGATGAACCACAGCACTGGATCTATACAGTGTGTGAGCACTGTTTGCAGCTGCTGTGGGAGAAGCGTTTAAGTTTTAGAGTGAGACAACAGAACTGTGGTGATCAGTGTCACCTGCAAACTGTGTGATTGCTCTGTCATTTGGGAGAGATTCGGTGCTTTGGACACGAGTGTGATTAGTTGGAGTTTTGTTGGAGATGGTTTACATTAAAGAAACAGGAAAGCATTTTCAAATCAGATTGAAAACTTGATTAAAAGATTCTTCGTGCCGTGTTTGAGCTGTGCAAGAGTGATAATAGCATTCTGGATCACATGTTTTGGAATTTTTTTGTGCTTTTGGGATTGCTGACAGTGGATTCTGCAGTTTTTGATTTGTATTTTTTTAAATTGTGTATATAGCTGTACACATGTTGTCTGTGAATCATAAGGAGTGCCTGCACAGTATGTACACCTGAAAACGTAACCTGGTACAGCACGTGTATTTTGAATGATCCATGCTGATTTTGCACATGTTCACCATCATCAGTTTCTGCTTAATTTTCACATCACTCTGCATGTTAGTACAGGAAACCAAGGTAAGAAAAAAGGATGATGACATGAACTGTAGGTCAGGTTTGCTAAAAAGGCCAATGGGAGTGAAATGGAGCTCCATTAAGTTAACACCCAGTTGATTCATGAGGTGTGGGTGAGTGAGAGGGTAGCCATAACTTTTCACCTTCCTGCCAACCACCTACATGTCTCTAAATCACAGAGCACAGATGTACTTACTTGTTCCACACTATTGTACGTGCGCTGACTCACAGTCCAGACTAAGCAATTAGGCTGAAATAAATATCACACTGACAAGTCTGGTGAGATTCAGGATGTTTTCATATAATCAAGAAATGTTTCCATGAAAAGCTGAAAACCTCTTTAAAATGCTGCAGCTGTCATTAGCCAGATCGCACACCCTGATGAATATGGATGGGACAGAGGAGCTAGTCAGAGTGGCACCAACAGGCGCTCCTCTGGGCACACAGGAAAACACACGAACTTATCCACACATTAGTAGAAAAGCACAGCACCAGGAAATGATCCTAAGATTTCATGTGACCTTAAGTATGGTGCCTAATCTCAGTATGGACCTAAATTTAATTTTTCAACCATAAAAAAAAGTTTGTGCACCAAAAGGAGCCCAAATCTTTGATGCATCATCAGAGATGAACAGGTTTTTGTTCAGATAGAGTCATTAAACACGCCTACTGGAGCTCTTTCCAGTCACGCTGTTTTACTCATTGTTTTCCTTGCTTTGTGTTCCAGGAAACACCAGATGGATTTGGGAAAAGATTCCATGGTGAGAACCAATCTTCCATCACACAAGTAACTGATAAGTGAATCTGAGGAGATCTCAGAGAGACACAACAACATTAGCTGCGGTCAAAATGAGTCACAAGCTTGAAACTAATCAGATTTCAGACATTTTCTGCAGAATGTGAGAGATTTTGACTAAAGTCCTTGGAAACAAAAACTAAAGTAAAAGTGTTTTTGTCATTCTTTAACTTCAGGTGGATAAAGTGGAGGTGGAGGCTTTGATTCCAAAAGGAGCTACTGAACTGACCAAGCAACAAATGCGCTACCTGCTACAGGTAAGTGACAGACAGAAAGATTCCAGTAATACACAAGTTTAATTAATAACACATTTTGCTATCAATGAGAATATGATCCCACAAATTCAAGCCTGTCACCTGACGACGCCTGGTCTCGTCTTATCTGAGAAGCTAAGCAGTGTCAGGCCCGGTTAGTACTTGGATAGATGGGAGCTGGGATTCCTCCAGCTGTCTTAGCTAACCACATGTCTTAGTTAATTATAGGCTGAATTCCAGCCTTCCTCTTATTTAAAAGGTTCCTGAAAGAGTAGCTGTGAAACAGCTGGGTGATCATTTGCAGGGGAATTTTCTGCTTGAAGAGTTTCAGTCAGATTTCAGAATTCATCATAGTATAGAAACAGGACTAGTGAAGGTTAGATTGATCTTCTTATGGCCTCTGACAGTGGATTCAGCTCTGTGTTTATCCTGTTAGACCTTAGTAAAGCGCTCAATACTGTCAGTCATAATATTTTAATGCAGGGGCTGTAATACACTGTTGCTATTAAAGGAAGTAGGTTGAATTGTATCACATGTAAATGGGGAGTGTTCTTCATACTCACTATTACACAGTGAGATTAGAAAGACACAAATGTATTCCTCCTGATGATGAAACTTAGGACCTCATAATCATATCCAGATAAGATCATTAATAAGGTCAAATTAGTTACTGTTTGAAATTCTGTCTTTACCAGTAGCATCTGTGTTGGGCCGCCTAAAACAGCAGAATATGTGCTTTTTAAATAATATTTACGACTGCAAAAAAAAAAAAGAGCTTCACACCTTTGTTTTTTCTGTCCCCTCCCTGGTGTTACCTTCTCTGTGTTTGTGTGTCAGACTCGTCTCACTGCAGATAAGAGCATGCGTCTGCTGCTGTCCACCTTCAACAGTTTGAGAGAGGAGCTCCTGCACATGTCGGAGGACCTGCGGGTAAGAAGGAGAAACACTTCAGACAAGTCCCAGCTCAGTCACCATAACTCAGACACTGTCCTCTGCAGCACAGTGCTTGGTATCTGGATAACAAGTAGGGTGGATCGACTGTGTTTCCTCTTGGAATCTTGGAGAGAAACTGGAGCCGCTAGTTTGACTCTGCGGCGACAGCAAAAGAAAATAAAAAACTGTGGTAACAAACACAAACAGGAGTATAAATCAAAGCTGTCAGATCATCTTTGAGCAACTGAGAAAACTCCAGTACATGACAACAAACAAGCAAACATCTCCTAAGAAAGAAAGTCAAAGAAAAAATGCTAACACTTTATAATATTGTAGGGGAATAAATATACTGGTACATTCAATATGCTTCTATATTAAACATTCAAATTTCAGTATTAAAGGGTTTAAGTCAGGAGTGTAAATGTGACCGTAACATCAACACCTCATGGTTCTGCCATGTCCACTTGAACCTATTTGGTTGATAATGAAATCAGTGTAACATCAGCACTGAGGGAAGAACATGACAGCGGGTGTGGTTACATAAGTAACATTCAGATCTGTACAGCAGCGTCTGTCAGGGTAGAACAGTATGCGCCCAAAGGCTTCACGCATCGTATATGAGCTTTTTCACAGGGGTGCGAGTTAGTTAAATAGTTTCAATTAGACAGGCACGTACAGGACACCAGAAAGATAGTATCAAACCATTAATGAGGTGTGGTGAGTCACATTCATTGTGCTTACATTTCTGAAGAAAAACAATTAACATTTTAAACTGAGAAGGAATCAAAAATGCAAATGTGTGTTTTCTCTGATTCCAACAACAAGCCCAGCGTAATGACTGCCATCTAATCTGAATCCAGAAGCAAAGGCATGTCAGTGATCATGAAGTATATGATTATTACTGTTAAAGATGTGATATGTCTGTCTGATATTACAGCGTCTGGAGAGTGAGAAGGACTCTTTGGAGAGAGATCTGAGTTTCAAAACAGACCAGGCTCGGCAGTATGACTCCCTCCTGGCGACCATCCGAGAAAACAACAGACAGCTCCAGGTACTCCCCGTGTGTCTGTCTGTTAGTGTGTGTGCCAAATATTCATGAACAAAATTTGTTTCTCCAAATTGTGCTTGGAGAAACCACCGTTTTGATGTTGTTGAGTAACTTGTATTTGGTTTGTTTCGTAATACCACAAAAACACCGGAGGGGAAAAGAGCCAGTTTCATTCCAGTACAGTTTCTTTTAATGTCAGTGTCTACGTTAGCGGAGACAGAACCCGAACTATCAGCAAGCATGGCAGGGTTTTGGAAGAGGAGACCTGCAGGCAGAACCAGGCTGAGGGAGAGGCTGGTACTACAGTATGAAATGGACCAATGAAAGGCTACAAAATTACTTTAAACAGCTAAAATTATTAAGATTTTCAGTGTCAGAGGTTTCTTTTAGTGGCCTCTCTCTGCTTAGCAGGTAGAACTTGGTTACCCAAGGCTAAAAAATATTAAATTTTTTGTTGCCTTTATCTTTAGGTCTCTACACCAGAACAAGCTACTGTAGTTTACCAAAGTGCTTGCAAAGCCAGCTGTCAGTCAAAGTGCCCATAAGTCCAATATCCAGATGTAAAATTAAAAATTCACCACCATACTGTTGGCATCCAGTGACGGAGGATCACAAGCCAGTGTGCTCCTAGTGCCTGTTCCCTGCATAAATGGAGAGGGTTAAACGTTTGCGTTAAATCAAATGTGCTGATCATCAAGAATGAGATACTGGAAATGGGAGAAAATGTGCTACTGTTGGGTGAAGACAGAGGAGGAAAGGCAGGTGTGTAAATGTGAGATTAGGGACACTAAATGTAGGGCCTGTGAGTAGTAAAGGGAGAGAGCTGGTTGATATGATGGAGAGATGAAACATACATATGTTGTGTATTCAGGAGACAAGGGTGGAAGGGAGGTGGATTCAAACTGTTCTACGATGGTGTAGATAGGAAGAAAAATGGAGTAGTTGCGATCTTGAAGGAAGACTATGTGAATAGTGTTGAGGTGGAGAGAGCGCCAGACAGGGTCTAGAGTTTCATGCTGGAAATAATAAGAAAATATGATGAATGTTTAAAGTGTGTGCCCCACAGGTTGGAAGTCAGATGAAAGAGAGGATTTCTGGACTAAGTGTTAGAAGAGAGTCTTCATTGAGGAGAGAGTGGTGATTGGAGCAGACTTCAATGGACATGTAGGTGAAGGGAGCAGAGGAGGTCCTGGGTAGCTATGGTAGAGAAATGTGGAAGGATACATTGCGGTTGTTAAGAGTGACTGCTGTCATTTCCACTAATAGTCAGAGAAGTATTTTACTACAGTTGAAGGCTGTGTGTAAAAAATCAAAAAACAAACTTTACGTATTATCACAACACTATGAAAATTGCCAGAAAAAAAAGGCGGTTCCATTCTGTCACGCGTGCCAACTATGAAAACAGAAATCCAGAGTTTTCTGGAGGCATGTTTGCAAAGATAACAGAGAGCTATGACCGGTTTTGCCTTCAAGCATGGGCAGGACTCAGTTGCACTCTTCATAGACTGTATTTCATTGCAGTAACTGGCCAGCGTTACTGTGCAAATAGTGGAGATGTTTCACTTAAGGATCAAAATGAGAAAAACCTGAACAACCCAGCTATTTTTTTAATCTTTGAAAATGTGTGCTGCTTCTGTGAATCTATCTGCATGGGTTCATGTATCAGAGAAGGAGAAATGTAAGTAGCTTTGCTACTTTTGCTTGTCAGTTCATCTAAAAAGGCAATCCTTTATTTGGAATGAGGACACGCAAGATGTTTGTAGTGATTCCTCAGAGTATGGATTACTGCATATGCACAAATAGCAGGTCAACGTTGAGGCAAGAATTTGACCTTCAGTTTAACAAATGATACTCTTCGACACAGTCAGGTACTGCAGTTTCTGAATGTGTTGGATTCGGGCGTCTACATAGCGTCTATGTGTGTTGTCTTTCTGCAGCTGTCTCTGAAGGAATCCCAGGCCGCCCAGCGTTCACTGGAGAGCCAGATCATGAGCAAACAAAGTAGCGACTCGAATCGTGACTTCAAGCTGAAAGAGATGGAAGCAAGAATGAAAGCAATGGAGAATGAGAACAAGATGCTCCGACAGAAGGTAAAGCTGGATATGCTTTTTTCCTCCTTCATGAGATACATCTCTTTAAATAAAGAAAGTTATGCAGTTATTTAGCAAAATGTGTTTTTGAAATCTTTTGTCTTTTTGTCTTGTCTGTCCCTCCTATCAGCTGGCTGGACAAGGTATCAGCTCCACCTTTCAGATCAAAACAGAGGAATTATCCCGTCAGTACAATGAGCAGCTCAGCACCTTGACCCGAGAGAAAGATCGGGAGATCGAGAGGCTGAGGGTAAGACAGGAAGAACTAGATTCTCATCAAAATGAAAAACAAAAAACATAAATAGACCACAGAAATTTGGTTTTCGGATAGGTAAGTGGCGAGCTACAGAAGCTGCACAAAAGTTGATTTGTCGCTAAAGATCTGCCTGCCTAATATTGCATTGGTCCCTGTTCGGCTGCCAAAACAGCCCTGACTCATCGAGGCATGGGCTCCACTAGACCCTTGAAGGTGTGCTGTGGTATCTGGCACAAAGATGTTAGCAACAGAGCCTTGTAAGCCTTGAGTCCTGTAAGTTGCGAGGTGGGGCCTCCACGGATCAGTCGTGTTTTTCCAGCACATCGCACAGATGCTCGATTTGATTGAGATCTGGGGAATTTGGAGGCTTGTCGTTGTGCTCCTCAAACCGTTCCTGAACCATTTTCACTCTGTGGGAGGCCACATTATCCTGCTGCAAGAGGTCACAGCCATCAGGGAACACTGTTTCCACGAAAGGATGTACGTGGTCTGCAACAGTGCTTACGTATGTAGTATGTGTCAAAATAACATCCACATGGATAGCAGGACCCAAGGTTTAACAGCACAACATTGCCCACAGTATCACAATGCTTCCTGTTTGCCTGCTTCCCATAGTGAGTGCTGGTACCAGAAACCATGAAATAATGATTAATTTTAGATGACGGTGCATCCCGGTGCTTGTATTTAAGGAAGGCATTGTTTTTCGCTTGCACGTTGTTGGCAGTTTCAGTTGCATGTTATAGGCCAGAAACATAAAAATATATCTTCTAACATGCTCCCAGTCGTAGTCTTACCTAAACTCATTTTTTTTTCCTGGTTTGCTCTCCGTCTCTTGCTCTAATCTCTCCAGACCCAGATAACAAGGATTCAGACAGAGGTCACCACTGACAGGTCGTCCTCAGAGAAGAGTCTTCAACTGAAGATCACAGAGCTTCTCACCATGTTGGAGCAGCAGAAGACCACCATCTTCAAACAAGAGGAGGTCTGCAACACACAACACATCAACACTGTGTTTAATTTTGTGGCAGTCAAAGATGGAAGACTTTCATCCTGAAGATGAGATATCAAAAGGATCAGTCGAGACAAACCGGCGCTCTCAGAATCAAGAGACTAAATAGAATCAGCTGGATATTATATAAAATAGCTGTTTTTCAGTTCGTTTTATAAAGAATCTGTTAAACCTTAAATACAGATCAAGTATTAATTATATCTGGAGACCTGGCTGTGATGAAAAGCAGACCAACAGGTTTGTAATGATGGACTAAAACAAAGATGAGTGGGTACAGCTGCCTGTGTCCAACTTTGAGTTCAAATAGCCCCGCCTCTAATTTCCACCCTCTCACAGTTGTTAAGAAGAGGGAAAACCTATAGAAATAACTTTTTTCTACAGGCTCTGACCCTGCCTGTTGCTGCTGTAAAAGTTTGGTATTTTGACACTAAAAGCCATTTGGGGATGGAGATGGAGTCAGTTAGCAGCCTCACGTGGCCATTTGAGGTACTGCAAAGCCATTCAGTTTGAAGTGGGGTTATTTTTCCACACAATATCAGCTTCAATATCAATATAGTCACAAAGTTTAATACTGAGATCTGCATATGCGGAAGCAGTCTGATTAGATGTTTCTAGGTAAATAGGCTTTTTATATGTAGATTATAAACTGATAGTGAAGGCAATGATTTTACCGTCTGCCATTTTTCACACCCGAAAAAAAGGGTAACCTGTGAAGCTCCTGTGAGATCGTCCGACTCATTCTGTTCACCGATCCTGCTGTGTTTCCAGTTAAAACCAGTCTGGATCCAATTATGTGCAAACTGCAAAAGCAATTTTAGTAAACCACAATTTTCCTTTATCACCATCAGACTTACTACATTTTGGATGAACAACAGATTTGTCTTTAGTCATGCAGAAACAAACTGAATGCTATAAATGAAGGTTGTAAATGAAGAAAACAAAGCCGGCACCTTTCAGGTCCAACTACATTCCTCTGACTGAAAGACGATAATTAATTTAACCTCAGGGGCGTTTGATTACTTCAGGTGGCTCACATCACATACCAGTGCAATTAAAACGGCACAAACTGCAGGAAATAGTTTTGCTCGACATTCATTTGCTGTGAAGTTAACAGTAAAAAAGACTATAAATAAATTCCATACCATGTGTTGGTACTCGAGTTCCATTTTACTCTGACACATTTAAAAAATTGCCTAAATGAATGCAGAGTGACTGGAATGAGTGTGAGCTATCTGCGTGGAGCACAATGTGCCGTTTAACTGACGGCTTCTTGTGGTCCTCAGGAGATCAGAAGGCTGATGCAGGACAGGAACAGCAGCTCCAAGAACGTCACTAAGACCATCATCACCAAAAGGTACGAAATAACTATGACAGATTGCTGCCAGACAAGATAACTGTATATCAAGTTAACTTATGTTAAGTGACCCTTAACTGCTGATTCTACTGACTGAGTTCTTGCTAGCTCATGCTGAAAATGCTTTGAAGCAACGTGACGTGTAGGACTAACCCAGCAACCACAGTCAAAGCCTGACGTTATCTTCTCAGGTCTTTGAACGGTGGGCATCTTTTGGATAAGGCAGGTCATTAAATGTGGCACTGAAAGACACCCATTTGGACACACAGTAAAAGAGTGGGATTTATCTTAAGTGGAATGACATGAAAACCAAACCTTTAATAGCCTTTATTCTTGATTTTTAATCACAAATTTCACAGGAGTACTTGTACAGCTTGCCGGTGTGGCTCTTCTTAATTAATGCGATTATGGAACGTGTTGTTTGGCCGAAGAGAGAAAAAGGAGAAAAACACAATAGAACAAAATTATTTAATCTATTGTGTTTTGGGGAGATTTGTTTTTTTAAACTGCCAGTTGAATCACTTGTATCACTTGTCACAGTATATACAGACAAATTCTAACCATCCACGTGACTCACAATCTGAGAATAACAACTAAATGTGCGTTTGCAGGTACAGGAACCAGTACCCGATCCTTGGTCTGCTCAGTGATGATTACCAGGTCACCTCACCTGTCAAAGAAGACAAGACCATCGTCATCGAGAGAAGTGGACAGATGATCAAACAGGTAAAAACAGGAGGCGAGAGTGAAGGGTGAGAGTGAACAGGTCACTTTCACTGAGCTGCTCTACATTCCACACTGATTTAATGAGCGACAGCAATGCACCTGTACATACAGCTGCATTAAAAAATATTAGGTTTGTTGAAAAAGAAATTACCAAAAGTTCATATGTTCTTGAATTTACATATATGTGTTTATAATTAGACGTGGTTTGAACTGAGATTCTGACAGAAAAACTGACAAACTGCACAAAAATTAAAGACTTTTGTGTGACTTTAAGTTAATTTTGCAGATTTACAACTTGATGCAAACAAAAAAAAAACTGACAAAGGTGATAATTAACTAATAAAACAATCCACATGTGGGCATACAGCTAGATTTTATATCATTGATTGTCCAGCAGCTTCATTACATGTGCAACAAAGTCTATCGTCATTATCGGCTCTTAAGTGACAAATAGAATGTTAAAAAGGGGAAATTCAAACTTCAAACTTGGCGTTTGTTTATTTCATGCATAATGTCAAATCTTAAAAGAGTTAAAGTAAATCAGTGTTCATTATTAAGAAACAATAAATATAAAAACTGCACTTTTTGTGTGCTGCGAAAGCAAGATATCTTATTTTATTATTGACCTACACTGTTTGAAGTTTTCAGCTAAACAGCAAAGCCCTGATTATACTGTCTGTGTCTGCACGTGCCAGTTTTTTCGTGACTACATCGACTTGTCAAGTCCTCCTGCTTATATCAGAGATTGTTTTTATTTTTCTGATCATGAATTGTAACATTAAAGTATTTTGCAATGAAGCAGTAAAGGAGTAATCTACTGTGAAGGAATGTGATAGTCGGGACTCTGAGAATCCGTAAGACCGAGGCTGTTCAAATTGTGGAAACTGTGTTTTCTGTGCATCTTCTCCATTAAACAAGTGAAGCGCTTGCATATTTAAACTGAATTATAACAGCTCTACCTGTTTTTTTTATTTTGAAACAGGAAATCATTACAACCCCTTAAAGACACACTGCTTCTCTCCGACAGGAATGAACTATGACCAACCAGAAGATCCAGATGTCACCCCTATTCCCCTGCATGCTCCTCCCCCTCCCCTCAGGGCTCCCAGGGATGGTGGTGGTTGAAATCCCCTTCTTTGCCCCTAAATTTGGGATCTTTGCTTTGACCAAATTGTTTGGGGTGACAATTTTATCAAAATTTTCATTTTTTTTCCTTGTAACTAATAAAAAGGGAATTAATAATCCACTAATCACAGGCCAAATCTGATCAGATGATGCTACAGCCAGTTATGGATTGAGGCACGGGTAAAAAGAGTCACGACAACTGGGAACACGCTGAGATTAGAGTTGAACTGTCCGACGTGGATGGACGCTTCCTCTCTTTTCTCACCTTTATAACCTCATTCTGCTGGATTCACTAAATTTAACATTCAGTCTTATTTGGTTTGGCTCTGCACTTTAGCACATTTAATACAAAGCACTCAATGGAATCACTAAACAAGTGATTCTGCAATATACTGCAATACAGTCATCTGTGATACCTCACAAAGTTGGTATTTAAAGAAGAAAATGTCCTTGAAATGGGAAAAATTGTACACTATGACCTGAAATTTAAATTCTTTCAGGCTTAGTCTGATATACAAGAATATTCACAGGAGATTGTATTGTGATATATTGCTCTGTTGATGATTATCTGTCCCATCTCTACCCAGCTGGGGCGAGATAAGTTTGGATTTGGTTCCACGTGGATGTTTGTCTTCCCATGCTGTAAAATTCTTGGATGAAAATAGTTTAAGATGTTTCTAAGGAAGTAATATTCTTATTTATTTCCCATTTTCTTTCTAGAGGAAGGAGATTGTTTGAAATATATATACTTTATATGTTCTCTGTTCAGTTTATTAAGCCTACCTGTGCAGCCTCATGCATCATAGTACAACATGTCCGTTTTTATTCATTCTTTGAACTGGCTGCACGAGACAGATATACCTAATAAAGTGACTTCAGTATTCTTAACTGTGAACACTATAAATAAGCTTTTCTAGAAAAGCTCTCAGAAGAAGCAAACGTTTGCAAATCTATGCTTCTGTCTAAACACGAGAAGTTGTAAAAGAAACTGTCAAATCTGCTTGATTACCTTTGAAATCAGTAAATGTCAAAAGATTGGATCAATGAGACAACAAATCTGCAGCTAACCGAAGGAAAACAATGCACCGCTGTGGAACCAAATGCTAAGTACCAAAGTGTCAGCCTCCAGTTGTCACCGATGTGTGTTTTGCCAAGACTGGTACCATGTAGCATGTAGCATGTAGCATGCAAGCCTCCTCAAAGCCACCACAGCCATTCTTGCCCAGGGGACGAGGAAATGGATGCATTTCTATGACTGCTACTCTGCATGTAAATATTTGAGTATATTTGTAAGCTGGGCGTGCTTAGTGTATGATCTCTCCAGTGCACGTGTGGAATAATCCCCCTCTGCACTGTGGTTCTCATGATCATTTAACAAACGTTCTTAACGGGTAGTTTGCTTCTGTTTAGTGCTAAGTGACTGGGTTTTTTTTTTTGTTCAGTGCATTTTACTTTATTTGTAAGTTTTCTATGACTCAGAGGTGAATGGGTTCACATGTAGCTTTCATGTGCGATCTCGGGTTCGGGGTGTGTGATGCCTCACATTCGTGTGAGAAAATTCAGGCTTGATTGGACGCCTCTGGGTGTGAAGCATCACATTGGGCGGAAGGGTGGAAGGGGAATAAAGCTGGAACTGAGGCGTGATTTATTTTAATTTTTTTTTTTTTTGGGAAGGGGGGGTGTTAAGATGGTGCAAGAAGATTTAAAGCACAATATCATATAAACTTTATGCCCGAGTCTGTTTCTGTTTCAGCTTTTTTTTTCTACTCTTCTTACATACAAGCAGAAGGCTTTGTGTCCACTGGCACTCATACCCCTTTTCCACCGATGCAGGTGCCCAGTCTATAGCCAGTTCCGTGTGTTTCTACCAAGAAAAGACCAGTGCCCATGCCAAAAAACCTGGCATCAGAACGGCACCACAAAATTTCCCGGCTGAGAGTTGGGATCACTGACATCAGTGGTGTGGGAGGGGCTACCACAAGAAAGTGAAGAATGATTGGTAGGTACAGCCCACAGTTTCTGGCTGCCATGATTTTCTTAAAATAGAACTTACCTCAACTCCCCGACACTACATAGTCGGTCCTAAAACCTGTTGCATTATGGTGCTGAAGACATAACTGGCTCAACACTATTACTGGCACCAGTATCAGATGGTGTTAAAGAGGTATTGAAGGCACTGTAGCCTGCTTTACTGGCTCATCAGCAGCTTGTGGTTTACATGAAATAGAACACTGAAACTACTGACTTTAAACTGAGGCTGTGTATTTGTTACTGCGCCTCAAGCTTAAAAAAATATCTGCTAATAACAGAATGTCAGGGTTGGATGGTAATAAATTATATTAAGGGCAAATGTATTTGCAGAACTCAAAAGAAAATTCAGAATTTTAAATGTATGATTTTAAAGTAATTAAACAGTTTTTGGATTAGATTTGTTTTTCTGTTTTGAATTTATTGTAAGACAGTTCTAATGGAAAAAAAAACAACTTCCATGCAAACAGTTACTTTTCAACATAATCTGACCAAAAATGATGAAAGCATAGAGAAGGTCCAGTTATTGTTTTCATCCTCTTTTTAAAAAACAACCACCAATCCGTGATTGTCTACCAAACCTGCTTATGTTGTCGTTGATTTGTATTGTAGTATACTGATGCCGATGATGGGGTATAAAATACAGTTAATGATTGTTTGTAACTGATATAGACAACAGTGAAGTAATATTACAAGATCTTTGTAAAACAATGTGTAGTTCTTCCTTTAAAGAACAGCACAAACTGGCTACAACCCGAATAGAAAGACGTGAGAGGTAAAAGTGATGGTGACGCCTCGACTGGCAGCTTTATTTAAATGTATTTAAATCAACTCCAGTGCTCGAGAGCTACTTTTCCTGCAGCTTTTTTTTTACCCCAACACAGCTGAATCAAATGATTGGATTACCTCTTCAGCATGCCATCAAGTTTGGCAAAGGCCTGGTAACAAGCCATTCATTTGATTCAGGTGTGTCGGAACAAGGATGCATCTAAAAGCTGCAGGACAGTAGCTCTCCAGGACTGGAGTTGGACACCCCTGATTTCCTTTCAGTGGTACAAGCAAAACAGCGGTCTTGACCATCAGCAGTGAAAAGTGGCTTTATGCAGAGCTGTAGAAATAAAAGCATTTTCTTCTCTTTGATCTTTGTTCTTTGGCCAGTCTCAAATATGACTTCTACTTTACAATCTAATGTGCTGAAAACTGAAGTCACCACTTTGACAAGTCGAGACGCATGTTTTACGGGTACCATTCAATAAAACATCTCTTGAATATGATGAAGGCAAGCTGAGGAGCTGTGAGACATATGTTTCCTTAATTCTGATACTTGACTTCTTGCTCATTTGGGTACTGAGGTTCTCATATCTGTTCTGCTCTGGTTGGAGCTGGTTTGTGCTCTTCTATGAAAGTCTAGCACACACATATTGGAGTATTTTACTGCAAGGAATAACTGATGAGGTTTAGTTTGTGTATTTTCAATATTTGAGGGAATCATCAACCCCCAAATGCTCCTAGCTGTATTTGGTGCTTCTGTATCGAGCGCACCAGTTGTCGTTGTGGTAAAATGCAATGCAAAACAGGTTTTGTACTGATCAGTAAGGCTTTTAACAAAGTGAACTTAAAACAGGGAGTGTAGTGTCCCACTGGAACACCACAGTGAATAAATGAGCTCCTGCATACCTGTATATTAATAATGATTATATTGATATATCAGACCAATTTATCTATAAATTAAAAACATCTCCATTTCTGAGTCCAAACTTTAAAGAAGTTCTGAAGTAGTACTAACCCGAATTAAGTACGGCTCCTCTGGTGGTTTGCTGCTAAGTAATTTTACTGATCACCTGTTTTGCTATGTCCCTCTAGTGCAGAGGTGCCTCGAACTCTTGAGGCCTGGAGTTCCCCACCTCTGCTCTAGTGTGTACAGGACTTGCAGCGTATAAACTGTACTACAGACTCTGACTATTACATATTACATATTCTTCTCTTTCTGTCTCCTTGATTGTATATTTCTGCAGTTTATCGTGTCAAAAACATGTACAGATTTTTTTTTTTTGCTGTGATGTGGTCTCAATGAGTTTTCACACTGAACTGAATTCCTAACTATTTTAGTGTGTGCAACACATTCGGGTACTATAACTGGTTTTACAGGCTGCAGCTCTGATTTATAGCCTACTGAAAAAAACGCAAAGCCTCACACAGTGTCAACCACACTGCAAAAACACTCCTTGCACTAAACATCTGATTGACTCTAAAGACAGAAGAGTCGCCCAGTGGACACTCAGCTGCATTTCTGCAGGAAGCCTGTAAAACGATTTTTGACTTTGTGGAACCTGAAGTGCCTTAATGTGTTTACCATGTTAGCTACACGGATCATTTTAAACTTTCTGGTAATGGCTCTCTGATCGCCAAACGAGGTGCCTTCATTTGCTTGCTATCCTGATTAAACCCTGCCTTTCTTTTCCAGCAGAGGATCATCTGTGTGTTGAGCTAAATTAATTGGTTGTAGCTAATATGCAAAAAGATCTAAATGTCTAGATATATTTTCGTATGCAAACTGTTTTCTTTATTTTTTCATTCCGAGAGAATTTGCATCAGTCCTGTTTCAGCTGAGATGGATTGCAATTAAAATGAGTAATATATCTTTGAAGAAGTGCACTTGTGTTTGTACTTAAATTAAGATACAGCCTGAACGAAGCATTTGTCAGATTATGGTCTTACTAAAGGGTCAGTTCACCCAAATGAAAGCACCTATGTCTGACTTCCCTCTGTCCACACTGCTGGCTTTCACTTGTATGTATCTGGACTTTTTAAAAATCTATTCAGACTCCCTGTAACAAATTATCCAAGCCTGAAGCTCCACATACTGGGTTAAGAAACAGAATACAAGTCACTTAAACTGGTTTAAAGTCTACAATGACAAGGATAAAAGCAACTCTTTTTACTTTAAGCCCTTAAAGTTGTTTCTTTTTTACTGTCTTCACAACAGAAAAGCACATTTTTGTGCTCCTTTCCCTCCTTAAAGGGTATAAGAATGTCTAAAACAACTGTATTAGTACTCTCATCTTCAAGTCTCATGAGGCTGCTGGTCTAAGAATGGTCAGCAGGGGGAGCCAGCTCCCCTGAGCAGCTCTCTCTCCACTTGGGGTCAATGAGTGGAGCTGATGGAGCAGAGAGACAGAGAATGAGGTCATGGCAGCTCTGTAGGGCTTGGCTCACTTGGCTGCTAGTCAACCATTTTGACTTCAGTCAGTGTTCTCAAAGCCCACATGGTCGCAGAAAGCAGAAACCATCTCAGAGAACAGTCATTACTGGGAAGTAAAAGATTACATGCAAACAGGATTAAAGCGATCAGACTACAAATAATCGGATTTTCTAAATTGTTTATTATTATCATCTGATTTTAGACTGAAAACATGTTACTTAATGGACAGGACATTTATTTAGGATTTTGTTTGCGCAGAATAAAGAAACTTTTTTAAGACTTTGGTTTCCCGTTTTAATATTACTGTTTGTAAAGCACTTTATCCTGTCTATTTATCTTTCTTTATCTTTTCCTTAGCTAATCTCCAAGCATGGAATTCTATTCGCTGCAGCATGGGCTGAATATTATTTGTTCTGACTGATATCCATGCTAGTTTCATGATGTGGCTCTTTGTGTTTCCTCTTTGCTCACTGACACATTTCTTGAGTCGATTATGCAGCTCTTTCCGTGTGGGCATTATGAATTAAATATGAGGAAATATATGGAAAAAGAGAAACAAAGATGTTATCCAAACCTGGGTTCAGTCACAACAAGTTCCATTTTCTTTAAAATTATTTTTTTAATGTGCTGCACCACAGAAGAAAAGACCGAGGAACAGAAACTTTAATTTTGCTAAAACAAACGTCACCGGTTTAGAGGTTTGATTATATGCACAAACACAACTAACAAATGAATAATCAGCTACAAATTTGCGTTTTTTGGATTAAATATGCATTAATAATTAGTATTAATAATGTTGATAAACCAGGGGATTTAAATGTGAATTCATGCAAATCATAAGCTTAAATACAATTTTAACTTCATGGCCATAAAGTACATGAAACTGTATTTACCTTTCCTTTCTCTGATGTCAGCAGGACAATAAAAGTTAATGCTAAACAAAGACTGTAGCTCTTACAAAACTGAGTTGTTGTTAACAGTTACACATGCTTGTTTTCATACTTGGTTCATAGTATGACTTGAGAAAACATTCACCTGCTCGTTGATTATTTTTTATAATTCATTTAAATGCATTTAGTAAATTCTCATTTATCAATGCAAACTTAAACAGCTGGCCATTTAAACATCCAGCTGATTCAGAGCTAGTAAATTTTCCAGTTTCCACCAGCGATTCGCAAACCTCATTGGAACAATGTTGCTGAAAACAGGTGTTTATTAATTCTGGAGGAAAGACGGTTGGTAAGAATGAATCACAACAGTGTCAGTTTGTTGTAAACTGAAGTGTTCTTTATTGTATTTTAAATAGATGTTGATCTGCCACAACATCAAAACCACAAGTCTAATATCATGTAAATCTCCCTTGTGCTGCAAACCCCAGTGGTGTTTGGAACTGAATGGATCCTTTGGCCTAATGTGGATTGGAGGGTGGGCCTTGAGGCTTGTTTTAGTACATCCAGAGATGTGGGGAGTTCGGAGGCTGGGTCAATGTCTTAGACACTTCATCGGGTTACCTTAGTCATTCCTGAGCATTTTTCACAATGTCAGGGCACATTGTCCTACTGGGGGAGGTCCTTACTGGTGGGGAATGCTGTAGCCATGTGGTGTGGGAGGGTGGGAGTAGTGGCGTCAGGATGCCTGGACCAAGCAGAACATCAGTTTGTTACAAGATCATAAATGTTAGTCACAGACTGTGGCTTTTAATGTTGTAGATGACTCATGTGTAATATGAGTATATAGGGAATTTCTTGTAGTAGATTTAAAGTTATGTAAACATTAGATAGTAAAAATTAAGACTAACAGAAAATCTAATCAAAACTCCTGTTTCAAAGTTCAACATTGTACTGACCCATCCATCCTCCCTGACCTCCACTAGTCCTAAAATGGCAATTTCTGCTTCTCTTTTATCAATGTTGGCTTTTACTGTAACATAAACACTGTTCACCCCCTTGCATTTGCACACTTATTTTTTTTTCTATGAAAATATAATCTCATGCCACATCTCTATCAAATTCAAGCTTATGCATCATGTACAAACACACACTCTCTTTCTCTCTCTCTCTGTAAACCCAATATCCTCTGAGGCCCGGGGGTTTTAGAGTGTAAAGGCAGTGGAGAGACAGGAAGAGAGTGACTGCATTATCCACATCAAAGAGCCAGTTATCAGCCATAATCAATGTTTTCCCATTACGCACTCCAGTCATCCTTTCTCGTTCACTCTCTCTCCCTCTCGCTATCTCTCTCTAATCAGATCAATATGCTTTATTGGCATGAATGGATGTACCTTATGAATATTGGCAAATAATGGTGAATTAATCAGCAAGTTGCCAATATACAGGAGGAGGATGATAAATGTTTGAAAGTAATTTGGGACTCTTTTGTAAGTTGTACTTTTGGCTGCGAAGTATAAATACCACATACTCTGAGGGTCTTGGGGTGTAACGTTTCTTCTGAGACAACATCTGTGGTCGAGAGGGGTATGATGGTCAACCAACTTTGTTGACTCGCTTCAAATTGGTTGACTGTTAAGCAAAACCTTTGAGAGCAGTGGTTTTTCAGTGGGCCACAGTTCCTCTTGCAGACCAGCCAGGAATTTGAACAGCTTTGATTCAGCTAGGTTTCAGTACACTACCCGTGTCAGAAGGGTCAGTGGCTGATTATTGGCCAGTATATGTAAATGGCTATGGCTTGGCAATCTTTGTGTAGCACCTTATTATTCCATAGTTTGATGGTTGAAAGAGGCACAGTCCCACTTCCATTGCTGTGATAGCTGAAACATTTGTTGTCAAACCATTTTGCTACAATCACCCTCCAGGAGACATATAAGCAAAAGATCCTTTCTTCAGTCACTTCTTTGCTCATCATCAAGGGGAGGCCCACTGATCCAGCTTGATCACATAGGACATATTTGTATGTGTCAGAATCCATTAGCGCCTTAATAGTCACAAGTAAGGTGTTCTTTGGCATCAGCAGACACTGGTCCACCAAAAGTGGTTGCCCAAAAAGAATGATCATATTTAGGTTCCCAGAAATGAGAGCATAGTTCCACAAACAGAATAAAAGATGATGTGGGTATCCTAATGTCACCCATTTGCCTGAGGATTTGCATTTTTATGTCCAAATATGCTATATTTAGACATGACATAGTAGTAGGTTATCACCTAACATTAGTAAGCTTCATATTGGTGCATTACCCAAAAACAAATACAATAACTAACTAATGGCCAAAACTAAAGCACAGTCTGTTTGGATAGTCTGTGCCACATAGCGAGCCTATTTTCTCTTCTCATTCCCATCACCCCAAACCGGTGGTGAGGTGTTTACCTCACAATACAAAGTGCCTAGAGGAGACTATTGTAGTAACATGGTGTTATAAATTTAACATTAAACATGAAACATCTATATCTATGGCAAAGTCCTCACTTTTTTAAAGACAGCCTCAAGTGGGCAATACAGGAAATTCAGTTTTTCTTGGATCAGAAATATATCAGTTTACAACTGTTTGTCGATACCATAGGTAAGAATTAATTAAACTAGAGTAAAAACAGAACAGTAATCTCATCGAAACTAGAAAAGGAAAAAATTGTGGTTCTGCGATGATTTGAAAATAATTGCGACAAACAACTGATTGAGCAGAGGTTGCATGTGCAGCACTCTCAACCTCTGAGGGACCGTTTTTGATTGCAAGGCGATTGCAGAGGACATTGAGTGGGAGGCAGTGGGTTGGATTGTGATTCTTAATAATTGTGGTCAATCACTCTTAGATTGGCTAAGCTTTGCCAATAACTGCTTTCTAATTTGTAAATGTATACATATTGCCAACACGTTGCAATCGACCTGAGTCAGTCTACACCACGATAAGTGCAACTCGTCTGCAACTCGTCTGCAATGCATCTTTTTGCAATAGGATAATTGCCATGCGGTTGTATTTGTGTATAAAAGCAAGGCCATTTGTGACGACATTTCTGTTTCAAATCGTTTTAAATCATTGACTTTCTGACTGGAATCTGAATATAAGTTGAACTTGAATTGTTTAATGTTTCTGTATACAGAAACAACAAACAAATTTAAAACAGATGGCAGCAGATTTGCAATTTTTGCCTATTTATCAGAGGTAATCACTGTGTTATTCCAAACTAATTGCATGCAACTCCATCTTATTGCTGTTTTATCACCATCTTAATGCAGAAAGTCACTTTCAAGACAGCAACTGCCTGCAAGTGGTTGCAGACCTCGTCTTCAAAGCAATCATTTTGAAAGTCAAGTTCACTGCACGCCATTGCAAAAATTATGGTCATGCTGGTCTCCAATTGCTTTTTTCCCTGCTTTAACTGTATCATTAAACAACGCTAGAGGAGAAATTCTTGTTCTACTGCCTCTAAACAAGAATATTACAGTGGTCTCGGATTCATGTATGATTTAAGTGTGTTAGTTAGTTAAGCTAGATATCTGTTTTTGCCCACCCAATTCAAATAAAGGGTTTATTTACCAGATAAGATAGCAGCCATTGTCACAAAAATAATGGAAGCTGTTATGAATATTGAGACTACATCATAAATAGATAATTGTTAAATAATTATATGATGATAACAATAATTGTAATTATATAACTAAGAATATGAGAATTCAAGAATAAAGCAAATTTAAAAAACAAACAAACAAACAAGCCATAATATTCACTTTTTTTGTCGTTTATCCATATTGACCTCTTTACTTCATACAACCAGGCCTATCGACCCCTCTCTTTGACTAACCAGGCATCATGCCTGGGGTCAGTGACCTACTGAAGCCCCCTGCTTGGCTGTGGGGTCGGGAAGTGTGTGGTGGGTACACAGTAAAATAACACATGATCGCCCTGCTTCCACACTGGGTCACAGCCAGGCATTTAAGTAGGGGAAAAGGCTGCAGCTCACAATGATGCAAATCACATTGCACTGCACTGAAAAGCACAGATTGATCTGCCTTGTAAATTTTAGCTATTATATTTCCATTGTTCTGTTCCTACAGTTTAATAATTTTGTTTTAAATGCTCGGACCTAACATGGCTTTATTTATATATTTGATCTGTTTTCAGAATAAACAAGAGATTCCTACTTTTACAGGGTTAACACTCAGGAACTCTAGTCATATAGTATATATATGAAATTATTTTTCTCACTCATTCAACACTACTGAGTAGTCTGGGTGGATCTCCAGGTTGTGTGTCAGCCTGGATATTTTCAGTTTTCCCCAAGTCATGGCAGTCACCACTCTCCCTGCCTCACGCTCTTCCTTTGTCTCTCCACCCTGCCAGGAAAGTGTTGACAGCTCTCATCTTTCATCCATTTGATGTAATTATGCTTCTCAATCCACATTTGAAGCTCTCCATTCACATTTTATGGTGGGATAAAAGGCCACATAGTGTTCTCACACAGTTCTCAGCTTCCCAACATAAACTTAGGTAAAGTTATGGTTCCTAAATTGCCTTACAAAAAATATCCTGAAAGACTGATCTTTTGTTTTCCTGTTTTTGAGAGAAAAGAAACGTGCGTCTTATTTGTGACTCATTCTTGCATCCACTGTGAACATGTGTAACAAGTTTTATGACAAGTCATTATTAAGCCAAAAGAGGCTGTAAGCATAGAAAACCTGCTAGAAAAGTCAGATAGTTTCAAATCTTGAACATAAAATGTAATTGTCACCTGTTAAATACCACTTTAAATATTTTTGTTTTAACTAACAGAAACTTTCATGTTTGAAATATAAAGCTTTCTAGTTCCTCCTAGTTCCAAAAATAACTTGGGTTTATAATGCCAATTTCCCCCCTTAGTCACAGATGTACAGGTAGTAATTTTATTTTTGGACACATGCTTTGGGGAAGGTTTATAAAATAGTAGTGAGACCTGCTGTGATGTATGGTTTGAAGGTGGTGGTACCAACAAAAAAGCTGAAGGCACTAAGATTTTCACTGGAAGTGACGGGGATGAACAGCATAAGAAATCAATACATCAGAGGGACAGTTGAGCAGTTTGGAGTCAAAGTTACAGAGGCAAGGCTGAGATGGTTTGGACACCTGCAGAGGAAGGATAGTGGTTATATCGGACAAAGGATGATGGATATGGAGCTGCCAGATGGAGGAAAAGAGGAAGACCACAGAGGAGGTTAATGGATGTAGTGAAGGGAAACATGCAGACTGCTGGTGTGACAGAAGAAGATGCTAGAGATAGGGTGAGATGGACTTAGATGACCAATTGTAATCCCCATAAAGGAAGCAGGCCAAAGAAGAAGAAGAAGACAACACATGTTAAAATTGTATTAAGGCTTAAAGTTATTTTTAATTAGGGGACTGGGTACTCTGAATGACAAATGAAGGCAGTTTTGTCTTGTTCAAAGCTCAGTTGGTCTTCCCCTGAGAAGTTAATTTTCCAGTCAAAGAGCATTTTGTTTAAAAGCCAAAATCTTTTGTCCCATTTAATATCACACAAACCTACAGATTCCTACAGCAAATTCGCATAAACAATGTAAAAGATACAAATTCTGGATGTAAAAAGCTGAATTCTTAATAATTAATAACAAGACGTCAGGTTGTATTGAAGTCCATAAGAAAATGAGCATAGTGCTATTATGATTTATAACCACAGTAAACTCTTTTTGGATTAATTTGTGGTCTCAATCTCTAGTATTATTGAAAAAATTATATATATATATTTTTTTACAACATAGGGTAACAATTTACAAAATAAACACGATTTAGAAAAAGATCTATGATAAAGCAGAGTATGCTATAGGGCAGGCCAACCCTGTGATGACTGAGTCGTTTCAGCCTTTGCTTGTCACATCCCATTTTTAAAATGGCAATAATGGCAACAATCAAAATGAGCTTGAAGCTTAGGATCACACACAAACCAATGGATGATGGTTAAGTCCTTGTTTCACATAACTTCCAGCTCTTCTCCAAATAACAGGTGTTAAATAACGTGTTCCAAAGTAATGTTGTAATGCAAAACTGTGCTAAACTCAGTACGTACATGTTCATGTACATTGAGGAGTAAAATGATAGTGGTCTACAGTGGTCCCTCGCTATAACGTAGTTCACCTTTCGCAGCCTTGCTGTTTCGGGGATTTTTTTTGTGCAATTTTGCATATATTTTTTTTAAACAGCGCATTGTGTTCTGCGTCCTGATTGATTAACAATGGTCTACAGCCAATCTCGTGCCGTGTCTCCTGTACAGTACAGAATGCATTCAGCTTGTGAAATTTACATAAATCTTTGATTGCTAGTAGTGTGACTCTGAAGTGCTGTAATGTGTGTTTGTACGTTTTCTCCCCAACAAACACAACAATGTCGATGAAATGTTTTGCACCGTCAAAGGCACCTGCGGGTTTCATTCTATAATACTGGACTTATTTTTCTACAAAGGTTTGAACTTTGAGGGTGTTTAAACAAGAGAGAAAGTGTGAAAATGTTCATGCCTGTCTGAGAAAAGTGTATAAAGTGTGTAGTGAGGGGTTGTACAGCTTTAAAACATCTATAATAATTGTAAAAAATAAAGTTGGCTTCTTCGCGGATTTCACCTGTCGCAGGTTATTTTTAGAACGTAACTCCCGCAATAAACGAGAGAACACTGTACACCTTTTATGGTGTGCTAATATGGACAGTATTAAAAGTAAAAAAAATGAAAATGTCCACAGACATTACTTTTATTTAGTAAAAATAAATGTAATGTCCATATCAACACTCTTCAAGAGTGACAAGAGCACAATGGTGAAATGCAAACTGTGTCCAGGACAATAAGAACTACATTATACTGATAACACAGCTTGTGATCTTTGCAAACATCTGCATGGCCGACATGCTAAAGCAAAGCTAGGCAAGAACACAGAATGATGCTAAAGCTGAATGAATGCTGGCTCAGCTCAGCAGCCAGACCCTGAGCTTCAACAGGTAACAAAGTGATGACCTGTCCACCTACCTGTTCATGTCTCTCACATAAGAATCATTGTGTCAGTAGCTTTGAAGCCAGCTAAAGCTTTCTGCTGGTTGCCAACTTTGTAAATGTATTTATATAGCGCTTTACTAGTCCCTAAGGACCCCAAAGCGCTTTACACATCCAGTCATTCACCCATTCACACACATGTGATGGCAAGCTACATTGTAGCCACAGCCACCCTGGGGCGCACTGACAGAGGCGAGGCTGCCGGACACTGGCGCCACCGGGCCCTCTGACCACCACCAGTAGACAATGGGTGAAGTGTCTTGCCCAAGGACACAACGATCGAGACTGTCCAAGCCAGGGCTCGAACCGGCAACCTTCCGATTACAAAGCGAACTCCCAACTCTTGAGCCACGATCGCCCTTTGCACAACTTTGCCTTGTGTTCATACATAAAAACTAATTGTGTGGGTCCTCATTAGAATCATTGTGTGTGGAACTGTAGCCTGACGTTTAAATTGTTAGGTGGTAATTATGTGAAAATATTTTTTGACGCAAAAGTAATGTATCATGTACTACAATCTACTTTCTCCAGTGAGTAATTCAATAACTTAATACATTACTTTTTTCTGAGAAACGACCCCAACGCTGGTCACAAAGGGTTTCAGAAGAAAATGGCAAAGGATAAAATACCAGTGCACATACACAATAGCTTCATTCATCTTTTAAATGCAGTCTGTGATTTTGATTAAAGTAGTGGGAAAGCACACCAAAACTTCCATTTCAATCATCCCACCATCATGGCCAAATTATTTCATTAATATTTATCATTTGGGACAAACTTCTTATTCCATCCCCAACAACTGTAATTACTAGAAATTTTAAAATAAAGTTTTGATTGACTCTACTGGACATTCAAGGTGGCAAAACTAGCCTACTGAACGCTTATTAAGAGTAATGACAAATCATTTCATTCTATTTTATACATATTTGAGGTTCACATTATGAGTGATATTTCTGTGTCAGTCTGATTGTTAGTGGAATGAAAGGTGGACTCCGTGACCTGCAGTGTGCTGCGACATAATTGAGTAACACTGTAAGTGATACGGTAGGTTGGGAGCCTATAGAAAACCCCCTCCCTATCTCCTTTTTCTCTCTTGATCTTTTAATGTCTCAGCTCTGGTTTGTCTCACTTAATTCTATCTTCCCATCTCCTAATCCATCCATCAGTGTCTGTTTGTCTCTCACAGACACACACACCCTCTTCTCCCTTCCTTGACTTGCATCACATCGTTTCTCTTTGCAACTCATTTTCACTTCCATCATCCTTTCTTTTTTTCCTTCTCCCGTGATGAGTGAGTGAATGAGGGGGTGAGGGAATGGGTGTGGGTGAGCAAGCATAGCCGCTGATGCACTCCTGGTCATTAATAAAAGTTTTATACACAGTCAGGAAATGCATTTGAGCTCCGGTGGCTGGAGCTCCTCTCAGACACACAGGAAATGAGCGCTTGGCCGACAGCCAATCCAGCTATTTCAGGGGTTTGTCCGGAGCCAATCAAGCGGGGCCTGGTCAGTTAATGGATGAGAGGCTCTATTCTTCTCTACACCCAAATATCAGCAACAATTAGAAGGTGTGTGTGTGCGCGCATTTGTGCATTTGGTATAACTGAGCAACACCTAAAAAGTAGGGACTCCAAAAACCAGCCATGTGCAATCATACCTGACCTGACCCAAGTGCAGGATTGGATTAATCCTATGCCCAGGAAAGACTGTAAATGTCTCAAACATGTCATACTAGTCGGCTAGTCACGATTACGTCGACTAGTCACGATTACGTCGACTATTAAAATCGTCATTTGAAGCTTTGTAAGATTCCGAAAGACGCAGGAATAAGTAGTAGGATTTAAAAGTGTAATAACGGACTGAAACAGAAGATGGCAGCACTGCATGTCCAGGGATGCCAGCTGCCGTTAAACCCCGAAGAAGAAGAAGAAGAAGAAGAAGCAGTGTCTGGTTTCATAGCTGTGTCCAAATTTAGTGGCCGCATCCTTTGTAGGCCGCAGAGATGGGCAGTAACGCGTAACTGTAATCCAATTACTTTTTTCAAGTAACGAGTAAAGTAAGGGATTACTACTGCAAAAAAGGTAATTAGATTACTGTTACTTTCCCGTAAGCACGCTGCGTTACTGCGTTACTAAAACCGTGATTTGTCTCGGTGTCAGTACGTCAGTGTCTCATGACAATGACACAAGCGAGTGCCACGTTCGTGGCAACAGCTGTGTGTAGATCAAAAATAGATAATATATCGAGTGCGGGAGAGAGTATGAGCGTGCAGCGTTTAAAGCGTGGAAGTACTGACCTTACTTTGCGTTTGATTCCGTAAAAAGTAACAAAAACATTAGCGTCCGCTGCTCACTCTGTCGGAAGAAAACTTCTTTTTACAGCGAAAAAACCCCTAAATGTCCAAGCAAGCACCAAATATGCTGCCGCTGGAATGTGACATTCACAGAGAAACTCCCGTATACTTCCACTGACCGAGAATGTAGCTGTGTAAACTTCAAGTATCTGTTCGGTTTATCAAGACGTCACACATTTGCAAAAGTGCTCCAACGTTTTCGGAGACATCTGTTATCCACCAGCTCGATAGCTAGCCGGGAGAGTTTATTAAACTCCACCGAAACAATCTGCAAATTTCATTAAAAGTTTAACAAACTATCATCTTGTCTTTATTTTTAGTTAGCACATACCTTAAACAGTTCAAGCTGTAAGCTAATGATAGTTATATAAGAGCAGACGTATGCTGGTGCAATAACTGTACGTTTTACGTCCAATGGATGCATGATCTGATTAGTCGACTCATCGCAAAAATAATCAGTGACTAGTCGACTATCAAAATAATTGTTTGTGGCAGCCCTATACTAAACACTTAAAAGATGGCCATAAATTTAAAGGATTTGGATTACGTTGGACATTTATGTGACATTCCTTGTCTGTTCCATTCCACAGCATTCTATCACTGTTGCAGTAATAATTCTGATATGATGATGTCCAGCGGATATAATGTTCACCATCACAGTAAATCAACATTTACTCTTTAACAAGATTTGAGCACACAGCCCAGCTAACACTGATATGCATGTATCCAGATGAAATGAGATGATAGATGCCTTTCACAATATATCATCAAGCAAGCAGGCTTCTTGGTTCTGGACAGTGAGTGTAGCAGGAGCACTGATGAGTTAAAAAGCCACTGTCAAGGTGAAGCACTCTGGTTGAACTCTTGTAAAGCTGTGCACCACAACAGGGCAATTTTACTTTGCTTGTTTGTTTCTAGCAGAAACATTTCCTACTTATATACGGTATATAAACACATGTCTGTCCCGTCTGTGAGCGCAGAACAACAACTCACAAAGCCGCAGCTCGGAGATGACGTCACACATATGGGTCCAAAGTAGGAAAACCCGGACATTTTCATCAATCTCGAAAATCTCCCTGGATGCCCCGGACAGAAAGTGAAAAGTGGACATGTCTGGGGAAAAGAGGATGGTTGGTAGCTTGCTATTTTCAATCTAAAGATGATACACCATGTTCTGACTGAGGGATTTCTGAAAAACTGAATCTAAAGCATAAAGCTCTGTTATCATGTCAGACATAAATGAAGACAGTAAACTAAACTGTGGCAATGTTTGTCAGGTTACTGAAGTTGGGCTAGTTGGTATATAATGGTGGCTAACTAGAGAGCTATGTTTAGGATAATATAAACACATTAGCGAGTGCAGATAGAAGATGAATGCTAACTTTTTTCCCTACATAAAAGTTAACGTGGCGAATCCCAATGGGCAGAGTAAAAATTACAATCTACATGGCAGGAAAAAGAATTTCAGTCAGGAGAAGATCTGAGATCTTCTCTCAGTCTTCAGCCACAACACGCGGTTAGTCATTCCTATACTTTCACAAGTACTGGACTGAATCAGTCCAGTACTTGTGAAAGTTTGGGTTGAATGCAGTCCATTTGTGACTGCATTCAGCCAGTGGTGTTGGGGATCTTGTCAAAACTGATGGAATTATAAAAGCAGAAAAGCACCATCAGTTTTCATCCACCATACAATTCCCTCTGGAAAGCATTTGATTGGCAGCTTCATTTTTCATCAACACAGTAAAAGGATACCTGAATAGAAAAAAACAGAACACTATCAGGCATTGGTTGACCTTTCCAGAGCCTGGATCTAAACACTAACGTAGCGTGAAATCATCTTGACAAGCATCAGAACAAAAGGAGACAAACACCCAAAGAAGAGCTTTGAAAGTCTTTAAAGAAACCTGTAGAATTATTCCTGAAGACTACTTAAAGAAGTTAAAAGAAAGCTTGCATAAGAGAGTTCAGGCCTGGGTGATGAATAAAGGTAGTCATGCCAATTACTGACTTTTAAGACTTTTGTATGCAAGACCATGTAATTGTGGGATACTTCCTGTTCATCCATATCTTTTAGTAGGATGGTTACTATAGTCATAAAAAGTCTAATCTCAGCTCCACCCAGTTTCCTTCCTTATAAGCTAAATTTGGAATTTCTGGCACTTGGCATTGCCATAAAGGAGGGTAAACCCAAACTTCAGGGTTCAAAACATATGTTCGGAAACCACACAGGGAACCACACGGCAGCACTCTTTTTACAGCCTGTGGTTTAACTAGTCTACAAACTTTCATCATTCCTCACCTTTAACTAAAAACCATGTCAAGCAAAACCACTAAAATGACTCATCAGTCATTTCACATCGATTCATCAAACCCGTCAGCACTGCAGTTCTCAGACTAACCTTGAAGCATATGAAGTAAGGAGATATTTCCCCCTTGCTTCCTGTCTGACTGTTCAGCCAGGAACTTCAGATAAAAGCAGTGAAAGGAAAGTGTGTGTGTGTGCACTTCTGTTCACGTGACAGACATACTGTAATGTGTTGTGTAAGTTGATACCCATGTGCTTCATGGGTGGGACGCCTCTTCCATATCCAGCAGGCATTTGTTATTGCAGCACAATGTGACACATAACAAAAATCATACAGAGATACAAGTACACACACACAATCACAAAGAGTGCCTCCAGAGTGGAGTGCCGGCAGAAATGAATGACTTTGTCAACTGTGTGCTGTAAACCAGGCCATTTGGCATTGATCTCTGCATGACCCAGAACATCTTTCTATCTCTCCCCCTCTTTATCACACACACATTTGTAGTTATTTTCATCAGCTGGCATGCAACTTTCATGTTAGACGAGCAAGAGTTTGCATTTGCTACACATAAAAAGAATGTATGTGTCTATGGATTGTCATTTGTCTTTTATACATTTTCCACACAAATGAGTTCAGTTATGCAGAAAAGTTGAAGGTTTTTGGGAAATTTTGTTTGACAACAATGTCAGGATATAATCTCAAAACATGACATTAGAAATAGCAGCAGCCTTTAGTTTGCATGGAAGACAGTGATCTGTCTGCAAATACTCCCCAACTACTCACTAAGTGGTTGTGAAAAAATAAGACGCACATCAGAAATGGCTGTTGACTGATGACTGTTCATCTCATCAAAATTCTCATTTCATGATATCAGTGATATAGCAACAACATGCATTTACCACCATCACCAAATTAATGATTTATTGCCTAAAACAGGAACTACTTTACCAAACCCAGTACTTTGCAAAATATGGAGGAAACTTGTTCTTGATAAAGATGGAAATAACCCAGAGGTCAGAGGAGCAGATGCTAGAAGCTGGTGATGTGCAACCAAAAAGTATGCTTAGCTGAGCTTTGCTGGAGTGCTCGCTAGCTGCACTCCATATGACAGGAAGAGTGAGCTGTGGATTGAAGTTACTGATGTGGTAAGTTACCAATATATTTGCACTTTGAAACACCAATGACAGTAGCTCACCAAAAAAGGATGGAGATTGCCCTTCATTTTGTTTGCATTACTAAATGCTGCTACCTGGAAGCTACAGTCACCAAAAAAACCCATCCAGTATTGCTTTAAATATCACACAAATTTTCTTAAAATAGGTCTAATTTTGATAATTAAAAGTTAGTGAGTTTTGCAGACAGGCTGCTGTCTTCCATGCATACTAAAGGTGACTGAGGCAATCACAAGAAGGTCTTTGATGGAGCACTTTGCAACTGATTTCACCCAGTGAAAGCCAGCAACCTTTTGCAACCAGTCACCAACTAGTGTGGGACTACACAGTTTTCAGTTATCTCAATGCCTATCTGACTGAGGGCTAAGGAAGATAAAACATAGCTGTCGTGGAGGGTCATTTAGGGCAGTTATTGTCAGGCAGCTATTAATTTTCATAATGTAAATTGTTCCCATATTCAAGCTGTATTTTTAACCTTCAACACAAACAAAACATGATATGAATACTGACCTTTTTGTACATTTCATAACACACTTCTAAGTTACCATAAGGTTTTTTTTTTGGTAAATTTTTATTGAAAAATGCTCTTTAGATTTTAGGTAAAGGAAAGGGCCTTAATTGAAGGCAGTTTTGGTTTCCTTTAGATAATCTAATTGTCTTTGTCTTTACCCCCTCTCCTCAGCGTCTCTATCAGCAGTTTGTTTCATCTCAGATACTTTCCTCAACAGGAAACAGAGCTCCCCTCACCCCCATTAGGGACTAGTGTCCAGTTACCTTAATGTGTGTGTGCGTGTGTGTGTGTGTGTGGACTACACGCTTGTATGCTTGCACAGTGTATCTTGCTCTAGCCAGGATCCTGCTGAGTAAGGGCGCAGACCAAAAAAAAGACAAAAAGCTCGTACACACGAACACATGGATGCACGAGCATCCTCACACACAAACATACACACACACACATAAAAGATGAGGTTCATATTTCAGTTATGTAGCATATTGTCAGTGATGTCACTTGTCCTAATGGAACAAATGAATGAATGAATTTCAATCTCTTCCTTCCTTTCCCCCCCCCTATTGACCACGGTTAAGTTCTGTGTAACATTTATAGTCCTAGCAATCCTAAAATGTTTTCATTTAGAAAACAGAGGAGGGGAGAGAACAACACACATACACACTTATGGCCAATTTAAAATAATAAATGAATCCACCGTGGATGTCTTTGGACTTTCGGAGGAACATGGGCAAACTACAGGTAAAGGGGGAACATGTAAGCGTCACACAGACAGCTCCCAGCTGACTGCAAGATTCAAATCCACAACCTGTCAATGACCACCTGAAGTGCTGTAAAATTAATAATAAAAAATGTCTAATTATGATGATTTAAGAAATAATAGAAATTTTCAAAACTCTATGAGAGTTTGTTCATTTCCACGCTCTTTATTTGCGAATAGAGAATACACAGGAAATCGGACGGCTCAGACAGAGCTAAACATGCTTAAATCTCTAATTTCTAGATTCATTTTACTTTGTATGAAGCAGTATACTCTTAAATGGATGTGGATTCCATTATTCTGTGTTACAACAATGTTATCAGTGGAAGTAATGGTTGTATTGAGAACAAATGGATACATCTCTTAAGAGATGGTATCTTATTAATGTTCTGCGAGAGGTCTCTCGTTCTGTTAAAAGGGTTCTTCCTCACCAGGGGATTCTTGGATCGTTGGGGTTACCACCCTAATGCTGTAGCATTTCTACCCTACAATATATAGATCACTCTTGTTCCATCCATCCATCCATCTTCTTCTGCTTAAAGCTGCAGGTAGAAGGGTTGGAGCCTCACCACAGGGTGAGCCGGGGTACACCCTGGACAGGTTGCCAGTTTGTAACAGGGCTAACACAGAGAGACCATTCATACTCACATTAACGCCTATGGGAAGTTCAGAATCACCAATTAACCTAACCTCACTAACTGCATGTCTTTGGAGTGAGGGAGGATACCCGGAGAAAACCTATGCACACATGGTGAGAACATGCAAACTCCACAGAGAAAATGTCATTTTGTGAAGACATGTGCTTGCTTTGTTAGCTGGACTGGTTAACCTACTGTTGGCTGTCTACACATGAGTGAGATCGACAGCTTTTACGTGCTATTGCACTGATCTAAAAATCACAAAAAACCCCAAGTAATTTGCAAAACAGCCAACCAAACAACCATCTGGAGCCAAATTATATCACATTATGAAAAGCAGAAGTGGCACTAAGCCCAGCAGCCACTACACAAAATTCACTTCATGTTATACTCCTCATTGGAAACACTGAGCAAACTTTGAATTAAACTGGTTTGGGCTACATCGGATAGAGAAAAACATCAAGAATCAGCACCCGTTTATTAGTTAACACACTGCGTTCTGCTCTGTCATGTTCAGACAGCAGAGAATTGAATTTAATTCAGTGATGGGAGAGGGAGGAGTTAGAGAGGAAGGGAGGAGGAGGGGTAACTGGACTGTGTATCTGTGTGACAGAGAGAGAGGGAGTGAGAGAAAGTGCATGCAGCTCTCAGTCATTCATCTCTTGGAGAGTGGAGAGGAAACTACAGCACAAAGAGAAACACAAGATAAAAAATAAAGTTCTGCGATCAGTTTCTCAATTAAGACTTTTTTCTCATCACCATTTATTTTTGCAACCAAAAGAACTGAGCTGCAGATATTTCACTTTGCTCCTTCCGCTCTCCGTGGAGATATTCCCATTTCTCTCTCCTGCAGCAGAGGACAATTTTCTGTCCGTGAAAACTGAGAAAATTTACAAGCGCCAAAACTGTGCCTGCTTTTGAGACTGTGCATCAGAAGGCTAAGTGGTAACTTGAATGCCTTGGACAGAGAGAGTGGAGCCCTTCTTTGCTGTGTGTGTGAAAGGAATGGTTGGGCTTTTTTGAGGAGGTGGAGGAGGAGGTGACCTCAGGAGGACAGCACCACGATCGGGGTGCTCTGGGAAAAAGCTCCGGGAAGAGGAGGAGGAGGAGGGCGCGTTGTGCTGGGGAAGAGCATCCTCCCAGCCTCTTTGTCACCCTCAGGCACACACCCTTAGGACAGCAGGAGTTCAGTAATCTTATCAAGTTAACTGGAGAGGAGAAAATAACTCCCTGCTGTACAACAAAGTGAGTTTAATTAAAATATAAAAAGAACTAATAAAAAAGTACATCAACTCAAATTTCACAGACATATAGACACATCTATAAATCATACATACACACAGACAACCAGGACGCCCCAGCTCACTGCTGCAGAATGGATCTCGCACCAATCAGAGGTAAGCATAAATTCATCCTGTTGCCATCTGATCTGCTGATGGACTATTAATGATTTGCATGAAATTGATATTTTCATTAATTTCTTTTTTTATTGAAATCAGTGATTACGGATTAAGTTTTTTTCCAGCTTTGCAGGTTTTTTGTACTTCATACTTGGGCATCAATTTAGTTAAATTCATTCAAGTTCTTTTTCTGGGTTCTCTAAATAAAGACCCTGTTCTGACTCACTTGCTTAAATGAAAATAAGCTGTTCACCCTGTTGCAAATTTTCAAGCTCAGCCATCTCTATACTCAAAAGTTCTTTAAATGATTAACTGATAAGTTTATTGTAATATGGTGGGAGTTTGAGTAGCACCTACCAAAAAAAAAAAAAAAAATCAAAATTTTCCAAAAATGAAGTCTCGCTTTTTCAAAATGAAACCAAAAAGTTTGCAGAACATCAAGGCAACCTTCTGATCTTCATGTAAATCCAGCTGAAAATGGTCATTTCCTGTCGATTTCATCTCTTGACGTGGTAAAACGGCATCAGAACTTTTCAAAGCCTCAGTGCACATGAACCTAACATCAACTGCAAGCCAGCTCCTGGATAACCAATGGTCAAATTCACTGATCACTGCCCTACTATGTTTGCAACATTTTTTCCAAAAGATCAGGTCTTGTCCCTTCCTCTCTTTCTTGTGTTTGTCTTGGCTGCTGGAGAAACAGTCAGGAAGAGATGGGTTTTACTCTTGAATCTCTACTCTCTATAAATACATATTACACATGTATAACAAGCAAAAGGTGGCTCCATTCAGTCATTTAGCCGTACTGAATCTTTGTTGTCAATTTTGACTTTTATATTTATGTTTTGAAACAATAACAACTACTGCACAAGGTCTGGTGACTTTAATCAAACGCTTTTAAATCACCGGGAGGTGCGATCAAACACACTTCGTGCTGATCCAAACCAAATGCAATGGTGTACTATAATCATATTAGCCAACTGTTTCTGCATGTTAACATCAGTCTCGGTACGTTTAACCAGTATGTGTGTGCGGGGAACTGCGATGGGGACATGTGGGGTTGGGATTGATTGTCCTCAAGGTCGGATGCAGAATGTCAATACCCATCTCCGCTGGGGTGGGACTGGAGGGGTGGGTGGATGAGAAACTGATGGGATGGACCGATGGGATAGCATGAAAGAAAAAGAAAGTGAATGGGATTAGAGGAGTGGCAATGCTAGGCAGAGGGGTTGACCATGAAGGGATGGATGGATTGTAGAGGAAAACTATGACGATACAAAAAAGAATGATAAGATGTTTGAAGATAGGGACGGGATGGATGGAGATGGAACGCAACAGGAGCTAATACACTTCCTAATAAACTAGAGAACCACAAACTTATCAGATTTTGGGAAGATTCAATCAAATCAAACACAAACTTGTGCTAACTGTGCATAAGGTCACCAGATGTCACCTGACTGTAAGGCAGTCATCAGAAAAGTCAAACATATTTACAGGAGTTTTATTTTCCCCAAACAAAATGCTCCAAATAATCAATCCAGTGATGTCGTACAGTTTAGATTTGAATTTTATACTTTTTATGACAATAACAGTAAAAAGATGCCACTAGTTCCCTCTTTAAATGTATATTTCTATTGTTTAACTTCAGCAAGAAATACATAATGTTGCTTATATGCTCAAAATATCTCAGTCGTCTTTAGGGCTTGAAAAAAAGATGGAAAATGGACTCTTTAGAAATATATTCTCAGGATTTTCTAATAAAATGCTTAATGTGATCTGAATTTTCCACTGGCTTCTCTGTACTGTTGGCGCTTGCGTACTCCGAACAATCAAACATCACATTTGGCTCTATGTCTAAGATAACTAGTCACAATCTCGTAACTTTTCCCTTTTGTTATAAAAGAACAAATAAAATATTCAAAATATATATTATAGAACATATAACAGAATAAAATGAGAAAGCTGATAAATTGCTTCAAATCTATGCTACTACGAGAGTGTGAAACAAGCAACAGGTGTGAATCTTTACCGTCGCGTTCGTGTTTCAGGCCTCATGTGGTTGATGTTATTCAGTCTTTAGTTGTCCTTAAACTTCAAATCTCAGATTGTATAACACCAACGATGTTTGTACAAGAAGCTAGAATTTGGAAACCACTGATTTAAGAAAACTAAACTGACCGGAGTACAGGAAATATATATAAAGAAATGTATTAATACAAACACTCAAATATGGTATTTTTACAGAAAGTGAAAGAAGTGTTTTTCTCCATTAGGAAAACAACTTGAATACTTTTTTACTCTCTCATACCACTAAACCAGTTTGGTAGAGCATGCAACTCGAATCACAAAGACAAGCTGGGCTTTTTAAGCGTTCAGCACAAATGTCACCACTTGGTTGGTACTTATTGCCTCCACTAAGTTGCTATGTTTTTGGTAATGTTTGCATGCATACGTGTCACTCTATCTGTAAACACAATAGCTTGAAAACTTTGTAGGGGTGTAGAGTGGGGTCATGTTAACAATCCATTAAATCCACAAAGGTCTTCAATGTCAACTTTAATAACTAAAAAAAATCCTTATAACTATAGTTCTTACAAGTGTGGTGTGTATTGCCAAGATATAGAAAGTGCAGGATAAAGATTTAAAAAAATCATGTCACGTTTGACCTTTGACCTCTCCTTGAAGGTCAATAGATTGACCTTCAAGCAATTTTAAATGACAATAGGTGGTCAGACTGAAAAGAACATGCCAGCATAGGATACTTTTTGAGTATAGTTGGTTAATTTTGTTGCACGCTGAAGTCTTTGATGAGAAAAACAATGCTGATCGAGTCGGTATCAAGGTTTCATTTGTCTCTGCTGACAACACATGTGAGAAATGTGCATTCTTATCATACTTTCATGATGTTTAGACTGCGTCCCCTTTGTTACTGTTAACGTAGTACTGCTCGTTCTCACACATTTCTTCTTTGTAACTTGTTTAGTCTTAAATCAATCTTTTTTCTCCTTCTGGGCCTCTAAGTTGCACGATCTTGTTAATAAATCCACTGCTAGCCACTTTCACGTGTGAACTTAGAGGCTGGGACATTGAAGTTGTCCTCACTAAGGTGTAGCACAAAGCAGAAGCAGTCCATCCAAACAGTCAACATTAATATTGTCACCATAAAATCAGACATCACTCAGACTTTGTACAAAGGAGCTGAAAGTTTGTTTGACATCACAAAGACTGAAAAGTTGAAGAAACATATAGAGCAGTGTGAAGTCTGACCTTTAGGCTCACAGGGCTTAATCCTAACCTCATTATGAGAAACACTGACTACATTTATGTTGAGGATCCATCATTTGTGATGCAACTTCTATCAGATAAAACAAGGAAAAGCATAATTGGTCTACTTTAATATCTTGTCTAACCAGCTGACTATGTCTAGACAGTTTCAGGGGTGTAGGCGTGAAAATAACATTATTGAACGTAAAGTTCTTATTAGGAAGTAACTTAACTGGGCTGAACCAGAAAAGCTCTTATGGGTACTGTGGTAGAGCCTCTATAAGGTCTAAAATGTACCTAAAAATCACGACAGTAAACTGAAATCCAAATCAGCAAAGCTCGAACTATTTAGTTCCAACTCCAAACGTCACCCATTGATCCATATTCGTGCCTACAGCTAAATCTATAGTGGGCAGTATTGTACACATAATGGTGCAGATCAAGATGGCAGCCTGCCATGTACCGTAATATGAACAGTAGCCTATAGCGATCACTATTTCATCCATTGGTGCTTTTTTTTAAAAAAAAATACTGATTTCTCAACATAACAGTTCATGTTATTGGCCGTCTATAACTTAGTTTTACATAAATTATGTGTCAGGAAAATGAAAAAAAGTGTAACTTATGTGCAGCTCCTGAAACAAATCTCCACCACTTTCATTTTTATGATTACTAATTTCACCATCCCTTACTCATGCGCTGCCTCTTCCCTTCCTCTTTTGCTGCTTCCCCTCCTGTCCCACCCCCTCTGCCTGGACTTGCTGGTCTGCAGTGTCTATTTCAGTCTTTCCGTTGGGGTCAGATTCGGCACATCCGGTATCTCATCCAGTTTATTGTCATTCAATCCTGCTGCGCTCCCGGAGGGCATCAGGAGGAAGGCCCCTGGGTCTTAGTGCCTGATTGGCCAAACACGCATGTACATACAGCTGGAATTTGACTGGAGCAGAATGGATTAAAATCTATATCTAGTACAGTTGGGTCTTGTAGTGCTCCATTACAGGGAGTGCAGAATTATTAGGCAAGTTGTATTTTTGAGGAATAATTTTATTATTGAACAACAACCATGTTCTCAATGAACCCAAAAAACTCATTAATATCAAAGCTGAATGTTTTTGGAAGTAGTTTTTAGTTTGTTTTTAGTTTTAGCTATTTTAGGGGGATATCTGTGTGTGCAGGTGACTATTACTGTGCATAATTATTAGGCAACTTAACAAAAAACAAATATATACCCATTCCAATTCTTTATTTTTACCAGTGACACCAATATAACATCTCCACATTCACAAATATACATTTCTGACATTCAAAAACAAAACAAAAACAAATCAGCGACCAATATAGCCACCTTTCTTTGCAAGGACACTCAAAAGCCTGCCATCCATGGATTCTGTCAGTGTTTTGATCTGTTCACCATCAACATTGCGTGCAGCAGCAACCACAGCCTCCCAGACACTGTTCAGAGAGGTGTACTGTTTTCCCTCCTTGTAAATCTCACATTTGATGATGGACCACAGGTTCTCAATGGGGTTCAGATCAGGTGAACAAGGAGGCCATGTCATTAGTTTTTCTTCTTTTATACCCTTTCTTGCCAGCCACGCTGTGGAGTACTTGGACGCGTGTGATGGAGCATTGTCCTGCATGAAAATCATGTTTTTCTTGAAGGATGCAGACTTCTTCCTGTACCACTGCTTGAAGAAGGTGTCTTCCAGAAACTGGCAGTAGGACTGGGAGTTGAGCTTGACTCCATCCTCAACCCGAAAAGGCCCCACAAGCTCATCTTTGATGATACCAGCCCAAACCAGTACTCCACCTCCACCTTGTTGGCGTCTGAGTCGGACTGGAGCTCTCTGCCCTTTACCAATCCAGCCACGGGCCCATCCATCTGGCCCATCAAGACTCACTCTCATTTCATCAGTCCATAAAACCTTAGAAAAATCAGTCTTGAGATATTTCTTGGCCCAGTCTTGACGTTTCAGCTTGTGTGTCTTGTTCAGTGGTGGTCGTCTTTCAGCCTTTCTTACCTTGGCCATGTCTCTGAGTATTGCACACCTTGTGCTTTTGGGCACTCCAGTGATGTTGCAGCTCTGAAATATGGCCAAACTGGTGGCAAGTGGCATCTTGGCAGCTGCACGCTTGACTTTTCTCAGTTCATGGGCAGTTATTTTGCGCCTTGGTTTTTCCACACGCTTCTTGCGACCCTGTTGACTATTTTGAATGAAACGCTTGATTGTTCGATGATCACGCTTCAGAAGCTTTGCAATTTTGAGACTGCTGCATCCCTCTGCAAGATATCTCACTATTTTTGACTTTTCTGAGCCTGTCAAGTCCTTCTTTTGACCCATTTTGCCAAAGGAAAGGACGTTGCCTAATAATTATGCACACCTGATATAGGGTGTTGATGTCATTAGACCACACCCCTTCTCATTACAGAGATGCACATCACCTAATATGCTTAATTGGTAGTAGGCTTTCAAGCCTATAAAGCTTGGAGTAAGAGAACATGCATGAAGAGGATGATGTGGACAAAATACTCATTTGCCTAATAATTATGCACACCTGATATAGGGTGTTGATGTCATTAGACCACACCCCTTCTCATTACAGAGATGCACATCACCTAATATGCTTAATTGGTAGTAGGCTTTCGAGCCTATAAAGCTTGGAGTAAGAGAACATGCATGAAGAGGATGATGTGGACAAAATACTCATTTGCCTAATAATTATGCACACCTGATATAGGGTGTTGATGTCATTAGACCACACCCCTTCTCATTACAGAGATGCACATCACCTAATATGCTTAATTGGTAGTAGGCTTTCGAGCCTATAAAGCTTGGAGTAAGAGAACATGCATGAAGAGGATGATGTGGACAAAATACTCATTTGCCTAATAATTCTGCACTCCCTGTATGAGTCCAAAGTCTTTACATACAACAGCAAAGTACATGAATATGTAACTTATTTGCCTAGAAGTATATCGGTGCATTCAAATGAGAGGTCTGTGGCAATTAGAAGCTTTACAGTCCATCATTATTTTTTCATAGATCAGATCATATTTCAATATCAAAGGGTTTCTGTAGTTATAGATTATTTTTCTTATGTTAAGCTCCAAGTTTTACACTGGGAAATCAGGCAGCTCAATAGTAGGAAAAGTAACAAAGACAGCATGGGATTAATGGTCCAAGCATGGCACTGCAATGGTATCCCACAGGCACCGTGCAGACCTATATGCTAACCTCCACGGTGTAGGTGTGGGGACACAAAATGCTTGTCCACACTCATAATGTGGGTGATTCTTGTTTCTAAAAAGACATAAGTAGAAAAAAAGTAGCATTAAATATAATTAAAATTCTCCATATTGTCTGCACAATAGCTAATCCAATAGTTAATCCAATAGCTAATATAATAGCTAATCCGTGAGCTAACAGGAAAGGGAAATGGATTTTCAAATGAGGAGTGGAATCGCCATTTTAAATGTCAGGAATAAATCTTTGATTCTGGAAACCATTTAATTATTTTTCTTTTTCAAATTGTTTTTTAAAAATGATTTTGAAAATTAGTTTTTTAATTTGGAATTTGAAACTGTTTTTTATTGAGAGTTTCATTCTTTTTTGTGAAATCATTTTCGATTTGAAGTACTTATTGATGGATTAATGATTCATTTTGAAAAATATTTAAAAATAATGTTTTTCTTTAAAATTTTATTATTAAGTAATAAATTACTTTAGTAATGTTTGAATAAATAAAATAATTAAAAATGAATTTGCAAATGAATTTACAAATACATAATTTATTGTACATTTCATGATTTAAGCACAGAATTCATTATTTCGATATGTGTGATTTGAGCCTCCCAAAAATTTCTTTAAGACAAACAGACATCAGTGCCACCTTTAAGCCCAATGCTATTGGTGGAAAGGTTTAGTTATTTAGAATTACCGCTACCAGTGAGGATAGAGACAATCTTTAGACATATATAATTTAGTGTGTGAGTGTGTGTGTGTGTGTGTGTGTGTGTGTGTGTGTGTGTGTGTGTGTGTGTGTGTGTGTGTATATATATACACATACACACAAGTGTAGTTTTATTTCTCTCTGAAATGTGGGGCCGACTCTTGATCCCTGTACTTCTGAAGTTCTGGCCACACGAGTTGTTCATCGCGCTGAACCTGACTGCTGGTCACTTTACTGTATTTACTACCTGCACACATTCCTATCGGTGGCTTTCTTTAAACTCACTTGTAGTTGCTTCAGTCACTTGCCCAAACGTTGAGAAAAGTTTATCTTGGGTCACGCCCACTTCACATCCCCAGCAAGTAGTTCCCCCATAGTTGCCTGAAGTTGCCAAATATCTGTATGTATGTCTTTCTATGGTCTCGGTTTGCCACGTCGGTCCGAACTGCTTCCAGTGTGGATGTAGCTTAAAATCCAGGCTATGCCCCTGTTTGGAGTTGGAGGTTTCCCTTCTTATATTCAGGCTCAGTGGCATATTGGCACAAACATTAAATCAATATTGATCTTCCCTGCTGAAAAAAGGATAATTTCCCAAAATGTATTTATGTAAACTAACAGATTGTTTACCATAACAGTCAGCGCTTGATAGCATCTTTCATGAAAGACAATTTATAACACCTCGCAAAACGTTAAAGGAGTAAAAAGGACAGGAGAGCAGTGAGAGGATGAAAGAGAAGGCGGAGGGATTGCAGTGAAGGTGACATTTGGGAGTGAGAGCAGCAGAGAAGATATGAGAGAAGGAAGTAGAAGAAAGGAAAGGAGACGTGAGGAGAGGGCAACCCCTCCTCATTTCGAGGCAAAGGGTCACTGCAGTCAGTTCTAAAATAGCCAGAAACCATGATGTCATCTAGGGGAAGATGCAACAAAGCCTTACCCATTAAACTCCATCGACCATCAGCAGGTCGAGCCCAGACTCAGCGGAAGTCAGAGAGTCAGCGGGCAGACAAGGAATCAGGACTAATTACAAGTTTCTTTTTCCTCTTGATTTTATGAGGCAAATGGGTTTTCAACATTAAACACTTTTTTTTCAGAGTTTATAAAACTCTGGAAGCGCACTTAGCATAGACCGCATCCAAACAGTGATGGTCAGCTCTTAAACCCAATACCAGAAGTACAGTATGGCAACTGTTAATGATAATATTTAGAGATTTCAAACAAATAAGCTTATGTTATAGTATTTTTATCATTGTCTACAGTCCTGTTCTCTAATGGATGGCTCTCACCTGGACAAAAAGTGATGACTTTAGTGTTTCTGACTTAGTTGAACATGCGCTTCTTGGATAATGTAACTCGCAGCAGCGAGTCTTTGCTTCATGTCTAATTGCACTGAGAAAAACACAGACTTCCTGCTTCCTGGTGTATGAAGGTTTAAAGAGATGAAAAAAACCTTCCTGTGTGATTACCTACATCACAACCATGAAAACATATGAGGCAATAAAAGAAAAAAAAAAAAAGAATTCCTGTTTTATGTGTATCAGTGATACAGATAGACTGCACTGAAGTTTAAACCTGGCAGTATGAGAAACGACTGGGCAGCAGTGTAGATCAGTGTGTGGCGTGCGTTTTTGTAGAAATGTGTGATAGAGGAGTGTGTGTGTGTGTGTGTGTGTGTGTGTGTGTGTCCCAGGGCACAGGCTCAGTCATTACTGATACTCCCCTAGCACAGAGGTCCATCCTCAGGTTACCGCTGACGGCCTCTTGAAACAACAGCTCCCTGTGACTGTTTTCTTTCAGGCTGGTTTGCTTCATTGACATCCATTGTTTATGTTACTTATGCAATGTTTGGAGAATTCATCATGGTAAAAGAAAAGGAAAGAAACAAAAACGTGCCAAAACAAACCGTGTATTCATACTGTTAACCCTCTCTGTCCGTCTCCTGTTGATTGTTTTTCTGTCCCTATGTCCACAATGATACTTGTTCTTATGCTGCCGAGCACAATTTTCACAAAAATCTCCAATCCTCGTTCTACTCTGAACCAGATAGATTATAAAACAATTACGGTGCTTCTTGCCATGGAAGTTCAGTATAAGCCACAAACGTGCATCAAGTTACCCGGGAACATCCATCTTATTTAGGATCACGAAATATCAGGAAAGCATGTGATCCAAACTTTCAATTATTCTAAATTTACTAGAATAGCAAAGTGTTTGATGAAAGGTGTGATACAGCGCGCTGCTATAGAGTCCTGAAACTCTAAAGTTCATTAGTGTTTTGCATTCCCCCATGTTCCCCTGTCTCCAAGTCCGTGGGTTTAGGTTCTTGCAGTTAACACAAATTTGTGTTAACTGTGTTCTCTTAAAACAGATGACGATGCTTCACTCTCCAAAAACTGGAACTTAATTGTTCTGTATATGTACGATGGTCGTGCATGCAGACACAAAATACAAACTGCTTGACGCTATTTTATCCACCAGAGCTGAAGGCTGGAGAAACAGCAATGCATGTTTGTAGTTTATGAAGTTTCAAAAATGCAGGGTTGACTGCTGCACTTTGCATAGCATGCTCCTTTACTCTACGATTTATACCTATAATCTGTGACTGGGAGTCATAGTATCACAATAACAAATTAACCAAAGAAAGCAAGAACTAAAAGATGACTTATAAGGAAGCATCACATACTTCACTTTCCATGTGATAAAGTAGGGGGGGGGGGGGGGTTACCCTCTGTCAAAGCTCTCATCTGAGCTCCTGGTACCAGAGGATTGGTGACAGACACTCCCCAGCAAAGCAAGACTGAGCATCACCACTGAAAACAACAGGAAATCTCAGCTTAGCCAATCAGAGTAGCTGATTGCATGCATAAAGGCCATGTGTTGATTATGATACCAGGGCCTTTAAAACAGACAATATTTTCCTCTCTAATCTTCCTAGAAACAATAATTGTATTAAAAGTGGATGCTTACCTGTAGAGCTGCTTATTTACTCACTAAGATTTCCATCAGTCTTCATCGCAGCAATAAACATCAGTCTATCATAAAATAGAAGCTTTGGACAAAGTTTTAGTTCTGAAATAAACTCTTGTTTTTAGGGGGAATTGCTTCTTTGTCTACAACCTAACAATATCATGCAACAGAGAAAAGAAATCTATTCTGAAAATCGTGAGTCGTTCAACTGCTTGTCGAATTTGTTGAAAATGTCCTACAGTAACTCTACATTCAAACTCTATAGATTCAAGCCTTCTGATTTTACTTGCTGTAAGTATGTCATATTAGAGGGGGGCAATAGTAGGCACGACCAGAAAGAGTAAATAATATGAGGTCATGGAAATAGTTGGCAGGCCTCTTCTTTTTTAACAATTAGATGGTGTGATAGGCGAGCAGAGTATAAGCGAGCCACGGCCACTGCTCTGTGATGAGATTAGTCACCAGGTCCTCTTCTCTCTCCTCAGACTAATTTGAAAATGCATCCTCATCCAAACAACCTGGCCCTCCTTATCTGCCGCTTTATGGCTGGATTTCTGGAAGCAGGGCACGGCGGGGGGGGGGGCTATATAGAAAAGCAGGAGGGTTGGGTACCATTCTGTTCAGGCTGCCACAGTTTGCTGTTTGCTCAAAGGTGTCTCCTGGCACGGAGGACAGGAAGTGTATTTTGTATTCTTGCTAATCACCTCTCCTGCTCTCACAGTGATGGATTGCCATTCTTGGGTTTCAACCACCCTATCATCCCTACATCTGTTTGCTCTTCTATTACTGTGTCTTTACTGCCTTTTTCAGTATCCACTTCTCTTTTTTACTCCTTTTTATTTAACTTTTGGGCACTCAAAACACTACAAAAAAAACTCCCAAAACATTTGCAATTATTTAACATTTTTCTGGCCAAAATGAGAGATCCTGATTAGATATTTAGTAGTCTGATTCAAGCAGTCTACTGCTTATGAGAGAGGCATGGCAGTAGACTGAATCATTTAGGTTTTTGGACCATTATTTAAAAAGAAAGCATCATGTGCTACTGCAATTAAAGTAAGGGCAAAAGGTTGTGTAGCCTATTATCACAGAATATTTAATTCATAAAATAATTTTACTTTCATCTACCATAAATTAAAGTTTTTTCCACATCTGCTGAAACTTGGACAGCGGCAGACACGAATGCTCTTACTGTAATAGTGGTAAAATACATAAACTTGAATTCCCACAATCAGTTACTTTCTTCCAGAATTTTCCCATCTTGCCTTATTTGCAACACCAGTGCCGTGTTATGCCATTATGACTTTCATATGTTTGATAAATTTCCATCAGCTGTTCCTCTGGCAATATGTGTCTCAATGAGTGGCATTCAGTTAAGTCTGACTTTTTAATTTTTATTTATTTATTTTTTGGCAGAACAAGTGTGAAGTCATGCATCAAACAGACTTTCCTCATCTCAACTAACACAAATCCATAATGCAGTCCTCTAAAGATAATTGACTAGTTTTTTGGGAAAAGATGATATTAATGCAGGGAGACAGAATTTTAGGGGCATCTTTGAGCTGCATAGACATGACCATGCGTCAGTGTCTTTAATACATTTGAGTATGAAAGCAGAACAATTCCCAACAAGTATAATCCCAGCCAACCACCCATGTCTAACATCTCAGACAGTTATCTGCAGGACAATACTGCAATTCCAGAATCAGCTAATAATAATAATTAACCTGCTAGAATCCAGCAGAATAACACAATAACACAACATCTGAGGCTCGTGGAAAATGCATAATGCATTGGTTTTTGAAAAAGAAAACAAAGAAGAGAATTTCCAGTGTTTCTGTTGCTCTGGCAGAAGAGTGGACACTAATAGAGGAAACATTTTTGAAATAAGTCTAGATGCATATGGATTCAGCTAAAGAGACTAGAGTATTTGCTTCTGCTTCCTCTTACCTCCATCTAATCTCATGATCTGAGCTGCTTTAAATGCATTTCCATTTGGCCTCATTACTCTCTAAGAGGGCCGGCCCCATGTGAGGAGTGAGCCAGTGATCTCTCCCCGTTGGCCACTTGGCAAGACTGCCTTTTCTCTGTGAGGATATAGCTCTGTGTGTGTGTGTGTGTGTGTGTGTGTGTGTGTGTGTGTGTGTGTGTGTGTGTGTGTGTGTGTGTGTGTGTGTGTGTGTGTACGTACACACACACACACACACACACACATATACACATATATGTTGGCTGCTTGCTTTATCACAAACAAACACAAAGAACCAAGCATTTTTCCTCTAAATTAAACAACAGCGTTCTGTCTCTGATGTTCAAACAGGAAATCAAATCAGTGGCATATTAATCTATATTCAGATATTTTAATTTAATATAGCATAATCATGCATTTACTGCACTTCCAAGCAAATGCACATTAACTTTTAAAGCAGTGGCTTACTCAGCATTTGAATGCGTATGCAACACAATGCATGTCATTTTATACCAGTGTTTCCCATACAGACTTTACTTGGGCAGGATAACCAGATATATTAACACCCTCCAAAGATTACCCAGTAACATTTCATATTTTTATTCTTTAATTCAAGAGGACATAAAGGATTTATTTAATGGCAGACACCTCCCTTACTCTTACCTTGATAGTTGCTAATCTGTTCCTTCCACTCTTGCATCCTACTGGTTGTAGGGCCACTCTAAATTTTTAAAGAAGAAAGCCTTAAAGAAAAATGCATTATGTTATCACAAATACAATACACAGTCACGTGAAATTAATTCTATCCCGTCCTGTGAGACCTTTTACAGCACTGATAGGCAACTGCAGACCTCAAGGCCTCCGTCCTGCAGGTTTTAGATGTGTCCTTGATCCAACACAGCTGATTCAAATGGCTAAATTACCTCCTCAACATGTCTTGAAGTTCTCCAGAGGCCTGGTAATGAACTAATCATTTGATGAAGGTGTGTTGACCCAGGGTGAGATCTAAAACCTGCAGGACACCGGCACTCGAGGCCTGGAGTTGCCTACCAGTGCTTTACAGCAGGGGTCCCCAATCCCAGTCCATGAGGGCCCGTGTCCCTGCAGGTTTTAGATCTCACCCTGGGTCAACACACCTGAATCACATGATTAGTTCATTACCAGGCCTCTGGAGAACTTCAAGACATGTTGAGGAGGTAATTTAGCCATTTAAATCAGCTGTCATGGATCAAGGACACATCTAAAACCTGCAGGGACACCGGCCCTCATGGACTGGGATTGGGGACCCCTGCTTTACAGTTTCCATTGGAAATAAAAGGGTAACTAGCAGCCAGGTGCTTCTGTTCAAATAGGCTTGCTTAACTGATCATCAACAGGACCTCTATAAAAGGAGATGTTCAGACGTTTTCCTGTTTTCAAGCGTTCAGGAGTGTATGTCCCATCAAATTTATCCCAAGGTCAGATTGTCCAACACTTTGAAAAAGTACTAAAATCCAGCGAGTTGTATCTCAGGCTCTACAGGCCTCAGTTAGCATTTAAAATGTTAAATTCATAACAGTGAAACTAGAGAAAGAGTCTGTATGCCTTATTTAAAGCTGTTGCCATGAAAAAAGCCTCTTCTCTCTAAAGTTACATCTGAACAAACCACAAAACGTCTAGAACAACGTTCTTTGGACAGACTGGACCAATGTGGAAATCTCTGGCCATAAGAAATACATTTGGAGAAAACCAAACACTGAACACCTCATAGCAACTTTCAAACACTGTGATAAAAAGGTGAAGATTTGGCTTATTTTGCAGCCACAGGACCAGGGCACTTTGAGTCACTGCGTTCATCATGAACACCTCTTTATACTATTCAAGAGTCAAATGTGAGTTCATCTGTCTGACAGCTAAAGTTTGAGAAAGGACTATGATCCCAGTCAAGGTCCAGACCTCAGCCTGACTGAAATCCTGTGGCAAGACCTTATGAGAGCTGCGCATAAACAAATACCCACAAATTTCAATGAACTGAAGCAATAACTGTAAATCTAAAAGCTGATGGTTTAAATGAGGTAAAACCGGTCCACTGGAGTGAACCTATGCAAAAAAAAATGTGCATGAGGATAAACAAGGTTTATTAGTGGTGCTCCAAATAGCTCACATACTTATAATTTACATACACAAGAACCTTGTTTCTAGAAAGTGCTTCCTCTGAAAATAGTTTGTAAAGAAACTGTTACAGGAAAGCAGATGATTTTTATAAGCTACTTACTGGCATATATTGGTAGCTTTTAAGGAAATACATGTCTTTAAGTATCTCTGCACTGGCCTCAGCATTTTGGTTGCTGTGGTTGCTGCTTGATTGGAACCACAGACCGAAACTCAGAGTAGCCTACTTTATTTTTATCAGATGGTTTCTGAAATAAAGTATTTTTATGGTGAGATATTTTGCTCAGTGAAAATGTACCTCAATAAATCAGTCTAAAATCTTTAGCTGGCATAGTTGAGCCAATCAGAGACAAATGATTAATATATATATATATATATATATATATATATATATATATATATATATATATATATATATATATATATATATATATATCAATTAAACCATTTTTAAAGCCATTTCTCTGTTGCTCAAGTGCTTGGCCACACTGCCAGCCTCTGTCTGCAGGTGGGATTCCTCCATGGCATCAGCAGCTGTGCTCAACAGATGTTAAATTACAGTGTGAACCTCATGGTTGTGTCTCTTTGGCTCTGGCAGGCTAATAATAGTGTTAGGTTGAGCAGTGGAGCGCCTCAGCGGTCATGATGACACGGTTGATGGTTGTGTGGAGGTTTTGCAGCCAAAATCCATCCCTGATCAAATGCTTCTTAAAGTTTTGGAGAGCAACATGCAGGCTACTGTTTGCTTTTCACAACATTTTTCTCCACATAACACTAAATATACACCATAAACTCAAAAGAAATCATTCTTTAACTTCATAAAAATGAAGCAACAACATCTGACTTAAACAAAAATCAAAGGTTTATTAGTTAATATAATTGTGATTACAGAAAATATGCCTGGTATAATTGAATGTATGCCAACGCAATACCAAAGCCACTTCTACCATGTGTAGAAGTGGCTTAAGATTTCCAATTAAATGTTTTTATTGATGCATTTTACTAAAGTCACTCCTGATAGTTCTTATGTATCTCAGAGAGAGATGTTATAACCCTGAATTTCATGAAAAATTAGAACCAATAATCACTGTTGCTTCCTTCCTTTGTGTTTGCAGATTTATCTGATGTGCCTTGAGCACTGGGAGCACTTTGCCCCAGACCCGGCTTCCAACCCTGGTGCCATCCAGCAGGCTGACCAGGATGGACTCTACTCATTCCTTCAGGATGGAGCTGGACTCAGTGCTGTCGCTTGACCAGATACGTGCCATTCGGGCTAACAATGACTATGTGGAGCGGCCCGTGGCACTGGAACCTGCAACGCAGTCTGGATTTTTTTTGGTCCACGATGACCGTTACCCTCACGGTGCATACATCCATCACCCCCAGCCTTCCTTCCCCTCAGCCATGTCCCGCAGCCAAAGTCAACAGCAGCACACTCATCTTTCCCATTTGAGCCGTTCCAGTACCATAAGCTCTTCTATGTCACGAACAAGTGCCACCTCAGACCAGCGGCTACTGGCAGGTTTGACACCATCTCACTCTGGCTTAGGTTCGGTGGTCCATTCGCAGCCTAAAGGGGACCTGAAACCTGATTCTTTTGGTAAACGCCTGGCGGAAGATGAGGCTGAACTCAGTCTCCATCAGTTCATCTGCGAGAGGTGTGGCCGCTGTAAATGCCAAGAGTGCTGCGCCCCGCGCCGCCTGCCTTCTTGCTGGGCCTGTGGACAACGCTGTCTGTGTTCTGCTGAGAATGCCGTGGAGTATGGCACATGCTTGTGCTGTGTTAAAGGTTTATTCTATCACTGCTCTGCCCAGGATGATGAAGATAACTGTGCTGACCAGCCATGTTCCTGTGCTCCAGCCCACGCCTGTGCCCGCTGGAGCACAATGGGACTGCTGGCGCTATGTCTGCCCTGCCTTTGCTGCTACCCCCCTGCCAGGCTGTGCCTTGCTCTGTGCCGGTGTGCCCACGACCGGGCTACGCGGCCCGGCTGCAGGTGCAGCAACACCAACACTGTGTGCCGCAAGATTTCCAATTCCAACCCTAATCCTTGCCATCCCTCGCTCCGCAGCAAAGCTCTGGAGAAACCGTTATGACAGGCTTGAATGAGGGCCAAGTAAATGAATTTCCCCTCAGATGTGGCCAAAAGCAATGCTGTCACCAATCAACGGTCCCTCAGTTGACATCATGACGACAGTGCCATTGTGACCCAACTACCTACGTATGACAAGCCAACCAATCACCCAACCAACCAAACAACCAAGTTGTTCACCTAACGTACCTTTATTTCTCCAACTCAGGAGGGACCAAAGCTTTAATGTGCCTGCTTATGTTGGAGAATTAATGCCTATGTTGAAGAATAAGAAGCTGTTGTGCTTTGCTGGACCGATCCTTAAACCTTAACCAAGACACCAAGACATAAAACAAGGCAAAACAAAACAAAAAAACATGCTTTCTATGGTGCAATCTCGGCATGTTAAAATGTATTTATTTATTATTGAACCTCCTCCCTTCTCAACCCTTTGCCACTCTCTGTGCTAATTCTTTGCAAAGGAATCGCTCGCAAAGGAAAGAAGCCTACATATGGACTTTGCAAACAGATTCTGACCTGATCAGAAGAAGTGTGAGAGATGGAGGTTAAAACTACAACGAGATTCAGAACTTTGAAAAAACATTAAAGATGAACGAGGAAACCAGTGTTGTACTGAGGTGAACATCTTACTGAGACTCAGCAAAGCACCAAGATATAAAGTGGGATGAACGACACCTGTGACAACAGTTTGACACCAAAAAGGGACCATTCACTGTAACAAACGGTGTGAATTTCAATGTTATTAAGCTCATTTGTAAACGAAAAGCACTGTGAGGTAGATGGACAATGTTTTCCCTGTGAGCCTAGAGCTCATTGGGGGATTATTTAACCAGAGGGAGGATGCATCTATTGTGAGGCAGCGTGCGTGCGTGTCCGTCTGTGTGTGTCCTCCTACTGTGCAACAACCTGTGTATGAGCCTGTGTGTTTGTTGTTTTATCAGCAGAAGAAGCCTGCCTTGTGTTATTTTTAGCAGTCCTGCTTCGCTGGAGCTCTGAGGGTCTGGTCGGGTTTCCTCCTGAAGCCAGCCTGTCGCCAACCTCCCTCGCTCCCTCCTCTGACCCACCTCCTTCACAATCCTCTACTCCACTACTACACATAAACACCCCCCACCCCACCCATCAGTTCTCTACCCATTCTGAAATCAAATGCCATTTCTGAACTTCCAGATGATCCAAATGCTTGGAGGGTTTTGAAAACCATATTCTTAATGAACCATTCGTCTATATAATCCATTAAGTGTTTTAGCACTTAAAAGCAAATTCTTGGGTTAACATGGGGAGACATTGCGTCCTATAACCTAAAAAGCGGTTGACTACTTGGCAGAAGAAAAGGACACACAAGGAAGCTAATAAGGTAAAAAGTTAATAGTGCTAGAGGGGCCTTAAAGGTTGATATACCAATGAATCCTCATCCTAGGGTATCAAATGCTGTGCTTTTGCCAGAAGCTGCTGTTGCACAGATATGCAGGAGGGTTGCTTTGGTCCCAGTGCCTTTACGCACCTTTGGAGGTCACACTCAATGCTGAGAATAACGGCCGCTTGTTAACCAGGAGTTTGTCAGCCAGGAGACAGCATGTTCTGATCTTCAGTCTGGGGCTTTGCACTTTGTTTGATTGGTGCAATTTCCACTCACTTTGTTCTTTCACTTCCTGGTTAGGAGTGGTTAGGTTTGAAAATACCCCTTGAAAAAACAGGCTTACCTGGAGTACTGAGGCCAGCGTTCATGTGAAGCCAGGATGTATGACAGGAGTACCACCAAAGCAAACATTCTACGTATGTAGGAGACACCAGTGGCTTTGACAAAATAGCAGTATTTAACACCCTAGAGCTGGACCTGAGCTTCGATCACAATTTCATTTTCTGTTACTGAAATTGGATAGAAAATTTCATTAGCTCCCGCCTCCCTGGACTTAACTTCAAATAATATCGGTTAGTTACAGGTAAAGGCAAAAGGTCTAAAACTGATCCAAACAGCACTAAAAATGACCCAACCATCAAAAAGAGCCGACACAAGGCACATTACACACCCATACTGCATTGTATATCCCTAATGTCTCATTCGCCTCTCCTCTTAAGCTCAGACGGCTAAAAGCCTTGAGTTCCAGGTCCATGGAGAGTTCATCAAACAGGCAATTAGCTTCATGATAGCTCTTAATGGCCTGGAGAAGAATGGAGCGTGGGAGGGAGAGAAGAGAGAGGACAGGATGAGTAGAGTTGTGGTGTTTGGCAAACGGACAGAATGGTGAGGAGGGATGCTAAGAGGAAAAAGAAAAGGAGTCGATGAAGGAAAAGTAACAGAGGATGTTGATGGGTCCATGAGGTCATTTGGAGACCATGAATACTCAGTAAAAGCAGTGCAGATTTAAACTTTTGGATTTTGGTTGTTTGTTTTTTAGTTTTTTCAGGACTTCAGGTGTTGATGCAAACCATAAATGGAACACATTTAGAGGAGGATCAAAATCAGTTAAAAAAAACACACACACAAAGTATGCATGTATGTTTGCTGGTGTGTGTACGCATGTACAGGTTTTTAAGCGTGTGTGTTCATGTTTGGATGCATTTGGGCGTGTGTGTGTGTGTGTGTGTGTGTGTGTGTGTGTGTGTGTGTGTGTGTGTGTGTGTGTGTGTGTGTGTGTGTGTGTGTCAGGAAGTGACCTAAGCACAGACACACATTGACCTGATATGTTAAATGTTCCTTTGTTATATTTTTATATGTAAATATGGGCTGTTAACTGTAAAACTATTTTTATTCTGCTTTATTTTGTTTGTATGAGATTGATATTATGGCTATATTTCATTATTGTGAACTATTAAGAGTCCACATTCAGGAACTTTTAGGGCGACTGACTGCAATGCAAAATTACTCCCCATTAACATTTTTAAAAAGTATTAACATTGTTGGATTTCAAAGGGGTTATTTAACAATCCAGATAGATGTATAGAACCAGTGCAATTATAGTTACATACATTAGTCACTGCTGCACAAATTGGTTCTATACAATAATAATAAAAAAAAACTCTGAAAGAAAGAGCTTCTAAAGATGAACCTCTTAAGGAGGTTGACGAATTTTTGCAAATTTCTGAAGCAGACAATCCAAATCATGCATCAGGATTAGGGGACAATCATTCATGCAATCTGTGAATGTTTTCAAATAGTAACTGTTATTATTGTCACAAAAGGAAAGTGAGGCAGTGGATTGCAAACAGTCGTTAATGACTTTATCACAGAACAAATAACCATTTCTAACATTAGATGTGCTAACAACATTTTATAGTTTAGACTGGAGGGAATTAAAGACTTGTCAAGGGTTTGCTACTGAACTACTGCTAATAAGGTGCCTTGGAACAAAAGGTGTAAATTTAAAGGGGACCTATTATGCTAATTCCTTAGATTATACCAACTTTGCATGAATCACAGTTTAAATTAATCCTTATTTATCTTACACTGGGCTGTGGTAACTGAAAGTCTTCAACTTTCTTCTGATTGGCTGTCCGTCACAAACAAAAGACTTGGATAGAAACAGGGTAGGGCTTTGGTGACCATACTGACATCATGCAGAGCCAAGAGTAAAATAAACTGTAAAGAAGTGAATATTTAGAGCAGTCTGAAGCCTATGCTTTAGGCCTATAAGGATTATGCAACAGAAATGTGTAACATGTCTTCTTTAAATGTCTTCGGGCCTTCACCAATGCATTGTGAAGTGCAAATGTTGCCCTAAATGTTTCTGGTCTCGTCACAGGTTCCACTTTGATAGATGGGTTGGCAACTGTGGAGGACACACTCAGTTTAAATATGAACTTTTCTCTCATTGTTTTTTTAATATTCCACCTTTTTCCATGGTTATTACTGTTCAAAGTATTGGCATCCAAAAAAAAACAAACAAGAAAAACAACAGTCTACATATTTGATATTCGTTAAGCAAATCACCAGGGTTAACATGTCCACCTTAATGCTAATGAATCTGAAAAGTTACCCAACATTTCATCGCAACTGCCAGTTTTAGCTTCTTAATGAAAAGATATTAGAAATTGCTTGAAAGTTGGCAGTGTCATGAACGTGAGCTTTTCAAGGAACTGTTTGTTTGATTGATAGCTGGCGTATTTTACCTTGCATGCATCTCTGTGGACAACAATGCTTCAAAGGCAACAGAAAATCCTGACTGAAAACAATAGTGTGAGTGTAAAACTTTCAAAATGGAAACACTTTCATATTCAGCTGCATCACTGTGGACATGAGTTTCTGATGGGTTTCCACACAGATGCGTACACTGTCTCCTTTAACCCTGGCTGAGCGACTTCAGTCAGATCTTTGGTGCTTGTGAAGATGACTTGGGGAACATTTATTTCTATCTGGATTGTTTTTTCTATCGGGATGATATTGCACTTGTTTTTTAGCTAACTGTTTCACCTGTGTTCAGAGTAGCTTTAATATCTTTGCAGTGACAACTATCCAATCATAATCTCTACAGTATGCAGTCTTTTGTATGTACAACAGATGCACACAGAGGCATAAGCAATGCATTATGGGTGGGGTACGAGTCAAACGTTTTAAAAACCTCAGTATAGTGACAAGAGCTAATGAGAGCTAATTAGCTAGATAATTGTAATAGAAACAGCACTGGTGTTAGTAAACCTGAGTAAGGCACCATTTTTACTGCATAATAGAAATGGAGGACTGTTTTTGTCATTTCAAACACCTTTTTTCAGACATTTGAGGGAATTAACATCTTGAAATAGTGACTCCCCCATACTGCATGGCTTGTGCATCTGTATGTAATAAATAAAGTGCTCCAGTTTAAAATCCTAAACATTTTCAACATTGTCCGCCCTCAGGGCCGGAGCTCATGTCTGAACCTGTGTGATGCTGTACGTACGCAGGCTGCCACTATAACCACTACACTTCTCCTCTTGTGTCTTAGCAAGCATCGCTTTTGGTACAAATTGGCATCTTATATGTTGCAAAAGAGTTTAAGGAGAGTATATGGAACAAATATATATAGAAATTTATCTTAAATGAATATATTATATATGGAACAGTATGCTTTTCACACTTTGTTTCTTTGCCATTTTTGCTTCATGGATATTTATTTAAATGGTTGCAACAATGGCACTGACATTAATCGTGAGGATGGTGTTGAAATGTATTTATTTTACAGTTGTCAGAGATGAAGGGCACAGATTTTGTTGTCATCTTTATTTTTTGTTTTTTTTTGCTCCTCTCAGTGTGGGGTGGCTGCTGCTGCCCTCCTGGCTAAAGATGAACCAATAAACAGAATTTCAAAATAAGAACTGCGTGCTATGAATGAGTCTTTTATTTCTGCAACTTTTCCATGTCATCAGTGAAGCATAAAATATTAAAAACTACTATTATTATAATTGTTATTTTTACTTTGAACTGCTTAAGAAGCTGTCAGACCTTTGTGCTTTAACTAGGGATAATCCACATCATTGTTGATAATACCAGTATAAATTTTAATGTGAAACAAAATCATATGATCGAGCACAAGATCAAAAAGAAGCTTCTTCAACAATCTCCAACTACGCACTGTTCAAAATATCCCCCAAAAAAAGGAAGGAAGGAAGAAGGCAGTGATCCTGGCAGCTGGTGATGCATGACCAAAAGTACATAGGGGGGTGCGATGGTTAGCACTGTTGCCTCCTGGGTTCAGAACCAATATTTAGCCAGGACCTGTCTAGGAGGACCTGTTGAGCATGTTTGCATGGGTTGCATGAGTACTCTGGGTTGCTGGGAGGAGTTAGTTCAATTAGTTAGTTCATAGTGTCTGTGTTGATGTGACAGACTGGTAAGTGCAAGAAAATAGATGGCATGCATGAATGATGCTATTTATTTATTTAAACTGAAAACACTACCTAGGCTACTTTTGTGGTTACATTTGTGTCACTGTATATCGTTTACTTATTTAACTTTTATTAACCAGGGAAAAAAAATGATTTGAGTGCCCTTGTCAAGAAAAACAGCAGTACAATCACAAGTTGCATAAATTAGAAACATACACACATCTAAATCCATTTACAGGTAATAAAAATATTTTTAGAAAAATGCATTATTGTCAGAAATATAATTATTACAAATTTATTTTAAATAATGTGGTGAAATTGTATGTGTATATCACATTCCCCTCGCTCAAACACATGCAGATTAACCTCCTAAGACCCGAACTCTTCCACGACATGCATTTTTAATTTCTCTTTGATATTTGGGCTGATTGGGACCTGATGAATGTAAAAACAAAGAATTACCAGATTTTTTTTTACGTGATTTTTGTTTCTAAGAAAAATGAGAGCCACATATAAGGATATTCGTTTAAAATTTCGATAGAACAGTTACAGTAAAACAGGCAAGAATGACTTTTGGACTTTTTTTTAAAGCTGACAGAAGCATGACTGGATGACATTTTTTACTTGAGCATAGAAACAAAGATCAGTGTCAAAAATTACTACCATGTTATGAGTAGACTGCTTGACAATTTTGGTCGATGAACTAAGCTTACTGTAAGCCAGGGTTGCAGAATTTTTGGTAGAAATTAGATTAATCATCACTGAGTTTCAGGAATTTATGAGACAGCTTTTGATAAATCTTGATAAATGTGTACCTGCAGAGCTGTGCTGGACAAGATTATGGACATGAATGACCTGCTTGAGAGGCAGCTGAAAAGTGGACCAAGGATAGAGCCTTGAGGAACACCACGGCTGAATCTGGCAGGGGAGGAGCAAGTATTATCTGTGGTTTCAAGATGGTGCAGGAGTGTTCAACTGAGTCAAAGGCTGTTGTTAAACTTGAATTTGCTTCGTGCTTTGATTTTTCTCCCACTGTCTGCATTTTTCTCCAGTGATAGTCACTTGTTCTGCTGTAAGTTAGTTAACTTTCATTCTCTGCATTAGTTTGATAACTGGCAAGCGTTATGAAGCAGAGGTAGTGTTCCTGCATGTTCATTGAAAAATATTTTATGGTGTAAGTGTAACAATATTGTATCATAAAAAAAGAAACAATATACAGTCTATTGCCATATCAGTGTGCTGTCATAGTTTCACGCCACTAGAGAAATCAGCCAGAACAAATATCAAAATGATATTAACTCTAACTAACTAAGCAATATGACCACTGTTAAAATGTGACCTGCTGGAAAACAGCAGATACCAAATATTTGTTTTAAAATATATTTTTATAGTAAAAAAATGGCAGAAGTTAAACTATCAGGTAGTTTTATGCTTCAACTGAGAATTGCTAACTTTTTGTCATCCACAATCAAACAATGTCACAATATCACAGATGACATTTTATGCATTTCTTTGTTTTGCTGACATTGTTGGAAATGATAGCATCAGCTGTGGTGAGATCTGGGTGAAGTCAAACAAACGTTTTAAAAATGAGGATCCCACCCCAGTACTGCACTCCCCTCACTTTACTCTGCTGGCCTTACTTATAAATAAGTAATCAAGGCTGGGTCACACTAATGGCTTCCCAGAGCAGTGAATACAGATGTGTGTGTGTGTTTTCATATAAGACATGTGCCCGTAAACAGAGAGGGGATGCGATTACTAGGTTAGAATGGGAGCATGCATGTTTTTTGTGTATATGTGTGTATTTGTGTGCGTGTGTTTGCAGCCTTGGAGGGAAAAAAGCAGTTCATCATCACATTAAAGATGATCTACACCTTGCACTCTTTCCTCTGGACTCACACACACAACCACCATGTTGACGCAAACATACATAAAAGCATGCTATTCGTATAAATAAACACTTCAGTTTTTCTGTAGTGTGTGCGTGTGTGTGTAATAAAAGTGTGATAGAGTAAATTAAATATGCATGAGCATTTCGCTCCACAAGCTCTTACCAATAATAAAATAATAAACCCATTCACTGGCTCTAGGCACCGATATGCAGTGCTGACCTGGTAGCCTGACAGTCAGCTAACCCACAGAGGGTTAATGGTTTAGTCCCATCACTGAGTGCAACAGTCCACGCCCTCTTGCCTTTTTTGGTCCATTTTCTTTTTCATTAGCCTTTTTATTTACCCAGCGCAGATAAACGTCTGTCACTTTCGCACTTTTTTCTGTGACTTCTGAATTAGTAAAAGGGACACAAGTATGTTATATGATTTTAGTGCTTATTCAGTGATACAAATGTTTTGAAGCAGTTACTTTACAACAAATCACCTCACCTACAAGTTTTCTTCATGTCCTGAGGCTCATTGTTAGATTATGCTACTGTTGCAGAGTATAGCAACAGAAGCCATACGGAAGCCATTTTGGGCCGTACATAACACTACATCAGAGTATGGTGAAGCGCAAACCATGAGCCCTATGCCACAGGACATAAGCCTTTCTCAATTGTACTGCAGCCCTTCTCAATATTAGCAATTGTACTGCTAATATATGTAGCTGTATGTGAAAAAGCCATTACCCAATGTAGTCTGATCAGATGCAGACACTATATTAGCCTAGGACAGGGGTGGGCAACTCCAGGCCTCGAGGGCCGGTGTTCCTGCAGGTTTTAGATGTGTCCTTGAACCAACACAGCTGATTTAAATGGCTAAATTAGCTCCTCAACATGTCCTGAAGTTCTCCAGAGGCCTGGTAACGAACTAATCATGTGATTCAGGTGTGTTGATCCAAGGTGAGATCTAAAACCTGGTCTGGAATTACCCACCCCTGGCCTAGGAGCTTTGTAGTATAAATCTACATAGTGCCTGATGGAGCCCATGTGAGAGTAGAGCCAGCTTCATGTGTAATTTCGGTTCATTGGTCTATCCAGGCTGTATCCTTATCTAAACCAAGTATTCCAGTAGTGAGAGTGTGAACCCAGGATGAGGAGAATTTCCTGTTATGTGCAACTGCAACTTTGGGTAATTTCCAGGACAGATTCTCTTATAAATGTGTCTAGTTCATGTTTGAAACCATTCTCTTTAAGACTCTTTAAGGTGAATCAAAAAACCAAAAATGACCAAATCTGGAGGACATACTTTTTGGACAGGCTATACCCGAAGACAAACTTTATTATTGTCCACAGGATTCTACTAAACTGCTCCTAAACTCACAATACAAACCAGCCATGCCATATCGAGGCAGCCATGCCCCTAAATGGATGACTTAACAGGTGAGTTATCTAACCCCTGCAAAACTGTATTGTGTAACATGTTATATATTTTCATTTTATTGATGAAGTTGGCCATTTCTAACATAGTGGTCTATGAGGACTGACTCAGGCTTTAGGTGACTTTGGCTTAATTTTTTAGATTCAGAGTTTGTTTCTTGGTTGGAGCACCGATCATTTATCACACATGGCCCAAGGTAGCTGCTGTGATTCCCTGCCTAAATAAGTCTACAGTGCAACCAGTAACACAATACTTTGTTAATACTTCTTATAACCGGAAAGTAGCAAAGCAAAGTGATGTTGGGCAAGAAATTACATTTTCCCATTTATAAATGTTCTTAGGTTACTGCATCTAACTTTTTATATGCACAGTTGCTTGCGTATCTTCATTTCTTTTTCCATTCATCAGGCACTGACTTTAATCAAGGTCAGTATGTCTGGCTTTACTGCCAGTTATGTTCTATATTTATTAAGAAGAAAAGCGAAGGCAGTTTGGCACGCAGTTGAATAAAAGTAAGAGCCTGACAAATGCGTCTCCTCTATAACTTTAGTTTAGAATCAATAAACCGAGAGCCACAGCATAATCAAATTGGGACTTTGCAAAAGATAATACAATTTAAAGAAATTAAATTGATACTGTACAGACCTCAGGCTCAAAACCTGTTACTCATTAACACTCTCCAACATAAAGAATATGTTTTAGAAGAATAATATGACAAATAGAGTAAAAACTGTGACCATACCTGAAACAACAGCATGAATTAAACAGTGTGTTTTGTAACATATGGCTAATTGTTACAAAACACACCAGCCAAGCAATAAGAATGACTTTCAAGGAATAGATGAGTGTTTTTCCATTTACTAAGGCTTTCTTGCTACACTCCAGTGATGAGACAGGCTGATGAGTGATGCCACTTCCATTTGTGACTTCTGACCCTACTGGTGAAGCAGTAGGCGTCCAGAGGTGAGGAGCTATCCCCCACGTTGCCCGACCCCCTACCCTCTCCAACTTGTGAATCTTCGCTGTTGTTCGAATGGAGCTGCTGTCCCGGTGCACCCTAGGAGTCGGTCTCATGACCTCTCAAGAACAAAACCGGCTGTCTATCAAAAGCCCATACAGCTGTCAATCACTCGACAAACCATTCTTGTGTGTTTACACGAAAGAGCCTGTAGCTCTGCAACGACTAAGTGCCATCACTTAGATAGATGAGACTGGCCTCACACAGATTCATCACTGTGGTTTATAGCTGTCAATTGACCAGCACAAGAAGAGTAATGCAAATGAATGAAGGTTAGAGGCCAGGGTCGGCTTCAGAACAGCAGCCTGGGATGCGATGAAGGAATCGGTGTCTTGCTTGGTGGTGATCGCTGGAAAATCAAAGCTGTAGCTCATTTTTTGCATGAACCTTATGTGCCTATATTCACTGTCGCTGGTGCTTATTATCAAATTATACATGCACACAATTTTTCGTTGTTGTGTTTACACTTCCCAACATAACTTTTGATAATGGAACAATAAGTAATGTTAATGTTGTGGAAAACATTAACAGTTCTGCTCCGATTGTGGCCAAGGTCTGTTATGTAATGACTCAAGTCACAAAATGGATTCAGATGGCTTAGATGCTGGCTGGGAGTCTGGAAAAGACAAGAGGTTAAGCTGTGGCTTTTCCGAGTGTTTGAGCTGCACACGTGTGAAAGCTCCTGTAGGAAAACTGGTATTTGCATAGGTAGATGGCATGATTGGAGGAAGGCAAGGAAAAAAAATGTATAAGGATACTGCATTTACCGCAGAATTCATTTGCGGTGATGTTGTACTGGACCCAGAGGGCACGTAGACACAAGCACAACTGTGTGCACATGAAAGCAGGTATCCACCCACCCTTCCAAATCACTGAAACAAGGTGTTCCAATCACTTTCATGACCACAGTTGTGTAAAATCAAGCACATAGGCACACAAACCGCTTCTACAAACATCTGTGAAAGAATGGGTCACTCTCAGGAGCTCGGTGAATTCCAGCATGCCACCGTGATAGGATGCCACCCATGCATGTTGTGAAATATTTTTATAATACCACTAACAGCTGACTGTGGAATATTTCACAAAGTGCAGGCAATTAAGAATGTCAGTAACTCAGCCATGAAGTGGCATGCCACGTGAAATCAGAAAATTTCTACAGACCTCCAAACTTAATGTGGCCTTCAGAGAGCTTCAGTTTAAAACATGCTGCTAGATTCTAAAGCATAACATCATAGCACTAGTGCACAGGTCCATAAAGACATGCATGAGCAAGTTGGAAGAACTTGACTGGCCTGCACAGAGTCCTCACCTCAACCTGACTGAACACTTTTGGGAGCCAACGTAGACTGTGAGCCAGGCCTTCTCATTCAACATCAGTGTCTGACCTCACCAATGTGCTTCTGGAAGAATGGTCAAATATTCCCATGAACACTCCTAAACCTCGTGGAAAGCCTTCCCAGAATAGCTGAGGCTGTTCTAGCTGCAAAGAATCGACCAACATTATTAAACTATATGGAATAAGAATAGGATTCCACTCAAGTTCATATTAGTGTGAATGCAGATAAAATGAATACTTCTGGTAATAGTGTGTGACAAATGATAGAGAAATAATATGCTGCCCATGTAGTCCGCAGCCAACACCGTACTGGTTCTGCTCTGCAGCCTCTGTGAGTTCAGGATTGCGGCACACGAACCTTTTTAAAACACAATTTCTTAGGCGAAATTGGTGTGACATTGGGACAGCCTCCGTCCCGTAACAAGCAGCTCTCCTTTAAGACTCCTGACTTTTAGTTCAGTTCCACAGATACTTTACTAAGCAGCTTTTGGATAAGCTTGTATGCCCATCAAATGTCTGGACATGTAGTTCTTTCTTCTGTTCCAAACAGATTTACTCTTACAGCACCACATCACCAGTATGTTCAAACTAATCTGTCTCATGATGGTATAAACCCAGATCACGTTCCCCATTACTGAATGTGTGCTAATGAGCTCTGGTTCACAATGAGAGGAAGAGCCAAAGGTTTAAAAAGTACTGACACTATCAACACTTGGCCAGCACAAACCCCTCATCCTATATCTTATATCACTTGCTTAAAAACAAAAACAAAAAAAAAACCCCACAATGCTCCAAAGAATAGTGAGTCCTCCCGTTCGCATATCCCTGCCTTCATTCCGAAAAATCAATCTCAAGTGAGCTTTTGCCTCTCTGTTTTCTATAATATTTTGTCCACTCCAATTACAGCAGTAATGGGTACACTGAATAGCAGAAACAGTTCTCAGTATTATGCATTATAATTTAACAGCACTGCATGCTGCAGACTCTAAAAGGCCCATTAAATCGAATCAGTGCCTCTCTAAAATGTTAAAAAGTTATTGCAGGACTGTTGCATCACTAGTTTCAGTGCACCTCATAAACTTACAAATGAGTGCGCAGCTTTAAATATCCTGCAACTTATTATTATTATTGTATCAACAACAGAATACAAGTGGCAGGTGAGTTTACATTAACCCTTTAAAGCCGGTCGTTTTGCGTAACTATTTTTAAATCCAGGTAGCACTGCAACCACGTAAGCTAGCGCAATAATTTTTTGCATATGAAACCGGAGGAGTTGTACTTACATCTTATGCTTATGCCATCAGCTTGTCCTAGGTCACGGTTTCCTTCCACATATAGCTTTGCAAAAATTGCATAAAAAGCACTTGCAGCAACAAAAACATAATATTCCAGAAACACACTTTGCCATCCGATCAGCTGTTCGTAACACTACGTCCATCAGCGCGAACTATCGCATTTCCGCCATGACCTACCCGAAACCGGAAGTGACGTCATTTTGCGGAAATGTAGTTTTTTACCATCAGGGCCTTATGAGCCTATACTGGTGTTTTTAAAAGTTATGTTTGACTTTATGACTTTCTGTGTCGTTTCTGGGATGCTTAGGACTCGAATTGCACTGCTGGAAATAGTTTATTTTGATGCACATGCTGTTTTTTTGCAAATTTGCATTATAACATTTATTTTCGTTTTTCCTGCAGTATATAAAAATTGGTGAATTTCAAAAATAAAAATATGAAGACACTCAAAATAAATTTCCTGTGGTGGGAAACTATTTTGTGCAACTTTTTTGTATTTACAGTTTTGAGGGATAAGCCTCTTAAATTTCTCTAATTAGAAATATATGTTAAAAAAATGATTTTAAATTTTTTGGTAGTTTATTGCACTTTTTTTTTCCAATTAATGTAATTACTATACACTTAATGCATACATATTATTAAAATTTGGGCTATAATGGTTGTATTGATGTATATCAACTTGAAATGCTCCCAAAAATGCCACTACAGCATGTAAAAATATAATATAAGCTCTGGCGGACTTGGTTCTATGGTAGGTCTTAAAGGGTTAAGGGGTTCAGAGTTTATCTTGCAATGATCCTGTGGGGTCCATCAGGCCGTTTCGACTTGTATCTGCCAGCTGTTAGGAATCGGTGCATAGGAGAAACTGTTCTAGATTTTATCTATCAAAACTTTGTAAAACGCAAAGTTGTAAAACGCCCATAAAATAGAAGCTGACTTACTGACTGCAATGTATCCACACAAAAATACCATGATGAATATAAAACTTTACAACCTAAGCAATATGATTTTAAAAACAAACTGGCTGATTCATTTTAAGTCCTGCTTTGGCAAGGAGACCGTTATCAGAGGAGATTGATGGAGTTGTAGTGATTTACAGGAAACAAGTGGGAGAGTCAGATTTAGGGAGCAAGGGAGAGCTTCACACAGCTGCAGAGATGGGGGAGGGTGGGAATGTTATCTGCAGAGGTCTGGAGGTCAAGCGAGAGGTTTTAACTCACTTCCTGTTTCTGCTGCTGGGATGACAAAACTCATCTCCCTCCTCTCTGGAATTCACGTCCATCCCATCCTCCCACACTCATTCCTTCATGCCTAGTCCTGTCTTCAGCTTTTTTCTTGGGCACTTCAGAGTGGCTGGGTTCTCATTCAGATGTTTTCATCAAACCATGATGCAGGGAAATGGTAGAGGAGAGGCGGGGGACGGCCAGGGCTCCGAAGCCCCCAGTTTTTCAGAAATGTGTTCAGTTCAAGATGGCTTAATGACGGTTTAGGTTTCCATGTAGTTTTTGTGTTCTCAAAGCACAGCCAGCCAGTCAGCATCAACAAGAATGTCTGTCCATTCGTTTTGCAGATGCGTGTTGCTGACCCAGTGGAGTCCAGATGCAGCTGTGTTCAAGGACTAAGACAACCCATTTGCTCCAGAAATGTTCCCACCCCCTTTTTGAAGGCACACATGAGACTGGTTTGCTTTGTTTGGTCGAGTAACAGAAATACCAAAAAACGGTGGGGCTTGTTAAGAACAAAACTGCGAAGCAAAAACCACAACCGCAAAACACAAGTGTTTATATGTAGGAGGAAACAGATGTTGAGACGACATTTCATACCTGGAAAACTAACTGTGGATAAATGCAGTCCTAGAAACAACAATTCCATTTATTTTCAGAAAGTACAGGTTTCAACAGTTCCTCCGCAAATGGGAATTTTAAAATGTTTTCCTCATTTTCATCTAAATAGGCAGAATTTTTCTTCAGCTTATGTAAAAAAATATACATATGGAAAATAGTAACTAATCATTTAACAGCAACAACTCAATCTGAGCTTTTAAAGTCATGCCCACTTAAATAGTGACAGTGATATGACAGTGATATATACAGTAATGATAAAAAGATGGCTTGTCTATACTAGATTATGTAAAAATGCTGTGATATAAAACCAATTTCATCGATCTAAGTATACTTTATAAATAAAAAAACTGCAAATTATGTGTCTTCTTTCCAGTACAAATATTGTAAAACATGAGTTTGTGTATTTTTAATATAACATTAGACGTTATTATTGTATATTCTGATTCAATTTGGTGCAAGAAGGTGACCTAATGTAGGTCATGACAAGAATTTGATTGCACTCACACTCTTTGTGAGCACTTCAATACAAAGACACACACACACACACACACACTGTGATTTTCTTGCAACACTTTGCATCCTGTAGAGAATGCAGAGAGGAAGTGATTGAATAATTCAGCATATTTCCTGAACTGTAATGGCCTTCTGCTGATGTGGTGTGGTATTCAGTGATGGGGTTAAGTGCTGTGTGTACTCAGGCAGCCATGCAACCAACCATCCATTCATCTATCCATCCAGCCAAGTTGGGTTAGTCTTAGAATATTTCAACCATAAAGCATAGAAACTGGGACATTATGAGGGGACTGGGACATCAAACTGTGAAGCAGACTTTTAGAAAGCTGTAAATATATTTATATTTATATTAAAATTATATATATGGGGCTATTTGTATTTGCTTCCTCCATCTAAAACAACGCTACCATTTGTAATCAGACAACTTCCTCTTGTTTTGAGAGTTCAGTCACTGCAGACCCGTCAGACAAGGTTTCTTTCCCTGTTGTCTTTACTGCCAGCTGGCCCACTGGCCAGGTAGCTGTTGTGGCAGTTCTTGATATAATTCAGCTGCTTCCCCAGAGAATATCATGTATAGGACAGTGGGACAAACTCCAGCTCCACCATCCTAGACCGCAGCTGGGAGCGCCATATCTCATTTTGCTCTGGAGATCCGCCACAACCCAGAGGGTCGTTGTGGTTAATGTTTAGGTTAACTTTGTCTGCAAGGTTAGGAACTCACTCACAACTAATAAAATGCATTATTTGTTTCATTGTGCATGCACCTCCTTTCATGGTGCATGAAAATCTGTGCATGTAGAAGTGCATCATTTGGGTACAGTTTAAAGTTTAAATAGGATTCTAGCTAAGCAACAGAAATGACAACATCAAAGCTTAGAGAGAGAAAAATTTGGGAAGTAAAATCTCCAAAAGAACATGCTTGATGTCACTGCTGTATTTTGGGACAAAGCGGGAAATCCATGGCCAGAGCATTATTTTTAGCCGTTTGGTGCGGGAAGCAGGATGAGAAAGGAAGGCAGTTGTTAGATATTAGCAAACCTTATGGGACTCGCTGGGGTTCCCACTTTCCCACAGTCTGAGTTGAAAAACGCTGGACTGGATGGAGGCCCTGACAGCTGGCCCCGCTAGGGACTCTGGGTAACAGACTGCCCACTGCTTTCACAGGAAGGAAAGGTCAGAGTGTAAACACACACACAAACACACCAGCATCCACATGCCTGTCTGAAAAGTCCAAATTGGTCTTCTCAGTGTCTGTTTAACAGTTTTTAACAGCAATTTTTTTAGTTGAACATCTTCACTGACAAATTATGAGATTGACACAAAATTGTACACCTTTAATACCCTTTTACTTACTTACTTACTGCTTTTTATAAAGCACTATGACACTGTGCAACTTAAGTCAACCAAATACCCTCAGTCCAACAACCAAGCCGTGATTGTGCAGGTGCAGTACATGCACAGATTGTGTGCACTGGATTCTGTAATCAAGTAGCTGATTAAACCATGTTAGAATGATACACGCTTTAGGTCAAATATCATATATGGCAAACTGTCTGCAGGTGCTAGGACCTGGATGCTAATGCTGCTAGCCATACCTCATAGGAGGACTGCACCTTTGAGACAGTTTTCTTAGGCCTATACCAGAGTATTTGACGCCTCCTGTTGGTATCAAGGAGAACTTTTCTTTCTGCAAACATTCAGGATGGTAGAAAAGGGTTCAGAGAAACACAGGCATCAAAAAAGCCTTTCAGTTATGACCACTAAATCAGATCTGCATGGGAGTAAGATTTAAAAACCTTGATCAGTGACTTTTCTGTAAAACAAATGCCAGAAAAAAAGTCAAGATTTTATCCATTTGTTTGTTATTTGAACAATAAAAATTTCAATAAAGGTTGTCATTTTTGCCTGCACCAAATATTAGTTTGCTCTTTTAGAAAAGTCGACGTTCCTGATGAATTATTTGATTTATCAGCTGCTGTGAGAGAAAGAAGAAAATTCTCAATCGTTTGTGGAGTTTTAGCTCCCTCTTGTTGCCATATTGGCACATGACCACCACATTCAAAGATATAAAAGGTCCCTTTTGGATGAAAGAGAGTGTATAAGATAGAACACATTTTATCTGTACATAAAACTGCTTTGATATGGGAAAAAAGTCAGTAAAAGCACAGTGCAGAAGAAAACAATACAACCACAGATAAAAGCTGCTGCATGAAATCAAACCACCACAATAAGTAAAATCACAAAGACAAGTTCACTACATTATTTTTTTGTTTTCCTTTGTTTTCCGTTTTTTAACAGAATAGGATAGGTTAGCTATTTAGCTACAATCCTAAATACATTTTAGGATAAAATTACTAGTTATCTATTATTACAATTTTATCATTTTTACTTTAAAAATATCAGTTTGAACCCATTCAACCCCGACCATCTACACACCTTCATGCAACTGAGCAAACACATGATCCTTAATGCTTCTTGGTCAATTTGGGAATTCAGTGTGTGACCACAGCTTTATTGTAGTATTTCAGTGTGCACGCTATACTAATTGGCCAAAAGTTTGTGGACAATTTTCAGCTTTTTTTGTTTGTGTGTTGGATGTGTTAATTTTTTGTCACATTGCAAAGGCAATAGTTATCCTGGAAGAGAAAATATAAGTGGACTGAATGACATGTTTTTGTTTACCAGCTGTTCTGCTTCATGTGACCTGCATGAAACAACATGAAAATAAAACACTGGGTAATGAATCTAAGATTCAAGGTCTCGATAAATGTTCCTTCAAACCTTTGCTTGACCTAGTCATGCTTTCCAGAATGATTAGAAACAGATGTAGGAGGGTTTTTTTCTTTCTAGTATTTGACTGCTGGTTGCGGTGCCATCTGACACCCTAGGGTGTACTACAATGTCAGTCCATGAGCCAAGCGTCAACCAACTTCATGGTTGCAACATCACCGGCAATCCCATTTAATCCCCCCTGCAAATTCCTGTGGGCTAAAAGCAGAATAGTGGAGGCTGTTAAAGATTGTCCTCCATGGTTTTGGAGATGGAGGAAAATAAATCAAATTATAAGGTATAAAGTTCGAATTTTGATTTATGTTTGATCAAATTTCAGTTCCCATTTCAAGTCTTAAACCATATACCTCCCCACAAGCTATAAAGCAGTACAATATTTTAAGCTCAGCTCAGCGTTTGTCAGCCACAGCAGAACCAAAAGGTTAAAAGGAAATGATTTCTTTTTTCTGACCTGGTTAGTTATCAGTAAAGGTATCGGTACTGCCGGTCCCAGGTGTTCTGTAAAACCAAGTGAGCAACAAAGTGCAGAGAGCACAAAAGTTTATATAACCTCTTCCATTCACCACAGAGCGACTCTCTTTAATAATAAATAGATGCTCTACTTTCCACAATGAGTTTAGGCAATTGAAGAGGGAGGGAAAAAGAGACACAGAGCGTTAGAAAGAGTAGAAGAAGAGAACCAAAAGAAAAGCACATTCTCTGCTGAGGGAGACATAAAGAGGAAGAAAATAGAATCCTTTTAAAAAAGAAGGTAAATTTGCTTGCAAAGGAAAGAAAGACGTAAAAGGAAGGAGGTAGAGGGTCAAAGTTAAAGAAGGGTGAATAAGAAGAGGTGGTATAACAAAGGAAAAACATTCTGATGAGAAAAGGATAAGCAATGTAAGAGAGCAGTTAGTGGCCCAGAGAAGATCAGCTGAGAATTCCACAGAATGGAAACATTTGAGGAGCTACAGAGAATGTCAAAAGGAAGAAGACTGTTAGAAAGTAATGGTAGAAAAAATGAAGGGTAGAAGTGGTGTGGACAAAAAAGCAAAACAGCAAGAACAAAGGAAATAAAAGAGGAAACTGTGCTTAATCATTCTGGAGCTTTTGAGTTGATGCAGTACTATTTGTGACCACACGGTGTCAGTATTGGAGCACTATAATGATTATTTGCTGGAGGAGTCAGAAGGCCTAGCAGTGCGCTACCCCTGCTGCAGCCAGGAGTTAAAGGCCTTAGAAAAAAACGTGAAGCAGGGGGCTGTGAGACAACCTGCTACAAGCCCGGCGAGCTAGCTTCAGGGAGCTCTGGCTTCCTGGCAGCAGTTTTGGTAAAATTTATACCTGTGCAGTGCTCTCCCAGCCTTACAGAGGCCATTTACCTTTTAACTCACTGTCTTCTAAATGGCTCAGGTTATAATATAATTTTTGAGGACTCCAGCCAGAATTATTTCACGCTTGGAGATGTGGTGTATGATGTCTGACACAGTCTGGAATATTTTTCATCAGGTTTTGTGATTCATTTTGCCTCCAACCTCCACTTTTTTCAGCCTCTACTTTAGGTTTTTCAGAAAACTACTCTTTTCTTATGGGACCCCCCCATTCAGGCATGAATTGCTATATGTATCCAGCCAGAGGGTTTTTCCAATATTTATTCACCCACTAGTTGATAAAACTCTGTTTTAGTGTTTAAGCTGAGTTTTATTTTTAATTCTTTACATAATCGACATCTTCGTTTTTGAAAACTTGACTTGCGGGATGATTTAGCAATCACAGTGTAGCCACACACTCAGGCTTACTTCTTATTTGACTCTAATCATGGCATACATTTACAAAATAAAAATGTTTTATTAAATAAGAGTTAAAGAGAGGAAGTGATCCCAGAAATGCATCAAGTTTGGCTTGAGTTACAGATCAAATGAGCCGATGGGTCATTTTCCCATCGATTTCTATACAATCAGATCTCTTCCTGCAAACAAAAGAGTCTCCCCCTGCTGGTCTAAGACACTTATGTGCTGGTGTCACGTTTCAGAGACGGTAGCTATGGCCATCTTTCATATACAGATTGTGACTGTACAACAGTTTTAGCTTCAGATTAACTGAATTTCAGGCTCAGGAAAAGATCATTCAGCCCTCAAGGTTGATTAAGTAGCTACTTTAAAAGATCAGAACCCACAACGCTTGAACTTTATAATCATAATTAAGTCAGGCCATCTTTATTTAGCACATTTTATAAACTGAAGGACTCAAAGTGCTCACCGGCCAAAACCTGTTTGGAAAAACACATAAAGCAAAGCTTATGAAGCTCTAAACCAATCAACAAAGATTATACAATAGTTCATTTTGATGTTCCTTGTGATTCCTCTTAATTTATTTATCTGCTTACTTGAAGGACCAAAAAGATTCAACTTCAAGGAAAATGAAGTTGTTGTGTCACTACATGTGCTCTTACACAGCTCTGTGTCAGGTAGATTCCTGCTGCCAGCACCTGTAGAAGCAGAACATTTAAAAAAGGGGGGTTACTAAAAACTGTATTTATGACCTCTGAACCCAAAGTGATGGCTTTCATTGTGATGCTCTCTCTCTTTCTCTCTCTCTCTCTGTCAATACACACAGCAATACATGTGTGGATTGCAGCAGCAGAGTCCCAGGCTGATCAATAAGTGGCACTGAGGGAGGTTAGTTGTCACTCATCCAGTGTCTGACAACTGCAGAGGAGAAGGCCTGAGCCTGTGATACCCTCACTGGCTGACTGTCTGTCAGGCTGATTGCTCTGAAGTGTGGTGTGGCAGCGCACCATTGTATCTGTCGCCTTGATCTTTTAACATTTTGTCTGTTTGCTGGAGCAGGTGGTTACTCACTGTTTATGAGTCCGACTAGATTTTATGTAAGGATAACTCACTGCTCATGCACCTTTGCCACGAGGGCTTTGGATTGAAAAATCTGTGACTTCCTATAGATCACATTTTTAACAGACTTTTGATCCTTTAAAGCCTGAACCTTGAAATAATTGAATGAGAGTTCACTTTCTTTTAAAAATAAAATAAAATAACGTGTTTGTTAATCTTCTGACAAAAAATAAAATTAATATTTGCATAATTTGCAAATATTAGTTTTAATCTGTAACATTTCCTGAATCCAGCATTTTTTTCTTTACATTTTATACCTTAAAAATTAATTTAGGTTTTTTTGGGGGGAATCATACTCATAATGAAAGGATTCATGTATTAAATATGAAACACTAGCTGTTATTTGTTGCCTCTTATTATTATCTTTATTTTTTTGTTGTTGTTTGTTTGTTTTCTTGTGAATTGATTTTCTTCATTATTGGTTTCATTGTGTTATTCTCTTGGTACATATTAATATTTATTTATTAGGCATTTGTTAATTATATTGATATTATTCTTTTAAATTTTGCATTTTGTCTTTTTTCTTGCTCTCTACTTTCATTTTTATCTTTTTGGCTCATTTTTAAAATTTAGCGTTTTGCTTTTGCTTGTCTGATGAGGCACTTTGTAAACTCTGGTCTCAGGTGCTTTATAAATTATAATTATTATTAATACAGCATTATGTACCATATGCAAGTACACAAATGCAAACAGCTCATAAACAGTCACCCGCTCACAGACCCAGACTTCAGCTATTATACAGAAAGGTACAAATAATTCATGAATGACATCAGTATGAAGACAAGTTAAAGCAGATTGTCTTCAGATTATTTGTAGTACATAAAGTATAAATTGACCGTAGACAAACATTACCTTTTGAGAAGAGTAAGCTGAACAGACTGACTGCTGCTAACGACACCCTTTACTAACATTTCCTGCTGGCACACATTTACTGTATGTAGGATAGAAGGATAAATTGTGTGTGAGAGTGTGATGACTTTGGTTGAAGACTTCAGCGAACCACAGTGAGAGCTTTTATCCACAAATGGAGAAAACTCGGAACAGTGGTGAACTCCAAGAACGCGCCAAACACTCATCCAAGAGGTCTCACAAAAACCCAGGACAGCATCTAAAGAACTGCAGGCCTCACTTCGGTTAAGGTCAGAGTTCATCTTTTAACTATAAGAAAGAGATGGGGAAAAATGGCATCCATGGGAGAGTTACAAGGTGAAAACCACTGCTGACCAAAAACAGCACAAAGGCTCATCTAAAATTTGCAAAAAATATTCTGTGGACTGACATGATAAAATCTGGACTTTTTAGAAGATATGAAGCTCATTAAAAGCATTTCATGAAAGGGAACATCATACCAACAGTCAAACATGGAGGTGGAAGTGTGATGGTCAGGGGCTGCTGTGCTGACACAAACACAGTTACTGGGTTTAGGGGGAACTTATTTTGTTCTCATATGTCCAGATAGATTTGGATATCTTTTGTCCTTTAATAAATAAAATCATGGGTGCAGTAAAAAAACGTGCATGAAAATCCTTCCTTTGTCATCTGTCAAACCCAGATCAGTAAGAGCAATGCAGGCAGAGGTGAAGAGGAAGTCAACGGGGAGGTTGTCACACAAACTGACAGAAGGTAAACTGGCAGGTGAACATACACAGTGTTGTCAGCTAACTGGAGAAGCAATGAGATGGACAAAAAAGCATTTGGGAGGCCAAGCTGGAAAGTCAAAGTGACAGGCAGAGAGAGAGAGGAGGAAGTCGAGCGTTGATGCAGGAAGACAGACGAGCGCGCACAGAAGAAGCATCAGTCAAACAGAAAGCAGCAGCAACATACACATGTGTTGATGCGAGAAGCAAAGCAAGCCGTCCTTTCCACCCGTAGAGGCGGGCCTGCCTCTGAAGTTGTGGCGTTGAGGTGAGGTGTCTCGCTACAGGGAGCTTCTGATCCGCCGTGGAGGTGGAGTGTTAACGCTAACTTCAATGCAGCCAGCTCGAAGCTCCCTGGTGCAGCTCTGCCAGGAGGCTTCAAAGGCTGCTCCGGCAGCCAGATTTCAGTGATATGTCTGCCTGATAGCTTGATATTCAAAAATATATTTGATTTTTCTCACAAATGATCAAGTGATCAGATATTGCCACAGGTATCAAAACATTTTAGATAGAACAAGTCAGAAAATACCTCACTTACAGTTTGTACACACTAACACAGTTTGTACACAGATACACAGTAACAGATTTTGATGCTTTTTTCCTGTTAGATGCAACTGCAGAGAAGAAATACTACACAATCACAACAGTTTGACCTGAGATGACAAATTACATTCAAGGGGATAACAGATGATAACCAGTCCACACTCCCATCAATGCTTTATTGTCATTAATGCTAAAATTAAAAAAAATATGGACTCAAAACAGGGCAAGCTGGTACAAACACAATGGATACAAAAGTCATCAGATCGTGAATGAATAGATGAACCAACAAATCCTGCATTAGGACAAACTCCTTAATCCACTTTAGGGAGAAGAGTAATAATGCACGGTGAGCTCAATCAGACAATAATGTGAGAGAAAAGAAGCTCATTTGCATTAAGGGAGATGTCTTTAACCTGTTGGCATCAATGATGTAAAGAAGTGTTGTTAGAGTCTTCTTACACCAGCAGACAGGAAACCTGTGATTGGATGGATGCATGAACATGTGCTGAAACTGATGCGAGCCTCTTAATGAACTTGTGTATTTTTGTGAAACTCTCCTAGCGCTAAAAAAAGGATGCGTTTTATAAATGGGACCTTACTCTGTAACCGTTACATCAGTGCTGCAAGACTGTGGATAACCCTCTCGGCTGCTTTGCAATGTAGATTTCGGAGCCATTTCTCCTCACCTGGGACAGTCTTACCCCGCTAACCTAAAACACGTTCCCACCAAATAAGCTGCACTCCAGGCATTAAAAGTAGAGAGTGAAATTAAATATTGTGAGGTGAGGAACGAAAACATGATCTTACGATGTTTTTCCACAGAAACTAGCTCCCTAACTCACAGAAAGATGTCACGAAGATATCATGATATTTATTGAATTTCAGTTGATTTTCTGGTATATGTATACAGACCTACTGTCTTTATTACGCTGGCCTTCACCAAATCTTGAGAAGCTGTTATAATCAAGGCGGTGATATTTTCAAACTGATGCATTAGTGGAGTCTTAATTGTGAGTGAAATGGAGCTGCTAAGTAATTCATAATCATGTGTCACATACTTATCTCAGAGTTCTGGGCACAGAGTGTGGCATGCGTCAGAGCAGACACACACACCAAATCGGAAAATGTAATTTAACGAGAGAATAAATTACACATCGCTCATGTTGCTTTTTCCAAACTCACAGCCAACATTACTTTCTGAAAATCTCCATGGCAACACTGAAATAAAAAAGAACAATGAAAGTTACATGTTGCAAAAAGGTATTACCTGTTTTGAGCTAAGATTATTTATTTATTTATTTATTTTGTGTACAGAATACACAGTATTTTGTGTTGAGGCTCCCAGGCAGGATTAATTCTCATCTTTACTGCTGTTGGCACTTAAGGCTGCATGTTTCTTGTTCCTTAACTTAAAGCGAATTAAAGCTGGGAATAAAAAGGAGGCGAGCGGGTGGTGTGAAAAAGGAAGGAAGTAAAGTTTCTGTGCAGTGGGGGGAGCTACTGTTTTCTGAGAGACGGCGCAGATGGCGGGGAGAAAGAGTATGTTTGTGCAATAAAGAGGTGTCTGAAATCAAATATCAGACGGATTTATTTATTTTGCAACAAGGAGAGGGAGACAAGAGGGCTTAAGAAATTGTTGGGGGAGTTTTCAGCATTAAGGTACTGTACTGGGAGATGTCAAGGCCGGAGAAATTTGAGAACACAAATGTAGAAGAAAAAAGCAGCTCTTTATATATTTTTTTCATTATCAATCCTCAAAACAAATATTTTTTTTTCTTCTGTGGGGAGGGGAGGGGAGGGTTGTGGGTGGCTGATTTTTTTCTCTCTCTTTTCTCCCTCTCTTTTATTTTTCTCTTCTCTTTTCTCCTTATTTTTCAACAGATGTAAAAATGATTGAAATCCCAGCAGGCCTCATTACTGTGGTCCTCCAGAGAACCGGGCTGGGGCTTAAGGTCTTCAAGTAACGATTGAAACATGATTTGTATTAAAGCCAACGATCTTCCTCGCCAGAGCATCAAATTAGCAAGAACCTCTGGTGAAGAAAAGAAGCGATATAACCAAATTGTAATTGTCTCTGATGCCTCGAGCCACGGATGGCATTACTAGCTGAGACATAGGAAAAGCTCTCAAGGAAAGTTTACTTGCAGACAGTGCTGTGTTTACTGCTGAATGTATTTATTGAAAATCTTCCGAGTTTTTCTTAATATCATTTGATCTTTATTAACCAATAAATCAGCTAAAGGGGGGTTGTTGTCAGTAAAGTCTTTAATACATGGAGGATACAGAACAGTGGTGTCTCTGTTCGAATAATTAAGACTTTGTTAATGAGTGACATTTAACCTTACAAATCCCACCTTTTACATGCAGCATAAGAGAAGGTTATTTCACTCAGCATTATATCCATAAGTCACCCACTCAAGAGTTGATGCAGATACTGTATAATATACATTATTGAAAAACATGTCATTATCTCACAGTGATTATCTTAATTATCTGATCTTTAAAGCTCTTATTTTGGACATTTTACCAATCAGATTTAGGCTATGGGAACAGATCAGCTATTCTCCTCCAGCTCTAAAACTCTGGCAGTAAAAGTTGATGGCTTCCACGATTGCATTATTGCAAATGTGCTTCATATTTTGCTCTCCACATGAACTGTTTACCTGTATGTAGCTGAAATAAGACGTCATAATAGAACTACAAAACGGTTAGTACCAAAAGACTTATGTTTTGGCTACGTGTTCTGCACATTCACCTATAAAATGCACATTTCTAGAGGTTACATAACATAAAACAATTCAAAAGGTCTACAACCCATTTGCTCATGCACAGAAACTTTTTAGTTACAGTAAGATTTTTTAAAATAGGGTGAGTACAGGGAGCACTTTTAAAGACCTTCTATGACTCTGTGGTGGCATCCGTCTTTTTTACAGTGTTGACTCTGGCCAAAATAACATCTCTGATGGACAGAGTCTCCCACCCCATGCATGTAAATGTTGCTGAACTGCAGAACTCCTTCAGTGACAGACTGCTGCATCCTAGATGCATGAAGGAGCGTTTCCGCAGGTCCTTCCTCCCTGCAGCTGTCAGACTGTACAATCAAAACTGCTCCCAACAATCATAGATGTTTACATCTGCGCTGTAACTGCAATAATTTAATCAACCGATTCGCACTACAACCTGGGTTTGCCTCTTATCTGTAGTTAATTTTATTTAATTTAATAACTGTACAATACTCTGTTTATAGTAACCATTGTCCTTAATGTAAATATGTAAGAAAAATTGTGTATGTTTCTGTGTCCTGTTTGTTGTATATGTGTCTTTCTGGCTGCTGTTACAACCAAATTTCCCCTTGTGGGACAATTAAAGGATTATTCTATTCTATTCTATTCTATTTATTTTTCTTGCAAGGAAGCCACTTTTCCCATTTATTTGATTATTGTTTAAAAATGCCATTAGACCAATGCTACCTGACTAAAAAGGCACTTTTTCATTTCCCTGTGCAGACTTTTACATTTCATGAGCCTAACCATGCACCATGACATGGAGTATACCTATCCTTCACTGCACATCACTGCACAAAAGAAGAAGCTCAACGTCCACATCTAAATGCAGGCAGAAGCAGAGTTCAAACCAAAGAGTCGTTTATTTGGCCGATTAATGTCCCAAACATGCATCCACAACAGAGGCAGTAAGCAAAGTAACGAGAATCCTGGAAAATCCAGTGAAACATACAGTCAGGCACCAAAAAGGACACCACAACAAAGGACACATGTAAACTGAGATCTTAAATACTGTTAAAGACACAGAAGGCAAGGGGGAGTGAAGACCACTGGGGAAAAAAATAACAGCTGGACTAAATCTGAGCGAGTAAGACAGTAACTGTTGCAAACTGGGTCAAAGTAGGTGACAAGGGGGAAGTTCACTCAAGACGTTTAGAGACTAGTGGGGTGGTACAAGGTGGAATGAAAGGGAGTGACTGAACGAAGAGCCGCAAACCTCCCACGACAGCCTATTCGTAGTAATAGCAGGACTTTGACAGTGTGAGGGCCATCAGGCACACAGAATTTGACATAAGGAAACTTTATAATGGACCGCCCCAAACCAGAATAAAATTATGGAAATAACCTGAAACAAAGAACCAACAGCTCAATAAAAAAATATAAACTAAGATCACAGTAAACACACAAGGAAACAACCAGATGACCTAATGATAAACAAGTCTCAAAAACCACAAAACTCAAAGACCTGGCACCATGACACATCTTTGGCCTCCTTACACAAACAGAGTCAGTCCTTGAGTCAAAATGATTAATTAGCACTATGAAGAAATGAATTCTGTTCCATATCAAACATCTCATTTTTACATGGGAGAATAAAAATGAAATGTGCATGTGTTGCTTCCACAAATCAGCTAGCAAATATACGTCACTATGAAACTCAGCTGCTGCTCTGTGTTCTGCAAAAGGTGACAAACTAGATGTGTGTTACCCACTGAGCAAACCCGCTGGTAAAGAAAGTGTAGCATCATAGATTCAGACACTTCATCTCTCTCCCTTTTAGAAAGACAGATTTGTATTCAAAAGGACTTTCCGTATGCTCGAGGACTTTCCGATCGATATTTGTGAATACAAACAACTTTCCTCACAAAGACTGCAAAGCACTAAACTTGATAAGAAATTAATCTGCTCATATACAATTAAAATGCAGGAGTCGACGAAGGTTTGACACTGGGAGTTGTAGAATGGCTGTAGGAAAGCAGACAAGGAAGGTGAAGGTGAATAAGAAGGAAGTAACAGACATTATACTTGTCTCCTTCTTTCATACCCTTTTCATCCTAAGTGATGTAAAAACCTTGAGGTTCAAACTACAGAGCAACCTTGCTGAAGCCTGCTGAGGGCAAACGTTATTACAGTCAGTGTGTGTTTACAATCCTTACATCCTCGGCCTATTCTTTCATGCCTTCTACTGTAATATTGGTGTGCACACCCCGTCCTTGCATCTACCTCTGTCTTCTGTTCATCAACAACATCTTCAGTGCATATATTCCTCAACTCTCCTGCACATAGTGATAAATTTATACTTAAAAAGAAATTAAATTAGCATATAGGTATCAGTCTTTTATCATTTCACCTCCCTCCACCTGCCTTTCCCTTTTCCCCTCCTATGTGACTCTTTTTATTGCTCGACCTCCTGCTTGCTTCTCTCGCCCTTTTCTCTTCATCTACCACTTTCTATTCTTTCCTCTCGCTCCCCTCTCTCTCTTGGGTTTGACCCTGAGGCCAGGCAACGAGTCCGGGGAGGATAGAAGAGAAAGACAAGTGGGAGAAAAGTAAGAAGAGAACTCTCATGTCACTCACAATTCTCCCTCTCTTTCCGCTGCTCCTCACGTCTCCCTTCCCTCCTTGTTTGTCTGTATGAATGAAAAGCTTTGATGGGGAGAAAAGGAGTCGGTATCGATTGACCCTCTGAAAGATGCAGCCTGAGCAGCCAGACCCCCGCTGCATTGTGAACGCACCTCCCACCTCTATCACACCGGCAGATCAATAACTCCCCGCTTGGAGCGGGCCAGGAGTGAATTTTGTGCGGAGAGCTTGAGGAGGAAGACAAGAAGGAGGAGGAAGTGGAGGAGAAGGAGGAGAGGGTGAGGATGCTTTCCTCAAGCCCTACTGAGGAGGGAGGTGTGATGAGCAGAATGATTAAGTGACTGACAGGCTGACATAAAGCAGTGATTACAAGACTGCCGGAAAGTCACTGCTTGGACATTTTAAGGGGGAAAAAAGGAAAACTGCAGGAGAAGAATTTTCTGTCAGGAAAACAAAGCCTCAGACTGAATTATAACTACAAGTGTGGTAGTTTTCAATTAATACAGATAGTTTTGTATGCTGATCCTAAAGAAAAAATACATGAGATGAAGGGATTTTAATTCAGCTTACATGAGTTTTTAAAGTGCAGTGGGTCAAAATGACCCCCGTGGTGGTTCTAATGTAAATTACTGCTCTGCTGCGTGATTTTTCATCGCAAGTTAACCTGAGTTTATTTTGTACTTTATAACAACTTCAAAAGATTTGATGAACCTTGTACATCTGCCATAAATTGGCAGATTTTAGCATCAGCAGTGACAAATAGTTGCACAATGATTGAGTTACCTTAGCGTTGGCCTCAAGCTGCCAAACAAACAAACTGCCAATGAGAGAGCGAAATGCTAGTGACACCCTCAACTACTTATTTGTTGCTGAACATTAAGCATTTTATGTTGCCAAAATTGATTTAAAGCATTGTAGAACAGAGCTTTTGACCTGAGTAGAACCATTTTGTATTTTATGAAACCAGTCGTTACAAGCGAGGATGTAACTAAGAAACCAGAGACACTATGCACTCTTATACAATCACACTTATACTTGTCTATCATAACATAGCTCTGAACAGATTTATAGGCAGTTTTTGTCTAAATTGGACCAAAGTGTATATAACTAGTATCACACAGCATTGAGGAAGCTTTAAAGCTGGCAAATGAGACCATAAAGTCATCACAAAAGTGTTTATGAGTGCCTTAATTTAAGTGAGCTAAGTCATTTTCCTATATTCTATACAATCCCAGAGGTCGCCCCCTGCTGGCCATTAGGAAGAATGCAGGATTCCTTTTTCAGACCCGGAGTTTAAGTTGATCTTTTAGGCTACGTCCACACGTACACAGGTATTTTTGAAAACAGAGATTTAACGTTTTCATTTAAAAAAAAATCCCGTCCACACGTAAAAGCCAAAAACGAAGGAAAACCTGCTGAAGGAAAACACTTTTGACGCTGCGTTTTCTCCGTTTTTCTCGTCCACACTTAAACACAAAAACTGAGTTTTCAAAAATATCCACCCTGGCAGGAGTTTTTAAAAATCTCTGTTTTCAGTGACCGAAAACGCCGTTTACGTGTGGACGAAAGGTGCAAACGCATAGAAAAATCTGCGTTTTCAAAAATACCCGGGTACGTGTGGACGTAGCCTTAGAGTGTATTAAATCAAAACATCAAATTGTATGTCTCTCTTTGGTAACAGATGTGCCATAAGTAAAAGCACATCTACAACAGAAAATAAAGCTTCTATGAGATGCAATTATAAAAGGCACAAAGGCAATAAGATATGAAATGAGTAGTGCACTTTTTTTTATTGTATACAAAATGAGTAAAAAAAACAAACAATCTCAGCAGCTTCAGAGAGCAGGGTTCATACCATTAACTTGGTATAAATGGCATTAATAAATATTAAATGGCTTCTCATACCTCGACACTTAAATCTCACCTTCTTGTCTATTTACGATTAAGACAAATAGGCTGATGGCATTTTACTTGTAGCTTTCGATGCTCTTGTCAACACCATCAGCATGTCTCAGAAAAAACCTCGTTTCGTCATTGTATCTCTGAAGAAAGCCTCATTATCATTTAACAAGCGAAACATCTTGGCGGCAGCTCGTTAGATGTGAACTCAAGGCAGTGATTGAGAAGCAGTCGAGCGCTGAGGTGAAAAGCAGAAAGACTCCGACCGTTGCTGGTTGGTGGATTATGACTTTATCCAGTGTTAATGAGAGCGGCTCAGCTCTGAATCCCTTCTCCAAATCAATAAAGAGAGCTAATAAGAGCGGGGCAGTTACCGGCTTACCCTGAGATCACAGCAGGCGTAGAGAGGCTGTGCTTTAAGGACAAAAAGGCCCAAGCTGGTGGACATTATCTGGGGTGAGAGAGAGAAAGGAAACCCCGGGGGAAACGCATGTGTAGGGGTGGGAGGGTGTACTTTAAATGCCTGAGTGGTATCTCATGCAATTAATAGAAGTACAATTTAAATATGCAAAACGCAAACAATTACTACTGGGAGATGTGCAAACTTTGTGCATTTTGTTTTTGTTCTTTATGGAATTAACCCGTGTTTGGGATGTTTGCAGTATTTATAGTATAGAACAATTTGCTGCATTATTATGCAGGATAGGTGTCCACTGCAAACTCATATACACGCACACACATATATCCATAAAAGCTAAGGCATGCCAATACACATCCTATTTAATTACACAAGTAAACACTGGCAGGTTGCTATCCCAGTATTTGTACAAGGAGAGACACGCACACAGCTGCCTCAGACTGTTTTTCCACATGCAGCGTTTTGGGATCATAAGTGACAGCAAGAGAGAGGTTGGAAGAGACACTCTTGGCTTTTTCAGCAAACATCTCCTCTTTCTTTGTTGTCCATTGCGGATAGATGTGCCCCCCCCCCCCAAACCCCAGACTCTCAGGAGGGAGGTGGGAGTGAGGGCGTGTGCGTTGATGGTGTGCCTTGATCAAGCCTTAATCCAGGGAATAACACCCCCTCTATAAAAGACACACACACGCACACACACATTCGTCCCACTTCAGCCTGATCTATGCAAACACTATCTCTGCATGGTAAACAGTCTACTCCCATCTCACGGCAGAGAGAAATGAGAAGACAGAGCAAATGAATGAGGAGGAGTGGGGAATAAGGAGAAGAGAAGCTGTTATTTAGAGTCGATTATTTTGCTTCAGTTAACCATCCCCCCCCCCCCCCCCCCCCCCCCACCCCAGCCAAGACTCACAGAGTTAGGCCACCATGCCGTCCTTGTAGATTACATAATTAATACCTGGATTAATTTACTATCATTCCTTCATTAAAGTAGCACATTGGAGTGGTGGCTAGTGCTGTTGCCCATCCCGTGTTGAGTTTGAATGTTCTCTGTGTACCTGTGTGGGTTGTCTCTGGGCACTCCGGCTTCCTCCCACAGTACAAAGGGAAGCACTGGTGCATCTGGTTGTATCTCTTTATGTGTTAGTCCTGCAGCAGACTACAAACCTGCTCAGACATCCCACCTCTCACCCTGTGGCAGCTGGGATAGGCTCCAGCCCCACTGCAACCCTGAACTGGGTATGTAGAAGAAGAATGATGGATTATTTTACTGAAATTGTACAGTTCTTACACACTTGCTTGACATAAACTCTTGAAACCATAAGTAACTTATATATATAATATGATTATTATTATTATGTTGAAAATGAAGTGTTTATTGAACCTTCTGACATTTTCAAACAATCCCACTGATGATGTAGAAATTTCATAAACTCCCAAAACTTCATGTATCAAATATGACACACTTGGCGTAACAGGACAAACAGCAGACATCATTTATATCTGATGTTTGGCACTGAGTATCAGGAGCGCTTGCAAGAATCTAGCTGGGGGCTGGTGAAGAGAGCTCAGAACAAGACCAGCTGATGGGTGCTGAGTGGAAGGTGGACTGGAGAGTGGGACAAGGCCGGCTTTATCCACGGAGACAAGGTGGAGGAACTCTGGATGAAATTGGCAACAGGCCCACTCATGAGAGAAAGAACTTAACCTGAGACATAAGCTGTTTTTATCTTCCCTCTACATTGCCCAGGTGCACGAGAGAAGACAAATGTGTGGCATAGTTAGATTTGACACTAAAAGTTGCCAGCTCCCATAGTAAGCCTGTCTGATGTCTGACTGTATCAACTCCCACAGATGTGAGAACAGCACAGTTAATAGTCTGGTGGATTTACAACCACTCTGGCAACGTCCTTGCTTAAACCAAATAGAGTATGCTCGGCACTGAGGACGCAGATGAAGTGAAATATCTCCCACTCTGTCCTTCATGTGAGAAAGGCTAACTCCACACAATGAGCTTAAACAAGGATCGCTGTCTAACTTCAAGTTAGCTGTAGCACACAGAAACAGTGTCATAGAGAATAATTTGAAGAGCCTGGCTTTAAATACTGCTGGGTCTCAAATGAATCTTAGGTGTGCTGCTGATTGGCATCAAGCCCAGACAGACAGACACACACACACTAGCACATAAACACACACAGAACAGGCCGACAGAGGCAGACATCAACAACAGAAAACACGAGGAAAGATAAACAAAGAGAAACCAATAGGAATGAATGTGTTATTCCCAAGATCATTACAAATATTTATCGAGTAATTCATTATTTAAAAAAAAAAAACTTTGAATAAGTTACCAGAGTCCTCTAAGTTTCCCCGTTGCTTCCTTTTTTGAATCAGCTCGAGAACAGATAGTAAACTAGCATTTTCTATTTTTAACTATGTCTTCCAGTTATTGGCAGCAGAATGTATTATTCTATCCAAAACAATAAATGCCCCATAGATCAATGCACCTAGCATCCATTGAAAGGTGCCCCTTAAACTCTGTCATTAATAATTAAGCCACAGAATAAACAGCCATTCAACTGGAAAACACATCTCTAATGAAGCCTGTATATAAAAGAAGGACATAGCTTCGGGGTATAAAATGTGAAACCAGTGTGAAGGCGTTGGGGTTTTTTGCATTGGCCAACAGGGGGCAGCTCCTCAGACTGCAAAAACAAATCTGGTTTTATAAAAGTCTACAAGAAACTGACTCCAATGCGCCCTTGGTTTGATTTTTCCGGATGATTTTATGGTTTCAATCATCAGTTTCAAGCCTTACTGAAAACTATATGACAGGCTTGAAACCCTGCATTCAGCATTTTTACTGTCTCCATTTTAGATGTTATGAAACAAGTTGTTACAAGAAAGAAGTGGATGTGAGTGAGAAGCCAAGGACTTGTCCTAAAGAATACACGACCTTGGATTCTTCTGTTGTCCTAATGATGCATAGTCACTTTTAGTCTAAATGAGATCATAATTTATCAAACGAATATCACGATATCCAAAGCTAGCACATCATAACGGCACGAGAATAGTGTTTAGTGATTTAAATCAAGTGAGAAAGAGGGACTTTTTGGTATCCCCCACAGCTGGTCATAAAAAATACACTGATCTTATCAATGTAACATCCCTGATAAAACACATTAAATTGTAAGATCCCATTTAGTAGGCCTTGTGCCATGAACAAAATCACGTCTTTAACACAAAGTAAAGCATTGCTGAGACACATTTGTGCTGGGTGTTAGTCAGCTGCTGTCTTTAAGAAGGTATGTGATGAGTTGGAGTGTATTTTTCTTCCTTGTCTGTTTAAGATTTAGATGGTATCTTGCAAGCAACATGTGAATTAATGTACGCATTTACGGTGTTCTTTAGTTTTTCCATCAGATCCACTCCTCGATCGTCCAGTTTCAAAACACCAACATGACCGATGCGTTCAGGTTGAGGCTTCAGAACAGGAGATTGCTAACTAATGAAGGATGTCACTGTATGTATTTTATGTATAGGAGTGAACTGACTAAGTGAACTAAGCTGAGTTAAAGTTCAGTAGCTGCTACACAGTGCTCGTTTATCCCAGTGTCAACTGGCTTGCTCCCAGTCAGTTTAGCACTTTCTAACATGAGTTTTTCTTTTCAAGTTTTTCTAACACAGGCATTCAAAATCATTTATCTAACTGTAAAGTAAGACGTGTAAGTAATCTATTATACTGAGTTGTTGATGAATCCTACAGTGTTACGAATTACAAGGCAAGGAACTCATAGATGCAGGCATGGAAATCAAGTAGGAGACTGAAAGAGATGAACTAGAGAAGAGAGCAACAGCATAAAAGAGGAAAGTCAAAGGGCAAGACAGAGGAAAGCTCAGTGAGAGGGCCAGGCAGATGGAGTAAGTGACAGAGAGAGGAAATGGCTGCTAGAAAAACGAAGAGGAGCTGAATGACAGGGAGAGAAAAGAGGAAGACGGATGGTTGAAAAGGGAAAGAGAAGAATACCAAAAAAAAGTGGAAAAGAGACAGAGATCAGGATGGAAATAGAAAACTTGAGGAAGGAGAAAGCCAGTGAGCCAGCCAAGAGTGGGGTTAAAATTCTTTCAGATCAGGTACACATAATAGGCCTCGTTAATATTCATAGTTTCCTCAGGTACAGCGAAGGTTAAATTTTACTTACTTTTCAACTCTCATTACTAATACATGATGGCAATAAGAATATTCAAAGCAGACGGGTGACCAAGGGTTGATGAGAACCTTACCTTTCCTCTGACATTTAAACACATTACCATTTCAGGGCCCTTTCCTCTCAATCGTGCCCGCCAGAATAAATTGCCAGCTAATCACGACTTGCCTTGCGAGCCCCGCCTGAATGATGATATTCCGAGTGAAGTCCACCCCTCCTCCATTAGAACTGGACTCTCATTATGTAGAGAATCGGTGAGTGTGTGTGAGAGAGAAATGACTTTATCTATCCATCTACCTATCTAAACATTTGCTAGTTAGTTGGCTGTCTAGCAGCCAATCAGATACATGAACAGAAGTGTTATTTACAGAGCATTTAAATGGTGAACTCTTTTACCCGAGGTCATCAGGAATGTCTTCTTGTGCAGTGCCTTAGTGAAAGTCCATCTGGTTTACCTTCTGCTTGAAGCTGTGGCTCTGAATCATGTAGTGTACATGAAATACAGGTGTAGTTGTAATGATCATTATTGCTGTTGTGGTATTGTTTTGTTGAAGCACAATTTGACAAAGATGGCCACCATGGAATCACCAATTGTTTTGGAATCTCCAACTTGAAGCCTCATTGCGAATCTTTAACTTCTGCAGTGTTTGTTTGATTTAAACCAGCGGTCCCCAACCCACGGGCCATGGACCAGTACCGGGCTGCGAGAGTTGAGACTCAGGTGTGAAATTTATGGTTTTCAGGGATATTATCAGTTTTTATCATTGTTTTTTAAATCAATTTTATGGTTAACTCGGTTCCCTGAGTCTTTTCCCGTGTGTTGTTGTATTTATCCGCAACACCTTAAAGGCTGATCCATGAAAATATTGTCTGACATAAACTGGTCCATGGTGCAAAAGAGGTTGGGGGCCGCTGATTTAAACCAGAAGACACCACAGTTTAGGTTCATTTTGGCAGTTTCATCAGATGGCTGCCCCTCCCTGAGTCTGGTACTCCTGGAGGCTTCTTCCTGTTGAAAAGGAGTTTTTTGTCTCCACTTTTTCCTGTTCCCTGTCATAAGGTGTTGCCTGATTATTAGGGTTTTATTATTGTAAGGTTTTTTACCTTATAAGATTAATAACCTTGAGACGACTGTTGTTATGATTTGATGCTATATGGAGAACTGAATCAGAATGAAATCATCACGCTGACTTTTATACACATTTACTAACTAATTAGCTAACTTACTACATGAATCAATTATTTATTTATTTGCAATTTCTTTTCTTTACAATTTTCAATGGGAACATATGTGGGGGGAAAAAGCTATCAAAACAACAAAGGAAAAGAATTCTGAGTATTCAAAGTGAATATATCAGCATGCATCTGAATGACAGACAGTTCCCCTCCCAGGTTGTGCTGTGACATGCCAATGCTTTAGGTTAACAAACAGGGACAAAGCACTTTCCATCAGGACTGATCAGCATCAGAGCCCCCTGACATGACATGGAAGTGTCTGTCGCCCCGAGGCAGTCACTGCAGCAACAGGAGAGATGACAGGAGAGGGGAGAGGAGGACAGGAGAGGGCAGGTAACAGAAGCAAGCAGGAAAACCAACCACCTGAATAGACCACTGAACACACCAGCAAATATCACCTTTTAGTTGTTTTTCATTGCCGTGCGCTTGCATTCCAGTCCATGCGCTAAAGAATTCTATTTGAAATTTATAATTTACCTTAGAGTATTGAAATGTCATTACTTTAATCGATTTTCTTGTCAATTTGGTCATCAGAGATCGAGAAATGCATTGTACACACATTAAAAAAATAGAGGATTATAATTAACTTTTTTAGGAAGATGATAGGAGGAATTCAGGGCCATTGGCATAGGTAAGTATGAGAAGTAAGAAGTGTAAACATTCAGTATTACCCTTTACACACCAGCGCTTTGCAGTGAACTGAACAAAGAGCCAAACACCAACACAGACCAAACGGCAGTCAGCCTTGAGAGAAATGTGGGAAATGCGTAAGTTCCCCAGTCTCCTTAAAACTCAGAAACCCTGAACTTTTTTATAAGTGTCTTCTTTCTGGTTCACTTGGAATTACTCTTCAGTCTTCTTGTTTTCATGCAGGGCCGAGGCTCCGCAGTTTGTTTGGACTTGAGTGACAAGCGAAAATATTTGAAGATGTATGATAGCGCCTGTTTTACTGCAAACGTGCCTGTCGTGCGATTCTCCAGCGTCGACTTCAAGGCTTTCTTTGAAGCGATCAAAGTGAAACAGAGATGATGTCAAATAATCCTTCTGGACAGAGTTTAAGGAAGCCATCATCCACTCATCAGTCTATCGCGTTACACACTTCTGCTGATGCTTTTTCTGCTTCCCTTTGTTATGCAGGTGTTGTACTTCTATATGTAAGAGTCTGCTTAGGTCCATGCGATGTAAATTGTCAACCAAGGGTGAAACAAGGGTTCCAGTGAACATGTACTTGAACACACTAACTACAGCTACTGTATGCTCTTCAGGTGGATTCAAAGCACAGTAAAATAAAAAGTATAAGAATGAATACTCATTTATCTGTTCCCAACTCCGCAAGTGAGTATAATCCATAAATCGAAGATGTTTTAAAATTCTACTTTATAATAACAAAGCTGTTTCCACACCTACTGGTGTGAAAATGATTTAGCTCTAACTTTGGCATTTAATATATTTTATTAAATATAATTATTAAAAATTAAGTTTTTCTCTGAGTAATTCCCTTAAATAATCACAAAGAATACATAATGTTAATTTCTAAGAACTCTAAAGTGACAGTGGTTGTGAATTTAAATCGTTTTCTGTGAGTCTTTGTTAACCCTGTGATGAACTGATAACTTGCTCTGGATGTGATGCCAGTTTGGGGACCATGTGACCCTCAATTGGTGAAAAATTGATGAAAAGCCAAATGGTTTTCTTTGACAAGAGAAGTTTAGTGTTATTTAAATACTGCAGCACACTAATGCTGGATGAGGCTCTTTTCTAAGGCTATGTAAGTTTACACGCATTCGTCAGCTTCAGCTTCTTTTCACTACTCTGTTTAGGGGTCACCAGAGTAGATCATCTTCCTCCATCTCACCGTATCCTTAGGATCCTCTTCTGTCACACCAGTCCTCTACACATCCTCCTTCAGTGGTATACAGTGAGGTACGGATGCTGCACTGTTTAAGACAAGAACGTTTCTTGAGTGTCTGACAAAAATTAAATAATCCATCTCAGAAGCAGCCTTTCATCACTACCGGGTGTTTATACTGCCAGGATTGTCAGGAGGCCTCAGTTTTGTTAAGGACATGGCCTGGTCAAACTTTAGCTCTCGGTAGATGCTACAGGAGTCTGAAATTAAAGTCTAAATCATTTGTACAGCCCTAGTTGAAAACTTGCACAAGCCACAGGTACAACTCAGGTTTTCAAGATCAGGAATTATTGTAATTTTTTATAATTGTTTTGCATGAAGACTGGGAAAAAAAAGAATTTCCCTGTACAGTGTAAACCGCTGACCTTATTTTTACCGTGCATATGCCAATAATGACATTGTACATCCATGTATCTTCTCTGTGGCCTTTGCCTTCTGCCTGGCAGCTCCATCTTTAAAATCTTTGCCCTGCCCCTCCTCTGCACATGCCCAAATCATCTCATTAGTCATCTATGATGACCAAATATTAGACTAACCTCATAAATTGATCATAAAATCATTAGTGTCTTTCAGCCTTATCTTGATGTCTGCCCACCTTCATCCCTCCTTGAATGTGTCCTCCTCTCTCTTTCATTCTTTTCTTTCTTTTCTCCTGATTCCCTCTCTTTCATTCTCATTGCTTCTCAGGTGTGATAGAGAAACACCTGAATTGGTTTTTAAAAGATATATATTGAAGCATGCGTCTTTTCACTCTGATTGTGTATCAGTCTAATTCAGTATAATTTAACTTGTGATGAGCACAAATAGAACCAATTATATTTATCAGATAAGACGCTATTACCTTGTTGAGGTATTTAAAGATCAGTCACTGTATGGTGAACGATAAAGAAAACAGCAACACTGTCCATAGATTTACGTAACTTTAAGCATTTTAGCAGAAAGGATATTTTGCTGCCTTTTCATGTTTGCAGGCTGACATACAGATAAGAGAAAATACAAATATTGAATTTACTAAGCTATCTGAAGGCAACTACCAGCTTTTATGGTGGAATGTTTTCTTGCATGTTTTTCAGGGCATGAGTTGTTGTCTTGAATCAATCAACACAAGGTAAATATCAATATAACAGCTTTGACCATGCAGTTTGACTTTAGTTCTTCTCTTGCATGACACACACTTTACTGAGGATTGGATTTCAGTTGGATTATGCTAAGTGTGAACATTTCATCTCCTTCCTTGGAGAAAAGTGTCTGAGCGCCTTTCTGGTGCACTAGGGAATCATACCATACCTATGAGGTAAGAGATCACTGGGTTTAGGCAATGATAGGTGAAAAAGACGTAATATTACAATCCTAGCAGCAGACACCTGAAAGGCTTTACTCTCAATTTTTATAGGCAAAACCTACAAGTGTCAGGTTAGTTCATGTAGCTTAGTAGCCTATTGTTTCTGTTAGAGTAACAAAGACTACGTGTTCTCACTTTTAAGATGATATTTATGATATTTTACCTGTTCTGTCTTCATCTGTGCACTAATATTCACTCACACTGAACAATGGTAAATGGTAAATGGCCTGTATTTGTATAGCGCTTTACTAGTCCCTAAGGACCCCAAAGCGCTTTACACAACCAGTCATCCACCCATTCACACACACATTCACACACTGGTGATGGCAGCTACATTGTAGCCACAGCCACCCTGGGGCGCACTGACAGAGGCGAGGCTGCCGGACACTGGCGCCACCGGGCCCTCTGACCACCACCAGTAGGCAACGGGTGAAGTGTCTCACCCAAGGACACAACGACTGAGACTGTCCAAGCCGGGGCTCGAACTGGCAACCTTCCGATTACAAGACAAACTCCCAACTCTTGAGCCACGATCGCCCCATGATCAATGTTATCTGCAGTGTGGGCGTGATTATTCAAAAAAGTAATGTATTACGCATTACCTGTTGCTGATCTTAAAAGTAATGCAGTCTTAAGAGAGTAATTTGTTGCACTACTCGTTACATTACTTTCTTGTTATTCCATAAAATGACCTGAAATGCATTGTCCAATCCAAAGAGACTTCAAAGTGACTCCCACAGTGATTCTACTTTAGAAACATGAACCGATAGAAGCGGAGGATGCAGCCTGACTGCTCATCACTGCCTTTGTTACCTGCTGAAGTTCACGCTCTGGCTGCTGGGCTGGAGTCAGAGTTTCAGATAACTGAATAACCTTTGTAACACAAGTAACAACACAATAACTTAAGTGTAACTGTAGCTATTGTACAGTTATGAATTTCATCACTGCATTACTGAAAAAAATCTAACGTGATTCCAGTAACGCGTTACATCCAACACCCTTTATCTGCGATTCAGTGCTCTTCCAGTGGCGTGGCCTATTTCAGTTCAGTTCAGTTTTATTTATACAAAGCCATATTTATGCAGTTGCCTTTTTTGGTTTATACTGTACAGAGAAAACCCTAACAACCAGATCACCCCTTACATTTCTCTGTCTTTATGCTTGAAGTTTGAACTAAATTTCTGTGCGCGTGTGTTTCTCTGTACTTTTACCAGCACCCGTGTGTTTGCACGTAAGCAATGAGAGATGCAGCAATGGCAGATGTTGCTTCACTGTTCTGTTTGGCCACACATCATGCTGTGGACGACATGCTTTCTCCTGGAAACTCTCATCCGTCAGTAAACATCTCCCTGTTTACTACTTTAGTCATGAAATCACAGCTGACATGCAACACAATACATAGATTGACAGGTGAACTCCGGGAAGAGCAGAGCACAAACTTGCAAAGCAAGTGCAAGTAATGGGGGCTCCGCCTCTCGTGTCCACAAACTTTCCATCCATCTGCCCACCTCCTCCTGCGGTTTTTCTCCTCCTCTTGTATGAATCCCTGCACGCCTGTTTGTCACTTAAACGAAAGCGAACAGACTGACAGGCCAATATCTGAGTCTTTAAAATGAAACTACTAGCAAATTAATTTTTCATCCTTTCTTATCAGTGACTGATGGGCCGCCGGGTCCCTCCCAAAACCCTCTGTGTCCCCGCGGGCAACTCCTGCAGCCCGGGAACCAAGGTTTTCATCCTAAATGGTGGTAAATGGCTCGCCGCACAAATAATGCATAAACAGCTGTTTTGCCCAAGTAAGTTATCCTCTTAAAAGATTCAGAACCCTCTCTCTCTCTGCCGTCCCACAATCTTCTGCTCTCTCTCTCTCTGCCTATCTCTCTCACTCAGTTAATTCATCAATTTCTTATGATAGCAACAGTTCTGCTCGGCGCGGGTGTTAAGTACCAATTAGGGGGGCGGGTTCCCCTCGGCCCGTTCTGCCACACCTCTCCTCCTCCTCTTACAACGCTTCTCTTCCTCTCTGGCTTCTCTTCCTCTTCTTTTCTGTCATTTTTTTGTAAATTTTTTGTTTATTTTCCAGTTGTAACCCATTCTGTCTTCATCCACACCACCGAGTCAGTCCTTTATGCCTATCAGATCTTTTCCTTAGTCTCAGTAGTCCAAATTGGAAAGATTTCTTCAGTCTTTATTAACTTTTTAGTACTTTAAATTATTTATTGTAGATAATATCTGATCAAAAGATGGAAAACACACATCAGTCGGGATAAACTTCTAGTGGGCGGCCATATATGTTTTGCTAAATCAGTGGCTTAGCCGTGTTATTACACTGAGACAGGGCCTCCAGACTCTGCTGGTTAGGGTGTCTGACCCCTCAAATCTAATATCAGACTCACATTTGTGCTTGCAGTTAGCTTTATGTTGTTGTCGCTATCACAGATGGTGGCCTTCTTTTGACTGTGTGACTATTTATGTGTAAAAATGAAGAAGATGCAGAGAATCTGCTTCCCCCCCCCCCTCCTGGTAGCAGTTCTGGCATTATAATTAGACAGGATAGGAGGGGGCAGGCCACCATCTTCATTTCTGAAGTGCTGCCACTTGGCCTCAGAGTTGTCTTCAGGCTCTGACTCTTACAGAGGAAGCAGAGGTGGAGGGAGGGAACTGAGACTGTTGTGTCTCGGGTCTCTTGAGCCTCTCAGATGTCGCTGCCAAACGTCACACAGATAGTCTGCACATAAGAAAACATTACTGCGAACCAGAACCTACAAATAACAAGTAGCAGTCTTCTTTAACAAGTATCACACTAATAATAAAAACCTAATTTACATTCATTCGATTCATTTATGATCAAATCAGACCACGTTGTTGTTTAGCAGACTGTCATGCCTTTAACCAATTTGTCTTGACATGAACTTTAGTCTGTAATAGACTTGTTTCAGGTTTTTAGTAAAGACCAGGCTTCAAAACCATTCCAGGTTAAGTAATACCAAGATGGCAGAAGGAAAAGAGGAAAACCTCAGAGAAGATTCATGGATGTAGTGAATGAGGTCGTGCAGAGGGTTGGTGTGAGAGAAGAGGATGCCAGGCAGGAGATTGAGGCATATGTTGTGCTTTATTACAAACCATTAGCTGCTTGCACTGAATCGCCCACAGTTGTGAGTCGTGCTTATAATAAACTCCTCCCAGAACTAATAAAATAACTTAGTAGATCTTAGTGGAAAGTTGGAGGTTGGGGGAGAAGCAGTACAGAACAAAGCAGAAATCAGTGGCAGCAATTCTATCACACTAATTACATGAAATACAGCACGACCATAGGAGCTGGGGTGGAGGTGGGTTGCAAAGAGGCCTGCAGATGTTCGGCAAGTGCAGGCAGACTAAAGACAACCATATACGGCTGATATAAATAGATTGTCTTACTTGCAATTTGCCAATTGGGTACACCAAAGGAGCTGAGCCAGCAGCCTATGAGATCAGCAGACTTGCCAGGATTGGCTGGCCCTTACTTCTTGGCATGTCTAAACCAATGCTATGCTTGGTGGTGACTTTTGATGGTGCTTCCACATGGCGGTGCTTTTAAAATACTTTTTAAAATACTAAAATAGTTGAATTCTTTCCTTTCTTTAGATTTCCTCCTTTTAAAAACTTCAATTTTTTATTTAAATTTCACATTTTCATAATGATGTCAAATATTTACATTTATCCATCTGTCCATCTGTTTATCTATCTATGCCCCATTTACGTTTTGCCATCTTTTCTCCTCCCTGTTCTAGTTTCTGTAGCTGACAAAAGAAATCTCTTTTCCAATCAAATTATGCCTGTTTTCTTCATATGGAGCACGTGAGATGGAGCCAAGGGAAAACAAAACCAAGAATATAAAACCCATCTTTGAAAGTGTCCCCAGATTCTGCGAGTCTTTCAAGTGCGCCATCTAGATTCATTTACTTTGCCTTTCATGTTAGAAATTTGGTTTCATCACAGCAATTAGCCTCTTCATGTCCGGACCAATTATTCCATTAAATTAACGACTCTTCCAAGATAATAAGGGCTGTAATTGATTTTATCTGGGCAGCCAGGGCTACTTCTTCTCCAGCTCTAGTGTGTCGTTACACCTCATTTAAAAGGCTTTTCTTCCATCTTGCCCTCATTAGCAGTTCAGTGTGGCGCGTGTTCGCCCAAACAGCGCTTCATCTCCTTACCCCCGTGCACAGGCAGCACATACACACACGGCAAATCAACATCCAAGCTGTGTAAAGTCATTTGTCAAACATTTCCTTGAATGAAATACACAGAGGGATCTGTGACACAAGTGGGACTTTGTTCCTCACTTTGCTGTTTTCTCTATGTTCTTAACAACCACCACCACCATCCCATTGCACTTTTTCCTCCTTTTATTTCTAAATTCCCCACTTGCAATGATTTCAATGATGTAGGGGAGTAGAAAGAAAATAAATGTTAAGGAGGGGAAGAAGTAGAATGGGTGGTTGGGTGAAAAGGCGAGGAGTTGAGTTGTGATGGAGGTGGAAGAGGGGTTAAATAAATCATTCATTAGCTCCACAGAGAAAGGGAGCAAAGCTAGCAAGAGCGGGGAGCGTGAAGGAGAGAAAGAGCAGCAGGAAGAGGAGGAGGAGGAGGTTGTTCAAAGGGGAATGCCGTTGATTTTTCTGGCCCGTGCACAGAAGCAGGAGGTCGGTCGCGGGGAGCCCAGGGGAGACGGGCCGGTCTCCAGTGGAAAGATAGGCGTTCGGTTTGGTATAGAATCCAGCCCCCCTTCCGCGTGCCCCCAGGCTGATAGGGTCGGCCTCCAGATCTCTCTAATGAAGCCTTTGGCCTCTTCACCACAGGCTGCAAAGAATGTCAGCTCTGCAAAAAATGTAGAAGCATAAATGAGACTTCTAGCTAGAACAATCAAGAAGTTAAAGCCATGACAACTGAAATCTATTCCTCATGTTAAGTACAAACTAAGTAGAGTAACAGCCATGTAATATTTAGTATGCACAAACTGGTATAAAGTGGTTCGACCTAAACTTTAGGGCATAATTTTCCCAGCTGTAACTGCACGCTATCATGCTTAAATGTTTTCAATCTGGACAACACAGCTGGTGAAAACTGGGATCACGAAACAGATCGCAAGGACAAATAAAGTTGAACCTGTTTATCTGTCACTTTGCACCTGATGAAGTTTTTTCCCTTTGTGCTCAGTAGCTTGATATATTAATGTTGTTAGACAAAGAGCCAGATGATAATTAATATCAACAGAAACTAGGCGGGTTCTGGTTGGAACTGGGTAAACGCTAACAAGCTCACCTCAAAAGGTAGATGTCTGCAGGATGAAGCCGTTCTAACAATTTTACCCTAATTTTTTGCAGCACTTGGATCTTCATCCTCACCTTCATCTCTTGATCCCTCCCTCCTTCATTTCTCTCCAGCAATACTCCGCTCTCCCTCACCACTGAGTCACACACACACACACACACACACACACACACACACACACACACACACACACACACACACACACACACACACACACACACCACTGTTCAGCCCGAGTCTTTGATTTCTGCAATCCTAAGCAACCAGCCACCACCCAGGAGCCTTGAATCACACAAACACTGCCAGTTTCATGCTAATTGAACTTCCTCATTAGTATCAGCGATTGCATTAATCCCATTAAGCTACCTATTAATCCAAACAGAAACAGATCAGCGATTATACAATTTGTAACATGTTCTACCTAAATGACCATTCGCAAAATCAGTGAAAGAGATTTGACATGGGGAGAACAGTTGATTATTTCCTGTTTGAAAGAGAATAAGAGGAAGCAAATGCGTGTTATTAATTCCTTCAAGTAGCTCGCTCATCCTCTATATCTGTTTTGATTATACAATCAAATATATACATATTCTGCCCATAAAAAGCACAAACTTTACCCAGTTTAAATTTGGCCAGTTTACCTTCGGAGGTCATTTTGTTGGGCTGCTGTTATTTTCATTAGTCCCTGACCCATTTTTACACATCACTGACAACTTTTCAACTTTAATTTCATTTTAGGAAAAAGAATAAAATTGCTGAGAGTCAAATCTGGAAACTAGGGCAGGGGGTAAATGAAGAGTTCGCTTGAGCGACCAAAAAAAGTCCCTTGTTCTTAAAGAGCTGTGAGCTGTCACAAACTTATTCCCTCAAGTTTTTTAGGACATTAGAGCAGTACACTAAATCAAGGTGCACTAACCTGTAAATGCTGTGAAAAAAACAACAAAAATAACATGGTCCTGGTTGTGCTCCAAACTTGATATCAGGTGAAGTTGCTTTTCCCATTAAGGAGTGTTGCTTTGTTTGTGGGTCATAGACAGAGGCCCAGCTCCCATCAGCGTGGCACGAAAGTCGATATCAGACAGTTTGCACTTTGAGATCCACGATGAACACTGTATACTACACTATACTGTCTTAAAATATGGTAAATTGTAAATACTGTGTAGAAATTACTACATTCTTCTTAACTGGGATTAAAAACCCAGAATAAATCAAAAACACTTATTTTTTCTGGTTTATTATTCAGTTAATGATGAAAAAAAAACACAAGCGCATCATCTTATACTAAATCTATGTGTTAAGCCTTTTTCCACACTGCAGCTTTATGCCGGGGGCTGTTGTCTATTAATGGATCCTGGCACAGATAAAATCCATTGACTGACTTAATATGCTATTGCATCAACTTTGCTGTAGTTAACAAGGGAGAGGGATGCACTTCTGGAGGCAAAGCTCTCCAAAATCTTCACTCTCTCATCGTTTTTTCCTCCATCTCTTTTTTTACTTTTTCCTTATTGTAATTCCAGAAATGTAGCCCTATCCCCGGGACAGATAATCTAAGAAACCTCTGATACCGATTTTTCAAGCAATTTCCTTGTAGGTTTTTCAGCTCTCCTTCTCTTTCTCTTTCTTTTTTTCCATTTCACTTCAGGGAGATAGGCGAGCACTGTGGCGACTAATTAGATTAGCAGCTAAATTAAAAGTTGATTATTCCCAGGATATCCCCTGGAAATATATTTACACAGTGGCATTTAACTTTTAAAACCAGCAGCTTTTCTTGAAATCTCAGCCGCGTTAGCGCAATAGCTTTAGGCCACGTCTACAGGGACTGTGTGTGCACGTACACGTGTATTACTTTATGAGTGTGTCTATGTGTAAGTGGGTGTGCATGCTGGTGTGCATCAGCGTCTGAATGCACACACTCAGGCGGTGCACACCAAAGCTAATTAAGCTAATTTAAACACTCTGAAAGTCCTTCTGATGAGACTAATTATGGCTGAGGCTCATCATTAGCCTCGTTAAAGGAGGACAGTTTGAGTTGGATGAAACAACATAATAGCGACCAATGGGACACCATGTTGTGAGTTCTCTAAGTGTATCTGTCTGCCTGCCTGTTGTTGGTCAGTCACTCAAACTGCAGCTATATTTTTTTATGTAGCATGTCTTTTTTAACAGTTGATTAGAATCTCACTTTAATAGGTTGGCTTTTTTATTTTTTTTTTTATTGCATTTAAAACTGACATGGTCACAGTCTAATCAAGTTGTATTGCAGCTCTTGATATAGTGTCACTAGACACAAATTTTCAGTGTTTTGTGCTCTTCTACAGAAATTTCCCAACATATGATATACACTTACTTATAAAAAAGCAAGAAAACATTGACAATTGGAGATTTTAGTAATGGTTGAAGACTTTGTTTTGACTCTCACACCAGAGATCCAAGTTCAAGTCATGAGCTACAGGTCACGGTTTTATATGACTCTTAAATATACACATGACTCTTGGTTATGTTTAGGCATTACGAACTATTAAGCTCTGAAAAAGATGTAACGGTTGCCACATTTTTTAAAACTTTGTTTTGCCATGGTGGTTGCCATGGTGACACCTGCCTGCTTTCCCACAAAAAAACAGGAAATGACACTAAATATATTTCATATTGAAATGCATTATTATACACAAGTAAACACAAAATTGTTAAGGGAAAAAAAATCAAAACCTATATGACCCTGTGTGAAAAAGTGATTGTCCTGTAAACCCCATAACTGGTTGGGCCATCCTCAAACGCGTCATTGCAGTTGTGGCTGCTAACTGGCAATAATCCTGTTTACAGCACTGTGGAGGAATTCTGGCCCACTCATCTATGCAAAATTGCTGTATTTCAGCCACATTGGAGGGTTTCCAGCATGCACCACCTTTTAAGGTCATGCCACAGTATCTCAATCGGACTCAGGTCAGGACTTTGACTAGGCCACTCCAAAGTCTTTATTTTGTTTTTCTTAAGCCTTTTGGACTTGCTGGAGTGTTTGGGATCTTTGTTCTGCTGCAAAACCAGAGCACACTTCATCTTAAGGTCACGATGACCAGATGGCCAGATATTCTCCTTCAGGATGTTTTGGTAGACAGCAGAATTTATGGTTCCATTAACGACAGCAAGTCTTCCAGTTCCTGAGGCATCAAAACAGCCCCAGACCATCACACTATCACCACCATATTTTACTGCTGGTGTGATGTTGCTTTTCTGAAATGTTGTCTTAGTTTTATGGCAGATTTAACAGAACTTAAACCTTCCAAAAAAGTTCTGCTTTTGTTTCATCTGTCAGTGTGCCCCAGGGTGGCTGTGGCTACAATGTAGCTTGCCATCACCAGTGTGTGAATGTGTGTGTGAATAGTTGTGTAAAGCGCTTTGGGGTCCTTAGGGACTAGTAAAGCGCTATACAAATACAGGCCATTTACCATTTACCATTTCATCAGTCCACACAGTATTTTACTAAAAGTCTTTGAGATCATCAAATCCTGCTCCTTACATACAAGGTCTTGAATAATCAGGCCCCATCTCATTGCATCTTAATGACCTTATAGTACTGTATCACCCCATTAGACCTCTTCGCTCTCAGACTGCGGGCTGAGTGTTTCTTCTTCAATCACCTTTCTCACTCACACTTATGTGTCTATACAGCTCTCTGCATTTAATCATAACTTATTAGTTATCTCTGGTTCTCTTCCACACCCTATCTTTTGTCCTATCTTCCTCCCTCACCCCCAACAGGTCACGGCAGATGGCTGCCCCTCCCTGAGCCTGGTTCTGCTGGAGGTTCCTTACTGTTTAGTGGGAGTTTTTCCTTCCCACTGTTGCCAAAGCACTTGCTCATAGAGGATCATTTGACTGCTCCTTGATCACCTTCAGGCAACTGTTGTTGTGATTTGGTGCTGTATAAATAAAATTGAACGGAGTTGAATTTTCATTATTTAACGTTCTGCTTTCTGTGATTCTGTCATCTGTTTAGTCACATCCTGCTTTATGTTCTACTCTTTTGTTGCTTTATATTGAATTCTACTTCCCTTTTCTCTCCCGATTTATCCCCGCTGTATTTCCCACCTCTTTCCCCTAGCCTCATTTGCATTCTTATGTATTGGCTCATTGTTTGTGCTTTGTTGAGTCACCCCACATTGTGTTAACTTTCGTATCCTGCGTTCTGGGTCTTTCTACCAATGTCACTTTCCACACAGCTGATCGTGTGAACTGTACAATTGTCTTGTCATCTGCCTCTACTGTCCATCCTAAATGTTCTAAATAGCTGTGCAGTAAAAGACATGAGCTTGAAACTCAAGCATTGTGTCTCTTGCCAAAACTCCTCACTGCTGATTTGATCTGATACCACCTCACTCCATCCCATTTTGCTCCGTGTTTAAATGTGATGTGTGCATGTACAGTAGAGTGCACTGAGTGGACAGCAGGCCGGTCAGAAGGAGAAAAACAAGAGGCCTCTCCATTCATAATTCACTAGGTGGAAGAGTACTGTAAGAGTGTTGGTAGGGGAGAGAGAGAGAGAGAGAGAGAAAGAGGCAGGCAGGTCCATTAATGGAGTAATCTCGTCCTGATCGGTGGGGGAGTAAAAACATCTTAGCTCCAGTTTTGATGGGGTTTTGCACATGTTTTCCACAGTGAGTAAAAGTTAACATGGTTGGAACTAAGAAGAATAACAACTTAGCCCAGCCAAACCTGTTACGAACACAAACTTCCAAAATACACAAGTGTCAGTGAAGAATTACATTTTTTTATTGCTTTCTAAGATTTGCAACAATCCCCCCAAAACAGACAGAACATGTACATATTCTGAAGGCTTTAACTTTTTTTGGCTAGTAGGGTAGGCTAGGGTATGTATTTTTTTTTTTTTTATGATTCTGAAGAAAAACATTTTGTGGTACAAAAAAAATCATTGTGGACAACAATGGACAACAAGATGCTGCAGCGTTAAATTGGACACTTTGACGTTTTAAAAATGTGCAGAAATTGATGTCATCCCAGGCAGCCCAGTGGGACAGGGACAGATAGAGATCTGCCATTATCTGAAAGGTCCAGTGAAGTGTATCAGTGAGTGTTTTGTTGCTTTTTCTCTACAAATGTGGCTGTTGTGTCGTATGACATGTCAGTGGGGACTTAGGCACAGTAGGGTTGGTTGTATGCTTTTCAACATGCTGTTGTTACGAGGACTTGTACCTGCATCGGCTGCAATATAACTTTTGTCAGTTACACTTAGCTTTGTAGCTGACAAACTGAAATTCAGTCATAGGTGACAGTAAAGAATGGCAACTTGACAGGAATGGGATGAAGTCAAAACACCAGCTTTCGAAAAATACCTGAAAATATTGATGTGAAGATTGGTGCATTCATATTTTATATTCGCACAAAACACAGACTAAACACGGACTAAACTAGACAGCAAAGAGAGCATGTTTCTCAGCCAAGGCTGCAGTCCTCTAAAACCTGTTGTCTTTTCATTTTAATAATAGAAAATGCATTGGGGGGGGGTATGATGCACAAACTCAATATTGAGCAGAATGTAGATGTGTCATTTTTAAGTCCAATATCTGAGGAGAAAACACATAAATACAAAATTACATTCCCAAAAAATAAGAAGCGCTGTATCAAAGAAACAGAAGTTATTGATACTCAAATGATCTAAAATCTAAATATAAACATTACAAACAGCATTAAAAAAATGTGCCAAATGTGAAGCATTTTTATTTTCAGAAATATATATTTATATTATCATAAAAAAATGAAGCAAGCAAATAAAAAAAACATGAGGTAAAAAAATGACATCAAATTATACTACTAATTAATCTAATCTGTACACGCAAATAATAACAGAATTAGGTTAAAAGCGGTAGTGGGGATATGAACATTAATTATTTTTTATGCATGGAAGGACAAGAGCACCATAGTAAAACGTAAATGCACAGAAACAACTGCGTTATGCCGCTGACACAACATTAGTCTTTGCAAGCATCAGCACAGACAGCATAACAGAAAGCTGTTAGAAGAGTCAGAATGATGGTGAGGCGGAGTGTACGCTGCACAACAGCCAGAGCCTGAATTTCCAAAAGTAACAAAGGCAGTAATGAGGTTTGTAGCATTATAGCCTTCATTTCCACATGCATGTGTTTCTGCAGTAGGATCACAGTGATTACTGTTTTAAAGTGTCTTTGGGCTGGTTTTTGCTTTTCTTTGTGTTGTTTTTTTTTGTGTTCTTACTAAACGAAAGATTGTATGTATGTGTGTCCTCAGTAAGACTGGGATTTGGTTTGGTGTGTAGGATTGTAGCATAAGGTTTATATTGTAAAGTGATATTTATGGGAGAATACATTTAATGTGATAGTAATTTAACTTTAAGGTCTGGACTTTGACTGGACCATTGGAACACCTCGATTGTTTTATTTTTCAGCCAGTGTGCATGGGATTATAGTCCTTTTGCTTGTGCCAAGCATAGTTGTTGGATAGATGGCTTCACATTTGACTCTAGAATGGTGTACAGAGGAGTACATGGTCAGCTCAATGTGACCCGAACGTGCAATTCCAAAAGAGTGTATATCATTACCCGTCCACCACTGTGCTTGACAGTTGGTATGAGTTATTTGTGTTGATATGCTTTTGCCAGACACCTCTACTTTGGTCTCATCTAACTAAAGAGGTTCCATAAGATTTAACTTTGCAAACCTAAGCCATGCTGCCATGTTCTTTTTAGAGAGGAGAGGCTTTCTCCTGACGACTCTTCCACATATGCCATACAGTCTTTTCCTACTTTATACAGTCATGAACTTTAACATTTAACATGCTTACTGAGGTCTTTAGAGTCTGAGACACAGTTCTTGGGTGATTTTACAGTTTGTCTGAGCATTGCACGGTCTGACCTTGAGGTGAATGTACTGGGACCTCCACTCATGCAAAGACTGTGACATTGTTTTAACGCACACCTGAATGCTCCAGACCAGCAAAATACCAAAACCTCTACATTTACAGAGGTGCTCACAGTTCTAGATGACTAATCAAGTGCATTTGATTGACAGCACGTAGCTGCTACATACCCTCTCAATTCCTATAGAAACAGTAAAGGTATTTAATGGGAGTGTAGAGAGTTCATTAAATCATTAAATTCTATATTTACTAACATTTCTCAGTGAATCTTTTTATAAACAAGATATACATTTAGTATTTGATGCTAACTATGGACAAATGTTTGTAAAACAACCTGACTTTGTGATGATATTTTTTATTTTTAGACTCAAACCAATAACTTTTTACTTTTTTCACTTTTCACCCAAAAATATTTTTAGATAATTTGCACCAAAAGGCACCAAACAGCACCAACCAAAATCAAAAAGAAAACAAAGTATTCCAAGATCAAAACATCCTCATACACATACATAATACAGATTATATAAAAGTGCACACTAGCATACCAAATGACAAATTCGCACACACACACACACACACACAAAGTTCCACACGAGTGCGTGTAGCTCTCAGTCTCACAGTCACACTGGGAGTCCCGGCCTCTTCATTGATTCTTGCTCACTGTCTGTCCCACCGGCCTTGTCCTTTAAAACATGGCCGTTAGGAAATTCACTGGCGTATGCGACTCTGTGTGTGTTCCTGAGTTACTTCCTCACATTAGATGCATGGCTGGACTTGGAGCACTAACACACAGCCATGATTTTGTTACCCACAGCTCTATTGGGGGAGAGAGAGAGAGAGTGAGATAGAGACTGTTCCTCTAGAATGTGTGTGTATGTTTTCTTTCTTCTTCTAAAACTGCTTTTCTTTCTTTCTTTTCCCTAAACTCTGCTTTTTCACCTCAGCAATAACAGTAGCAGCAGAGGCATTAGCCGGGTGTACAAAATGTTTCAAGCATACAGGCTCTTTATCAGCAGGTTCAGCAGCTGTGGTCTGTTTTTGACATTGTAGCTGGTCTGTTTCAGCAGCTGCTCCCATTCTGGTGTGAATGCAGGTGTATTTCTGTAGTACTTAAATATAAAATAGGTACAAAATGTTAAAGATGACCAGCTCAGTATCTCAGGATATCCTAGATGAGGACCTATTGTTGTATATAATTTCCTTGCTCTTTCCTTGCCTGTTAAAAAATAGTGTAAACAAGCCTATAAAAAAAGAAGAAGAAGAAGAAGTCATAAGAAGAGCTGAAAATGAGTGTTCAACAAAAGTTCCCACTGCAGCCACTGTCTGTGTTTTTCCATGTATTTTTCTTATTACTGATTATGTTTTTTCACGTTTCTCCCATTCCTGGTGAACTCCACGGTCATTCCTCTCCCTGTTCTGGCCCATCTGTCAACCAGTAAGTATTCAACCTGTGCAGAGTCAAGTTACATGCTGTTGGGTTTTTCAGAGGCCTGCACAGAAGCATGGTTAAAAAACACTTATCCTTATCTTTTCCACAATAATGAACACAACTGCAATCCCATAAAACAAGCCTTCTTCATATTTTGACAACCCAACTTGCTAGCATTTAGTTAGTTCATACCAGTGTGCAATCAAATCATCTCACAGACAATGGTGGCAAGCTAACAGTGAAGACAGTAATACAGACTGTACAACTGTACCCTCATACATACAATAATAACATTGAATCATTGAACTTACAACCACTGGCACTTTATATAACTACTGTATAATTTATCCATATATCTCACTGATCTCAACTGCACTACAGTAAATGCTGTATAGACAATCATACTGTACAATAGCTTTACAACTGTTTACAACTGTTTAATAATACTCGCAACTGTATATCTACAATCTGTATAGTTTTCATATTTTTAACCATATGTATAACCTGTTCATAGCTTGTACACTCACTACAGCCTGTACATACTTATAGTATATTTACAACATACCTTCATACTGTGTACATTGTAACATACCTATAATAGATCTATATCCTGTAATATATCTGTATTATTGCTAAAGCACTTTCTGGATGGATGCAAACTGCCTTTCGTTGCATTGTACTTGTGACATGTGCAATGACAATAAAGTTGAATTCTATTCTATTCTATTCTAATTCTATAGTAGCCCACTAGCTTTAGTTTTAGCTTAGAAAATCAAGAGAATGGAAAAAGCTATCTTTTTGCTCTTTTTTGGCGCTCTCCCTCAGCCTTCAGCTACCTCACTCCCTGTTCTTCCTTTTCACTTCCAACTGTAGGAGAATGTTTCATGCTGGCCATGCTGGCTTTTACATGCCATTGGCTTTGCCATGTTAGAGTCTTGTCTGCCATCTCCTGCATCATTTAACAGAAACCTCCCACAGCGGGATGGCAGACAGGTAGTAGCAGAAGGGTAAGAGATGAAGACAGGATACAGGCAAAAACAAGAATAGACAAAAGGATTGACAAGATGTGGAGAGGAGGGGAAAGAAAAAAAATGACAGAAAAATCATCTAAGTTTGTGGACGAGCTGCTGTAGTGTGCTCAAAGAGAAGCTTTGCATAGCTCATCTGAAAAAAAACAAATAATGCATGCACTCTGTTTCTGCCCATTCTTGCAATCATAGAGTTTAGTTAAATACTTGCAGCCAATTTACGTAAAGCTCTTGGAACATCTTATCCTGACATAACTCTGTAGTTAAACAACAAGGACAGTGCACACGGGCAACATGGGGCACAGGTAGGACACCACACACAGGTTGCCTCAATTACTTTATTACATAAAAATAATGATTTTATGTTCCTAAGTGAAACCAGATTTTAAAAAAACAACAACAGTGCTTCCAAGCTTCCATTTCATAACTAAGACTAGAACTGGCACATTAAGTTGCTCTAGGGCCTCTCAAGCTTTTCATTTTAGTCTTTTGTTCCATGCATAATATGAGTTTTAATTGAGTGCTGGATTGGATTGAGATCTGTGGACTTTGGAGGTCCAGTCAACACCTCAAACTCCTTGTTTTGCTCCTCAAACCATTGCTGAACCATTTTACTTTGTGACAGGAAGCATTATCCTGCTGAATATCTTTCTCCATTGAGATTCATCCCTATGACAAGAGCTTGTCTTCTGACTGTGTCTTCAGAAGAAGCATGTGAAATGTTTAAATGTTAAGTTGGAACAACCACTTTTTACTTGAGCACTTAAAAAAGTGGCATTTTGTCCTCCCACTCATACCACGGCTTTCTGATTCATGCTCTTTGAGGTTGATCACCTAAATGTTTTAAGAAATGACATAAGTGCAAGTGTTATTAATTCATCCAGCTTTTTTTTAAAAAAGCTTTTGAGGTGGTGTCTACATTACCTAGCAGCCAGTGGGAGCTGGGTGAGTTATCTTCTGGTTGTGAAGGAGTATCTTCTTCACATATATATTATCTCCCTCGCACTTTCACTGCCCAGAGGAGGGTAAGCTATCCCAGCAGCTGAAACATGAAACATGAATGAGCCTCATTTAGCCTTATTCAGTTTGCAGCATGAGCCTAGTGTAGGAAAAATGGTGGCTATTGTGAAACTTCAAGAAGTTTGTATAGTACATGCTGTGTATGCTAATAAATGTTGAATGTACTCTCAGCAACCCTGTTTCGATTTGTCTTTTTCAAGGATGACGCGGCGTTTGAAAATAAGCAGCTAAGGGAAGACGCCAATGTTATAAAGACAGAAAGTTGTAATCTGGAGCTGCCAAGGCAGACCAAATCTCATTGGTTGAAGACAACTAAGTGGGTGAAGCCAAAGATTCATCCACTGTGAAAGTGGTGGCAGAAAAATCTTCTTCCCCATAAATTATTTATGGCAGAATTTCATTTTCTCAGCTGCAAATTTCACTCACATTTGTGTTTCCTCATTTAAAAAAAAATGCATAAAAAGATAAAAACAATGTCAAGGAACTTTGTTGTTGAACCAGACGGGAAAACAGGAATGACACCGTTAAAGCCTGACACGCAGAGTGCTCAAAAAATCCTAAACAATTAAAAAATAAACATGACACTGATGGAGTGAGCAAGACAGAGAGAACAAAAAGAGAGAAGAATTACAGTATATTATGAAACAATATGCAAAAGATGTATGAGACAGGGAAGAGATTAAAGTCAAAGGAAACAGCATCATGCCACACCTGGCAAAGGGTCAGCAAAGCACTCTGCACCCATAACCAGGTTAATGGATAGGTGGTGGGTGAGATGGAGTTGATGGGAAGGGGGATGGTTTTTTGAGAAGCTTAAGAGTAAAGTAAAGAAGACAGAAAGGGGGGAGGAAGGAGAGGAAGAGGGGTAAATGGGAGGAAGAGGGATGAGAGGAAGCTTCTATTTTCTGGCTTGCTCTCTTCTCCTTGGATCTGGCCTCTCTCCCCTCCACCACCACCTCCTCCTCCTTCGCCTGTTTTAATCTGACTAAATAGGATAACCTGCTCTTCATAAAAAATGGATGCCACTTCATTCGGTGGGACCCACCGGCAGAGCCCCTGGAGGCAGCGGCCAGCCGAGTGTGGGGGGCCCACAACTACTGGGGCCGGCCAAAAATCACTGGCCGTAATTAATTACCTCTACACACACACACACCACTCTCGCGCTGCCACCACCCCATTCCTCGGCATCGGCGCTCCACCACAAATTACCCAGACTCAGGAATCGAATTTGGGTAAAAAGCAAGAGGAGTGAGGTGAGAGGAAGGAGCGGGAGGCAGCAAACAATGGATGAGGGAGCCTGGAACACAGCAAGAGAGAGAACGAGAGAGACTAAAGGGAAGCAAGGGGCGAAGAGAGGGGGAAAGCGAGCTGGTGCTTGCTAGGCAATGCGAGCGGCTTTTTACCCAATCACGTGGGAGAGTTTGTCAAGCAGGAGATTGCAGTCTAAAATATTAATGTGGCCCTCCTGCTCCTCCTCCTCCCAAGACCGAGCGAGCCAGCTCCTGGAAGGGACACTTGGCTGTCAATATTTCATGAGCCGGGCCCCGGCCCAGACACAGGCAGGCGCTGCTGGGCCGCCCGCCCCTTTAACGTTACATGCATCAGCCATCCCTGCCTTTAATGCAGCCAGCGGTGGTAGAGGGGGAGCGGTGGTGATGGCAAAGTGGGTAAGAGAGGGGTATCTCGGTGATCTTAGGCTAAAATAGCCCCCTAAAATGAAGAAGAGCAGGTGTGTGGGGGAATAAGATGAAGACAGAATAGAAATCTCATTGTGGACTAACTCCAATGTCAAAATCTTAAAGGAGTGATGGAGATGGGGAAAGTGGGTGACAATCTTGTCTTGGGGTATGAAGCCTTCAAAAACCCTCAGAGATACATATCTGCAGCATTGCTCAGTTAATATTTTAGTCAGGGATCCAGAAACAGGGATTTGCAATAGTCTGCGGCGACTCCAGTGCTACTTTAAAGGAGCAGATATATGGCGCTGTGCCTCTCAGAATGTACCAATGCAGTTAAACCACATCACGACAGCTTTGTTCCTGATTCGATGGTTATTTCTGATCAGTGAGTGAATGGTGCTCTCTGTGGATTGTGAGAAGACAACTTCAGATACGCAGCATCTGCCCTGCTAAAGCATGAGAACAGCACAGAAGCAGCCAGTATCATTTTGTAGCCTAAAGAGAAGTGACACAGCTTCGCCTTGTTGTGCATGCTTTTATTTTTAATCTTTGATGATTGTTTTTATTCTTCTCCCACTTTGTGTTGCTTCCTGTTTGAGTGGACTTATCAACCAATCAACACTCAACATATGGGCAATGTCGTTGTCATCAGGGCCTTGCATGTTTGTGCACGTCTGGTTGCAGTTGTTCGTTTCATGAGTGTCTGTTTGCATGCTTGTATGTCTAGACATATATAAATATCTGAACGAGAACCATGAATGTGTTAAGATAATCAGACGTTGAGTTCCAAGATGGCCAAATGATTTCAGTGAAAAGCTGTTGAGTGCATTTAACCATATTTTTTGGAGGAGCATCTGTTTTGCTGAAAAATGTTTTTACTTTGTGGATTAAATGAAATTAAATCAACACTTTGCTGACTGATGGTGAAAAATCTGCTACCCTTCCAAGATTTTTTTATAACGTGGTCTCCAGAGTTCACAGTATATTTAGTCTGCATGTTGTCCTGTGTGTGTGTGTGTGTGTGTGTGTGTCGGACACCAAGGCCGCTGCAAGCCCGTTGGAGTTCTGGTCTCCTGACCTCTGACCCTCCCTCGGAGCTCTCAGTGTGTCCTGACGCCTCAATAATTGATGTGAGGAAAAGGGACGTCCCGCCTTGGGAGCAACTCTCTCTCACCTGCGCTCACAGATACACTCTCCTCCCCTGTCACCCCCTCTTCACACACTCATACACTTCTCACGACACGTTCACACACACGCAAGCTTATTGATTTTGTTAACCGAGCCGATGCTGCGGACATACAGGCTGAGTGGCAGGGTTTGGGAGAAGGACACGCAAACACATCCTTTCACATGTTTGTCTGTTATTCAGCGAGGTCATCTTGGATCTTTCAAGATTGGCCTACTGAGCATGGACTCTTTTTCTTAGCTTTGAATCTTAGCTTTTGATTCAAATTCACACACACTCTCTCAACGCAGGGCTTCCCAGTAGAATCGTGGCATGCACTTGGTGGATACTGAGCAGTTCCACTACAGCAGCCTGGCTTTAGAGACCTGTTCAAGGGGAGCACTGACGGCATACAGTTTATCATTTAAAGCTAGCTTTGTGCTATGAACAGTCCAGCTTTAAAACAAGTTGGAACTCTAAGCATCTGAAAACTGATGAGCCCACTTGCTGTGGTTCAGTATCTATTTTTTTCTATCATCCTTGCTTAATATAGGATTTCAGTTGAATTGGATTAGGATTGCAGTGAACAGTTTAAGGTCTGGACTGCAGACAGACTCTTTTAGCACCAGGCTGCTGGATTAGATCCATTGGTTTTGTTTCTGTTTGTAAAATTAAGAGAGATTGTCCGTAAAAATAAAAATAAAAAACACCACTTGGATGGAAGCACATGTTGCTCCAAAACCTGTATATATGTTTCAGCATGCAATGCACTAATGAACACCTACACTACCACACATGCTGGCTTTTGAACTGTGCCGATAACAATCAGACAAAGCCCTCTCTTTTTTAAACTCCAAAGTGTGTTGTTCACGATTTCCAGAAACATGTCTTCTGATTGGTCAGACCACAGAACTGTTTTCACTTTGCCTCCATCCACTTCAGTGAGCTCACTTTTGCTTTGGTTGGTAGAGTTTGACTTGTGGATGCAGTGAAGAAGGGGGTGGTTATCTACTAATCAGAAAGTTGGTAGATCCTTGGCCAAGATACTGAATCCCAAGTTGCTCTCCCATATGCTCACCTGAGTATGAATGTGTGTGAATGTTAGATAGAAAACAGTTTGATGAAGAAAACAACACTTGTATGAATGAGTGAATATAAAGTGCTTTGAGTGCTCAAGTAGAGTAGAAAATCACTATACAGGAACCAGTCCATTTACTGTAAACATATTCACTGACATGGGTTTTCAGAAGTTCCTCAGCCCAGGACTTCCACTATTTATGAGCTGTGCTATTTTAGGGCCCAGCAGTAACTTCCTTTCAATATGGGTTTTCAACCTTGTGTGTTTGTGTACAGTGATTTATCAGGATCAGTTAATAAGATTAGGTTTTTAATTTTACTGTGAGAAATATTATTCCTAAATTGTTAAATTTGCCTGGCCGGTCTTTTACATACGTGCCCCCTGTCCCTTCTTATTTTACCTAAGACAATCCCATTCTTAAGTTTTCATTTTTGATCTGTGTTCTTTGCACTGGTTTAAATTAAGTGTAGGATTTTAAAGAGCTAAATATCATACTTCCTGTTTTTATTTAGAATTTGCAAGTCAACTCCAAAGTTAAGGAAATGCAAAAGAGCATACTAGTCAGTGAGATCCACTATATTTAGACCTGCAGACACCCATCCAACCAAACAGACCTGCACACATGCACAGTCTGATAGAGGAATAAACAGGTTCCCACACACCAGATCTTTGCCACTTTCTTCTCACCTCCTCGCTGCTCTCTCTCTCTGCCCCAGGTGTCCTCTCCTCTGGTCTTTGCTGTCTTTTGTCTGCTAAGTACCAGTTTACAATATTGATGAGGCCTGGAGGTCCAACCAGCAGCAGGACACACAGTCTGGGGGGCTTCTTACACAGTAAGTGTGTTAGAGTGGTTTGTGTATTTAAAGACTGCAGATACGTGTTGGGGGTTATGATGTGTTTGTTCATGTGTGCAGCCGATTTCTATAGCCTTCAGAAGCATTAGTGCACCAGTGCGCTGCTTTGTTTTGACTTCATACTGCAACACAAAAATGAAAACTCAAACACTGACCGCGTTCAAGTGTTTGCTATTAGGCTTATACATTTATATACACGGAGCTATATTATATTATGATTAATCATTGTTCCCTCAAAAGACATTTTAAAATCCTCCTAAAACCACAGTTCTTATTTTTGGCAGCTCAAGTTACAAATGAATGTTTCTAGAAAATAACACAAAGAAGGTAAAGAAAGGGCATTTTGTGTTTTTGTTATTTTTCACATGATCTGAGATTCACATCAGCATGACCATCATACAGCCGTTGGTTCACAGGAATTTCCAGCAAGTAACAGAGAAGTCACTAATATGAGTCACATAAGAGGAGCATTTTGTAGTTACTTGTTTATGTTCTTGTTTGCAAACTGACAGAAGTCATTTTCATATCTCATCTCTATTTCTGTTTCATCTTAAACCGACTACACACACACACACACACACACACACACACACACACACACACACACACACACACACACACACACACACACACACACACACAAAGAAACACACACATATTCATATACCAAACCTAAACAAGAATTTATTTTGTTAAAAACAGTTGGTGCAGCTGCATGGTTGTCAGGCTCATGAGTATGGGTCTGATGACAGGTGAGCATGGCACACCTGTTGTAGTCAGGTCCATACAAAAAAATTGTATAGAATTTATATTTGTCTTTGTACACCAGCGCAGCGGATTTTAAATGACACAATCAAATCTTGTTGTAGTGCAGACTTTAAGTTTTATTCCAAGGGGCTTAATAACAGTACTGTTTAAAGAGTTACAACTATTATATTAAAAACGACACCCATCAGGCATAAAATGACTACTCACGGCTGAAGTAAATAGTACTGATTACCTTTTCATCATTCTATGTGTTAGTGGGTGAGCTACATTAAGAAGGAAGTAAACATTTTGTCCTCAAAGCTGATATGTAAAGCCCCTTTTCCATTAGTGCCAATCCATTACAATTTAGTACCTTCTGATGTATGTGGTCGTTGTCATAGCAACACGTCCGAGTGTCCCGCGATGTAATTAATATGCGTCACGAACACAACAGCAGCTGTGTCCCAAAACGTAGGCCGCATCCTTCGGAGGCCGCATTTGAAGGCCGATTACGTCACAGCCAGGCGACGAAGGCTGTCCCAATTTGTCGACTCCTTCAAATGCGTCCTTCATTACCCGGAATTTGAAGGATGGGTCGGGTGTGTCCTTCGTGGCCCACCATATCCCAGAATTCATAGCGCGGCCCAGCCAATTTCAGTTTCCAACAATGGCGGCAGCTACTTAGTTTTAAAATTACTCTTATTACTTCCGGCATTCCGGCCTTCTTGGTCTTAGAAGGACCCAGCCCACGTAGACCGTGAAGGCCAGGTCCTCCGAAGGATGCAGCCTACTTTTGGGACACAGCTAACAACAAAGGTGGCTGTCGAAGTACCTGCTGCTCGGTCTGTGGCTTTTCGTCATTCTCGGGGAACACTGTGTTGCTTTTTGTAGCCGTTTTCCGCGTTGCCGGGTTTCAGAAATGGCGGTTTTGATTTTCTTGAACGAGATGCAGTCATGACTCATCTGATGGTGACACATTTTAGTACCTACTTGGATCTCTTGGAACCCCGGCCGCACAGGTGCTAATGGAAACCCCTGAAAACAGTGGCGGACTGTGTCAAGTCGCTCTGTGTAGGTACTAATGGAAAAGGGGCTCTAAGAGCAGGAAAAATGGGTAACCATCAAAATTTGAGTGAGTTTGACAATGACCAAATTGTGATGGCTAGATGACTGGCTCAGACCATCTCCAAAACTGCAGCTGTGATATTTTCAACAGTGTATAGCACTTTTTAAAAAATTCTCTTTAGATTTATAGTTAGTGTACATATTAATTATTAATGGGATTTCTCTCTCACATAGTGTCAGTCTCTTACTGTTAACTAACTAATATAAGGCCTTTACCAGACATCTGTGACACATTTGTATTGTTTATTTATCGTGTATTGTGGACTGTAGTATTTTTACTCTTAGTCATGTTACTGTAACACAACAATTACCCTTGTGAGATCAAGAAAGTATTTGTCTATATAGACTTTTATTACCGTTTTATCATAATTTGATAACATCTCTAACTGGATTAGGTGGCACTCATAGGGATCATTTTGTGTGGAAGAAGAGTCACATGATGAAACATACCCTTTTTATGTGAGTGCATACAAGCCCAGCTTAACAGAGAAAGTTGATAACCACCATTGTGATACCCATTCTCTCCATCTGGGGTAGTTGGTTTTGTCAAGCCAGGTAACGCAAAGAAACCCTGGCTGTGTTACACTTCCATCGTAGTGTACCCATCAGGAGGCCCAAACCCCAAATCTTCTTGCTGTGAGCCAATATGTGTTTCTAAAGTTATGTTCTAGTAAAGTGTGACTTCAGTTGAAGCCTTACTCAACAAAGTTGTGCATTTAAAGAAAAGAGAAAAACCAACACATACTTGCCCAGAGGGAGAGGAGTGTGGGTACTGCAATGGAAGAAATCGACCGTAACAGTAACATGAAAGAAAACCACTTTGAAGAAACAAACATAAATATTTAGCCTAAGTTTCTATATAGCACTGCTACTGATGTGAACATAATATACAGATGTAAGGTAACGGTACTTTTAATGCAGAATTGGACAGTAAAAGAACTTTTATGTCACTATCTGCAAATGAAGATACAAATAATTTAAAAAAAAAAATGATATGAATACCTTTAGAGATTATATTTTAGCAGATGTGTTTCTTCCAAGCCTGCTACATATGACTTATCAATAGAACTGGAAAATTTAACCCTTTGCTTACAAATTATACATATTCTGGAAACCCTAAGTCTTGTTCATTTCTTTAGACAGCTAGAATAATTACATGCTGAATTGAAAGTTAAGCACAGATTGGAAAACGGGAAAAATGTGAAAAGCTTTTTTCTTCCCACATAGAGGGCAATGTGGCCTTCATGTATCATTAGAATATTCAGAAATTGAAATGCATATTTTAATTTTGAACAAGGCTTTTGAGAGCGATTGTGTTCAAAGGCAAGGTCAGTGACGCTCGCAAACCCAAAACATTTCAATTTCACACCTCATCTGTTCTCGAATGTGTGATTCCATCTCCTGCATGTTCACAGGAAGAAACTTGTCAGTCACTCACCACTGCACCGATCTGCAGATTACAGTAAATACAACCGAATGGGATGATGGAGTGTAACACCTGAGCCAAAACTTTGCTCTTCAAATACAGTTTTAAGTCTCAAATATCATAAAAGACATAAATATGACTTTCGTGAAACAATATATGGTAGTAGTTTTATTATTTTTAATTACTTTATTTATTACATTTTGAATATTATTGAATAAGGGACAGATTTGCTAACGTGAAGCACCGACACAAACTGGGTTTTGGCATAAAAAATAGTACTGTCACTCTGACAAGACTGCGCTGACAGGAGGTGGGAAGTAAGACTTTTGCAACTGATCCTCTTGCATATGCAATTCTGGATGTTCCTTTATCAAGGCACAAAAGATAGGGAGGGGATTATTTAAATCAATCATATTTTTGAGCATACATAGTGGCAGTCATTACTGTGTGCAGAAATTTAAGAGCTCGTGCCAGAAGAGTGAGTCATCTCCCCACTTGTGTCAAATTATTTGGAATTAGAGACAAAGATGTGATAAAAACGCCGCCTAATTCTAAGTTTGCTCAATGACCTCAGAGATGACCTGCAATCCCCAAACTGAAAAAATTTCATGTTCCTGAACAAAGGGGTTCATGGTGAAATGACTGAAGAGCAGAGGAATGACCATGTTAACTTTGGACCCTAAAATCATCCTGAAAATCACCAGGCTTTGGATGGTCTTCAGTCTGATCAATGCATTTACCTTAAAAAACTTAAAAAACACATTTTTGCATTGTATTATTCTCAAATTAAACACAAAAAGGGTACAAGAGTTTCACAGTGATTTCATGAGCTGTGCTCAACACATGACTGTAATCAGTGATGGAACCACACAAAGTCAGCTGCATGCACTTTGACAGTACATGAGAAATATGAAAATCTTTTTTTTTCTTTTAATAAACATACCGGCATAGAAAAATAATGGCAGTACTGTATATACCACCAGACTATAGAAATAAAATGTTGATAATCAGGCATTTGTTTGTTTTTATTGCTTGACAGAATGTAAAAATGTAAGTTATAAGAACGCTACACAACATGATTTACAGTCCTACATTGGAATCCACAGTAGATTGGGCGGCTCTTGGCAGGTTAGGCATGTTATATTTAAGGAAACTGACTTCACCTGTGTTTAGAAAACAGCGCATCTTTTGTAAATCACCTGCAAAATTAACCACACCTATCAGGGCTATTTAGGGATTGTGCTCACATGCTGTCAATGCCCTGTTTGCTAGATCTGGTCCGAAAACATAAAAGTGACAGTAAAGATGTTTGCAAAGGACTGCATTGCGATCAATATTATTATACAATATTATACTTTACACCCCTTGCAGAAACAGATTAGGTTATTTTTTTCCCCCATCAAATCATTGATAAACTCAGCTAAATCCCCTGCCATGTTCACCAGCTAGCTTCCAACTGATACTGCACTCGAAATGTAAATCTTGCTTCCCAGCAGCCTTCTTCATGTCACATTGAGAGAGCTACTTAAGAACAGCAAGACACAATCTCTAATCAGCTGAGTGGGGTGAGTGTCATAACTGCAGTTTCAATGGCAACAATGGATTTAAATAGAAAAACTAAATGTATGAAATTGATGAAAAATATTTTAGACTTGCCCCCAAAATATTTTATGCTCCCTCCGTACACGCTCAAATAATCACAACTTTATAGTTTATGTCATGGTAAAGATGATTGAGTACTGTTTCCCTGCTTGGATTACATTTCTAAATCAAAACAATAATGGCATTTATTCTGTAGTGAAAGATGGGAACTAATGCATACTGCTATATGAATCTAATATGTACACTCATAATAAGAATAAGAATAAGAAAAACAATACTATGAAAGATACTGCAAACACAACATTATGAGAGAAGCCTTTGATGCTGCTTGTTTGCGCTACAGGCATTCTTGAATTGTGTGTTTGACCTGAGGCTATGAAAGTCTCGACTGTGCTGCTGTGTTGTATGACAGCTCACACTCACTGATTCCATTGCTGTTTAATTCTTCTGATCTTTTGATCCTGGAAACATTTAAATCAAGACCACACCAGACACGTAGCAGCGAGACGGAGGATGTGAGGTGGGAACTGCTGTGAGGAAGGTTGTGTTCTTAACATCAAATGAGCTCTATCACAGACTCAACTTCCCCTTGTCAGATCATCTTAAAAGGGAAAACTAACCGGGAAGTATTGTTGCTGCCAAGCAACATCTGTAAAACTTTTTTTATTTTTATTTCCAACAGCAAACTCTACATGTCAACTTTCTTACAGCTGCTACATATTAGATGGAAATATAGAAGCTGTCATTTAATAACAACTCTAGAGACCAATTAACAGCTATCTGGCAACCAATAGTTCGAGCTCCCTCCATGCACCTTGAGCCCACTGGTAACCACTGCTCCTTACAGAGAAGTGTATAATGTGCAACCAGGTTGTGCATAGTTTCTAGAGATTGTTAGGAGTCTGTAGCATGAAAAAGGCGCCTCACCAAAACTCTCCTGCGGTTACTTTGGTTGTAAGCAGGCCTGCCACGGTCTCCCATAGTTTGTACAGCAGATGACAGCTCAGCTAAGGATTTGATCATATTGTTCTCTAGTGCAAACCAGAAACTATGAATAATCAAAGTTAAAGTTGTGCCTTTTTTAAAATATGTTCATCCACAGCAGTAAGGCAGTCCAAGAAGTTTCTTCCTGCATGTGAACTACAGGCAACTACAGCAACCTGCTAGCAACCAGACCAATCACAAGTAGGTTTTTGGTGCAGCACCCTCTTTGAGACTGATTTCACCAGTTAGTCAGTAACCTTTAGCTACTACTCACTGATTGGTTGGGGAATGCACATTTTACCAGAGCGACCAATTATTGCCAGTGGGTCACTGACATGTCTCTAGGCCTGTGTGACCGAGGCCTTAGTCACTGTACCCCACTGTACCACATCTGGGGCCTCCCTCCTTCTCTTGTTTGAATGGACCCACAGATGTCACAGCGATGTGGGGCCTCAGGTCTTCTGTGCTCCTGGGAGCTGTGAATTGTGCAGTTGTCCTAGTTCCATCTCCGTCTGCCTCCTGCACATTTGCACATTTTAAGATTTTTGATTTATGTATTTGTGTAATTTCTAATTTTTGTGTTCCAGATGCTATATGTTTCTTTTTCTTACAAGTGCAGAAGTGGGCAATACATATATAAATTCTTTCATTATATTTCCTCCTATTCCCCACTCCCCTTTCCCCAATTTTGTGACTTTTAATTTGAAGTGACAAATATTGTCTGTTTTCAGAAAAAAGGTTATGTCTTTACATATTAGCAGTTTCTTCAAGAGTCAGAAGACCCAAAATCTTAAACTTTTTCTTGTGGAATAAGTAATCAATTTCAAACGCAGTATTTATTTATGTACATATTTAATTTCCTATGGTATAAATCAAGTATTTGGTATCTTAATCCTAACCTATGTTTGAGAAGTCACTACTTACTGTTGGAAAAGTAGGATTGCAATGCTATGATTAATGTTTGTTTAGGTTATATACAAGATACTGGATAAGAGAATACCTCAATGTCTGATTGCAAAAATGTTAAACAATTCGTTTCTGTGGGTGTGATGCTGGAGATAAAATGTAGAGGCAAGTTCTAATATATTCACATTGTATGTACTCACAACTTTTCTCTTCTTTTACCACAGAATGTGTTGCCCAAACGCCTCTTTCACATCTCTTCTCCCTGCTGTAAAAACCACCGAACAGACAGTTTGACTCTATCTGCCAAGCTGTTCATAAACTATTCAGAGTATGACTACAGCCTGAGAAATCACTTCTCAGCCTCTGACACCAGTTCCCTTCTTTTAGCTATGAGCCTGTTTTTTACCACACATGATGTCATTTAGATGATGTCATTTAACATGATGAAATTTAGTGTTAGACTCAGGTGGTTTCTCAAGCCAACAGTCGTTATGTATATTTTAAAAGTCTGATTTCTCTTTTTTTTTATTCTGCTATTTTCTTCTACTGTTGTTCCCTGTTTTATGTTTCTGCGTTTTTAAAAAGAAAAGCATTTGATGAGTCGCATAGTGATGGATGTACAATGACTCATTCTGCAGAGTAAAGATTTGAGTCAACGGTTTCAGTTAGTATAATCTTCTGCTGGTGGAGTATAAACTATAATCTATGATTATCAGTTATTAATCCATAATGAATTATGTATTTTACACATTGCTTTAAAGTCACTATTGCTCGTGTTTTTGTTATTAGTGTATTATCATTTTGATGCCACTCACAGCATACCATTTATCAACACACACTTTATCTCAGACCTATACACCCGCGTCATGCAGTTGTCAAACCAGCCAATCACATTGATGCATAGCCAGGACCATTACACATTAGGGCTGTGCTGATGGATGATGATGCTAGAGATCAACAGATGGTCAAAGTTAATGGCAATAACAATTTTTACATAAACATAAAAACCAGCAATAGCTTAATGGCGAAAGGCTGTCAAACACTGCTCTATTGATGAAGTTAATCACATGCTGCAGTGCAGCGCAACTAAGAACTAACCCAACAACAATAATAATCACAAAGTGATCTCCCCAACATCTATGGTGATGCAAAAGAGTTAAAATATGTTAATGACTTTAAATATTTGGAGAGGAAGAAAACAGCAACAAATGTGTGTGCGCATGTGAAAACTTACATTACACATATTGTGTCTCATTGCTGAAGGAAGAAAAATGGTGTGATCATCAAAACAAGTTGACTAGGGCCAACAAACATTTGTGTTCAGGAGTGTGTAACTTGATGATCCGGGTGTGCTTGCAACACAAACATGTCTGAACGTGCACGGGTGCAAAAGTTCATGCCCGGACTTCTGTGCTCTCTAAAGTGGAGACACTTGTTTATATCATCTCGTCAGCATTTATATATATATATATATATATATATATATATTTAAATGCTGTCCTTTTGTTGGTAAAATATCTGCTGAGATGGAGAAAGAATGATGAAAAAACTGTTGCTTGTAAGTCCAGATACATCGGCCTACTTCCTGTTTTTTTTTTTAAATATCAATTTGTGACATGGTTAACTGTCAATATCCAAAGGGCGAACAAAATATGACTGAAAAACTAAAGTGGAGTATGGGCAAAGCAGCTGGTTAATTCTGCTACATTCAGCCATTCTTACAGATGCTAATCTGAAAGTGCTGCTGAGCCTGAACATGGCTGGCCCCTCTCCATCATCGTCACAGCTTTCCTTGCTAATGTACTAAATGAGTTATAAAAAGCCTTTTCTTACTCCAGAATCTCTACATCCCACATGTTGGCAAAGGTGGTTAAATCTAAATATATTTTTTATATATATATATATATATATATATATATATATATATATATATAAATAAAACAAGCCCATTAATTTTGTCGTTTTTTGTCCCTGTGGTATCAAAAACCATTTTAAAACAGAGTATTTTCCTATTTGTATCAGTTAAATGTAATTAAATTTTATTTATAGTGCCAAATCACAACAACAGTTGCCTCAAGGCACTTTATATTGTAAGGTAGACCCTACAATAATGCATACAGAGAAAAACCCAACAATCATATGACCCCCTATGAGCAAGCACTTTGGCGACAGTGGGAAGGAAAAACTCCCTTTTAACAGGAAGAAACCTCCAATAGAACCAGGCTGAGGGAGGGGCGGGGCCATCTGCCGTGACTGGTTGGGGTGAGAGAAGGAAGACGGGATAAAAGACATGCTGTGGAAGAGAGCTAGAGATTAATAACAAGTATGATTCAATGCAGGGAGGGTCTATTAACAATGGGAAATACTCAATATATGCACTGAGTATGTATAAAGTTTATGATTTATGACAGACAGATCTTATTAATGACAAATTGAGATTAATGAATTACAATGTATTATTATATCTATGACTCTAGAACTAGCCCATGACTTAGAAAACAAAACTAGAATATTCAAAATACCTCTGTCGGAATAACTAGGTGCAGACCCACCAGATCAATTGTGACTTTCCACATGGGTATTCACTGGATTTTTACTTTCCAAAACAAACGTTGTAAATATAACATGGTGGCTAACGCAGTGGGTCTGCCCCAAACAGGTCTAATCCAATGCTTGGGGGAATTTCCGTAAGCGATGGGAAACATATCAAATATTTACTGTCGGGTGCTAGCTAGTGGTGACATACACTGCATAAATTTAACATGGCCGCCACAGAAACAAAAGGCAGCAGGGCTGTGAGGAGAACACTTCCTGGAATGTTGACTCAGAGAGACAGAGGTCTGGGTGGGGATATGAAACACAGAAAGAGAGAAGAAGGTTTCAGAGCTGTCGTTTGGTCTCTGCTGTTTTGCTTGTAGCCAGAAGTTCAGCAGGAAGGACTGGAGAAGAAGGGGTGAGCTGCAGTGTCGGATGTGTGGGTGTGCAACTTTTTGCACGCAAGTATGTGTATTTGCGCATGTGTATTTTAATGCAAATCTGTGCATACGTTCTTTTTTTGTGTGTGCGTGTGTGTGTGTGTGTGTGTGTGTGTGTGTGTGTGTGTGTGTGTGTGTGCGCCATATATGCGTGTAAGTTGGTGTGTATGTTTTAGCCTTAAATTACGGGTCCTGTTTGTTGAGTGGTCCACTGGAGCGCACAGTGACAGATGATGTAAATTATTAATTGCAGTCTTTCCTGTAGCTGAGTGTGGTGGGCCTTGTCCTCCTTCTCTCTCTTCCTTTTCTTTGTCTCTCTCACCACCATTTTATTCTTTCTTTCTTTAGATCAAGTCTTTCTCTCAAACAGCAGCCTCATTACTTCGTCTAAGCCACTATCCCATTTATATCTGCCCCCTACCCTTCGTTTTTCTGCATTTTATTCATTTGACCCAAACATGAACTGTTTGGGTACAAATAAGTACAAATAAAATAAAAAGATTGTGTTTGTCTAGGGTGCATTGGGTTGTTTCACCAGACCAGATATGGAAGAAGAAGCTCTGTAGCCTCTAAAATAAAATCTTTCAGTGTGAAAAGTGGAGTGAAAGCATTACCAAACTGGAGTCAAGAAGTCAAATTCATATCCTAAGCTTTGTATAAGCCAAGTAGGTGTTGGTACATTAATGCACTGCCCCCGGCAATGCTAGATATCAACAGCCTTGCTGACGGCAAAGCACACCTTGTACATGTCTCTGGCATCAGCTTCGGACAAAGTGGTAATGTTTGAGGGACTGCTGGGATCTGGGTAAGTTATTATAGACTTTGTCCTTCTACATGTTATGAAGACGCAAGAGCAAAGTACAACAATGACTCTGAGTCAAGCACCTCATTGGTCGCCTGTTGTGGTGCGTTCTGATTAAGTTACTGATCAAAGCTGGTGTTATAGTCTCTTAAGAATAGTTTATATAGCTCCTTTATACAATATATAACAAGCTAAGAGTTGTTTGAAACTATAGGGCCACTGCTTATGGCTGCCATCAGACATATGTTGATGGGCATGTCTTGAACTGTTAGTGACATAGCTGTCCTTTATGTCCTCTGGTGGCAAATACTACTGTTGTGCCAGTTGGTGCTGGGATTGAGGTCTCCTTTGATATATCATCAGCGAGATAACATCCTCTTATAAAGAACACTAATGACACTATTGTGAATTAAAAGGTTGGAGAGCGAGTAGTGGGGTAAGTTGAAAGCTTCTCAGCAAGGTCGGTATTCTAGTTGGGAAGTTTGTATTTTGCATTTAAGGTTAGGTTAATTGCTAGAGAAAAAAACTGATTAGTTATACTTTAGTTAATAAATAAAATAAAAGTGCACAATCGTAATAGTTGCTAATTTGCACAGTCAAGTTTTTTCAGTTCAGAAAGCACCAGAATGTGTTTAAAATATAAACATCATGTAAGATGAAAACATGGGTTGGTGATCAATAAAATGCATGATGAAGCAGAGAAGAGGAATATTGTTCATTCTAAAATCTAAGATGATTGAAATTACCTCTCAGTGTCACCACATTGTTTTTCAAAAAAGAGAAACACTTTTGATTCCTTCTCTACTGACAGCTTAGGGTGCATCTCTCACACTGAAAGGCTGCAGCTGCCCACTGAGTGCCCCAGCGTGTTCATTTTCCTACCTGCAAATGGCCTCCATAAGCACACACACACACAGCATGTCTGACTCAGTCCTGTCTAGACCAATATAAGTGCTGTGTGTATGTGTGTGTGTAAATCTTGTGAGTTTTTCAGGAGGTGACAACACACCTGCTACCACTATGACCAAGAAGAGGAAAAAAAAATTACCTCACTGCAAAAATGTTACATTTCATTAATATTTAACTTGATGTCGTCTGGCCACGGACATCTCCCATGCACTGGATGAGTTAGTTTTGTTTTTTTTAAACTTAATCCTTCAACTTTTTTTTCCTTAATATATCTGCCCTCACTTATACTAATCCTTTGGTCCATCATCCATCCTCCCATCATCATCCTCATCCCAAATAAAGCTGAAATTAATTAATTAGTTGCGTATTCATGTCATGGCGTACAAATGACCATGTTAAATATCATTTGGGAAGACTTGTACTGTGGAACAAAATCTAACTGCAGTGTTTGCTTTGAGGTGTCTAATTTGAAAATTGAGGTTAGTTAAAAATTAGTCTTGGAATTTTTTTTAAATTTCATTTCATCTGTTGAAAGCACATTTTTTAAAGCAAGACTCTATAGTGCTATCATGTATTTTTATAATGTATTTTTTATCATTTTTTCACTTCCCAAATCAAAAATTTATCTCTCGATCCATCCTCTCAGTCTGACTTTGGCCCATCGGGGCCGGTTGAGGTTCGCCTCAGTCTAGCAAGGCAGGAAAGTGGGCACCCCTGCTCTACGAACCTCCCACACTCCAATGCTGGTGGGTGGCAGGAGGAAAGCACCCCATCCTGGGTGAAGATTTCCCGTTTACTTTTTCATGAGGGTACTCAGCTGGGTGGCCTTGCACTCCTCCTCCTCCTCATCTAGTCTCTTCCATTTCTCTCCTAGGTTTTAGTTTCTTGTTCATCTCCTCTTGCCTCCATTACGAGACTAAAAACTTCACATGAAATGTCACTGTACAAAATATAAGGAATATCCTATTGATATGAAGCTGGTTTGCATATTTTAAAACAAGAAGATTTGATTTCCTACACAAGGATAAGAAAATATCACAAATTTTCAACGTTTCAGGGACTGTACTTGCTCTGAATTATTTTCAGTCATTTCTTCTTTCTTCACTTAAGTCTTGAGGCACTAATTTTATCTATATATCTTGCTACCAATTAGCCAGATGTTCCTGTAATATTTAAATGCTCTCCACATGGTGAGCAATGTGCAGATGACCAGCATCTGAAATTCAAAGACCTGACACAGAACCTGAGAGTGTCAAGGTGACCTATTTATAGGCAAGACTCACAAGCAGGACTCCCAGTAAATACAGTGCATTTATTTACAGTGAACAGCAAAAACACAGTTCAAAAAGGTCTAAGCAGCTGGAAGATGCAGTCTCCACAGGGCTTCCTTCCATCCAGACTGTCACTTTTTCAGAATCCACTCCAGAGTCAGTTCACCACTCGACATCTTGCAATTTCCAAATCCTGCTCACAGAGACAGACATGAATATAGTGAATACATGGATATATATATGGTGGATATAACTTTGCAATGAATGCAAACAAGAACCGGCACAGTGCTTCACTAACTGCTTCCAGGGGAACAACCCAGTAAAGACTGATCCACTGCAGGTGTGTGATTGCCACCAGGTGTGCAAGCTTGAAGGCGGGAAACTCCTCAGGTCCAGAACATGCACATAGACCAGCACACACACACATCTGCTCTTCACTGAACCCTCAGACATTGACTCGGTGCGAAGGTGGCTGTGAAGAAACCATTGTTAGGGAAGCTGAACTGGCAGAAAAGACTTAGTTACGTAAAGTCACACAAGAACTGGATTGAAAATAAGCTGAAACAGGTCTGATGAAGTGATAATTCCAAAATTTAAATTTTTGGATTGTTGTCAATACAGACAAGTTGCTCCTGAAGAATAAAGAATGTCATACCAAATACTGCCTTTCAATCGTGTACAAACTCTTTTTTTGATTATATACTGTATATCTATGTGTGTGTGTGTGTGTGTGTGTACAAGATTCAGTAAATCACTGGACCTTTTCCCCCAATTGTCTAGCAAAATATAACAAAAAAATGAAGGGTGGCTCAAGACTTCTGCAGACTACTGTACGTTACTAAAGTAATGTAGCAGTAGGTGTCGTGGATGTTGGGCTTTTGCAAAGGAAACAAAGGTCTGCACCATGTTTACTACTACTACTACTTTTCTTGAAGTCCCAAAAATATTATTGTGGTTACGTTTTTAAATCTGACCTACCGAGTTGCTCTTGCTGTACTCAAACTTTTAGTAATTTAGGAAAAACTTTTTCAAGACACACTGAAGATCTGTAATCCTCACATCGTTCTTTATTTGGGTGTATAGTTTTTCTGTTTCCTTACAGTTTCTTTATCCATCGAGTAGTTTTGAAATATAAACCACAAAAACAGAAGAAAAAAAAAAAGCTCTAATGGAGAAAACAAAATTCCAAGGTTGCTCTGTGGTTCTACAAACTGTCTCATCCGCGAGGATGGATGATTGATTTTACCTCCTAACAAAGAGAGACTAGCAGCACGGAGATGGAGTTGGTGTATTTGTACCCACAACTGCATCTAAGAATGTGTCTGTTTTTTGTGGGTTTGTGCATAAAAATACTTAGGAGATTTGTCTGCATTTGAGAAAAATGGACAAGTGGAGGGCAAAAAAAATAGAAGCAGCAGGCCTGAAAAAGTTTCTACAGCGGGCGAACCGTATCAGCAAGTCTGATTTTCACTTGTCTTAATCTCAGTAAGTGTTTTTTGTGCAAGAGCACGTTGTTGAATGAGTTTCTTGTGTTCTACTTTGACCCACGTGGTTTCTGTTTCCTAAAATCAACTTGGCTGGACAGAAAAAACAAAGAAGTGAAGAAACATCCCAAGAGATCATTAAAAACTGAACACTGAAACCTTCAGGTAAGGATTTGACAGATTGCATTGGATTTAAGAAGTTTCTTGTTTTTTTTTTGCCAAGTGTTCATATAAACTGGTAAATTATAAACTATGTGGCGATAAAGCAACTTTTCAGAGCTTTCTATTAAATACTCAAAAGGGTGATCTGTTAATTTGTCAGCTGTGCCATGTAATTAAAGCATTTCAGGATACATGGCACATTTGTTTATTCACACACTCATTTACATGCACTATATAGTGAATGAATGTAATTTTTTGTTACCCTAAAATTCCTTGGTCTTTACTGGATCAAAAAAAACACTCAATTTTATTGATATATTTCAATAAAATTGATATATATTTTCAATAAAAAGCAGATATCTATATCTTACATACAACTGTTTGTTGATGAAGCATTTATTTTCAGCTGTAGTCACATGCTGAACAAACATATTTTAAGAAGCTAAAACATGTTACCCTAGATTTTTTCATTGTAGGTGAGTCACACGGAAAAATGCCCACCTCTTTTTATAGACTTTGAACATAATCCCCCAAAAGTGTAAATTAGCCTTTATATGTGCAGCTTTTCATGTCTCCTTTAACCCGGTGTACACAAGCATGCACACACAAACCCTGATATATTCAAACAGACAGAGAGAAAAGTCGAGTGTCCATTGATTTCTGGATGAACATCGATCACATGCACAATTAATTGTTCTTTGAGGCGTAGCAGCTCCGATCATCGTCCAACTTCAGGTCGAGATCAATACAGTGAAAGAAGGAGAAGGTGGAGGGAGCGAGGGTTTTAAAAGAATTAAAGCTTTATTTTCATGGAACAGCAATGATTTATACACTGAAATTCACTCTTTAATTGTTTAAAAATGAAAAAACTACCTGAATGTATAAAAACTGAATTAAAGTGAATTTTCCTTTATAATGCAGTACCATAACCCATCATCTGCCTGAAACAGATGGTTGATCATTTTAGCTTCTGTCACCCAAAGGTTCTGCACATCAACACAGCTAATTGTTGGTACAGACGACCCATACACTTCCAGAGATCAGCTGAATCCACACACTTACTACAGCTTGTGTGAGAAGGGAATAATGCAGATAGATAGAAGCTAGATAGAAACAGTAATTCAGGACAGAATATTTGACTTTTGCTTTGCCACTATGTGCACACGTATAACCAGAAAACAATTTTTTTGTGTCTAATTGACATTATGTAACAGGTACCTTACACTTGTGGTGGCTCAGGAGGAAGAGCAGGTGTTCTAATAATTGGAAGGCTGGTGGTTTGATTTGTGGCTTCTTTGTCTGCATGTCTAAGTATCATGTAGAAAAAAGTGCTTGTATGACTGGGTGTGAATAGATGAGGCATGGTGTGTAAAGGGCATTGAGTGCTCAAGTAGAGCAGCAAAGCAATATATAAGAACTAGTCCATTTACAAGTTTTACATTTGCCCAGTGTTTTCATCTGGGAAGAAAAATACCCTGATTACAAAACACAAATGCCTGGATTAACCAACAAGTAGCCAGTATGAATAATGAAGTAAGCTGTGTTTATCTATGTGAGAAATTCAGCCAGTGTCGCGTACAGAAGTAGTGTGTACTGCAATTCCATGTTGTGGAGGATGTTTTTATTCTGAATCGTGTCTGTATGTACATTTGCAGCGGTCCTCATCTGCAGGTCATAGTGTGTATTGCTACACTGTGTTGTATTGATTAGGTAGCACAGTGTTGTCTCTCACTATTCTAAGTAAATGGGAAATTAAAACTAACTGTCTCACGATTCTGCGCTGAAATTCCCATCAATAATTCAGCCTTCCCCCTGGTCAACTCTAGTTCATACAAAGGCAGAGACAAACACACACACACACACACACACACACACACACACACACACACACTGTACTGTACTGTTCAAAATATGTACAGTTACAATATTATACATAGACAATGAAGCTGGCAAACACGTTAATAAATACCAGTACACTGTTAGCACCTAATGGCCAAATGGACTGTGACTCTGTTTTTGTGCTCCTGACAGTTGTTTCCATCTATCACTTGAAAGGACTGAATCATCATCAGATGATTACATGTGACTGAGGCAGTGCTAATTTTCATAAACAGATTAATAGAAACTGTAGGCAAGACAACATTTTTTGGTACCAGACACTTTCTGGTTTCTGTCTTGGCGAAACTGGATGCCCTGAAATATGGGCAGTGAGTTCCCAGATTGATAAAACAGTGCAGGATTGGTCTCTACATATGATGTATCGTTGAAGCTTTTATTGTATTTTTTTTTTAATGTAGTGCATATAACCCTATACAGCACTGTACTTAAAAGAGTGAGCCTACAGGCCAAATGAGTTCAGTCTAGGACAGCTGTTATGAAGATAGACATAATGAATCAAATTGGCCAGAGGTCAGAATACCACTGTGCTGTAAATACAGCTGATGGCAAAGCCAAAGATCTTAGGTGGATGCTTATTTTGAGCTCCTGGCTTGAATGACAGCATCTACTTAATAATCCAGAGAGACAAAAATTCAGAAGACTGAAAGACAAACAATGAATACGGCAAAAGAGAGGAATAAGAAGCCCAAACTCCCCCTCTCCATAAACTCTGTGAAATTCAAATTCTCCTCCCAGCCGATCTCGCCAGGGAGGATTGCAAGGATAGATGATGGAGAGAGGGACGATTGAATGATCGAAAGATAGAGACATTACAAGAAAACATGGTCAGGATGATGTGGATGATGATGCGACTGACGCCAAGCCACTGTCAGCAGGGATAGAGGCAGCACGAGATATGATTGATGCTTACAAATCATCTCTAAAAGAAAAGAGAAGCATGGACAGATGGATGGGAAGTGAAAGAGTAGAGGGGAGGAAGTGAAGATGAGTAGGAAGGAGACGCGACTGAGGACGACAGAGAGTGAGAAGATGTGGTAAGACAGAGTGATAAAGGCAGCAGGATGAGAGCAAAATCCTAATCATCTCTTTGAGTCATTTCCCTTTCACAACAAATCTTCTCCCTCTCTACCCTCCTCCCAATAGCCCCCCCCCCCCCCCCCCCCCCCTTTTCTCCATCTCCATCTCTCTCCCTCCACCAGGCTTCCAGCTTCAGAGGCGAAGCTCCATCTGATCAATAATGGATGCAGCTGTCTCCTACACTGCTGGAGAAGGGCCGGTACATTAGGTAATGCAGGGGCTACATTTAACTGGATGGGCTTGTTAATGCGTCCCGCTGGGGAAACACCCTCCCAACGCCACCCCTCACTCCCAGCTTGTGCAACACACCACACACACAAATACACATGCGCATACTGACTCACCGATCCCTCACCAATATGTAATGCAACTTTTTCCACAGAGGGAGGAGCTGGAGGAGTAGTTGAGGAGGGGTTTGTGGCTCATGGAGGACAGCACGGTCCATGTCGGTCAAGCGACACTTCTGCGTGGCATGTCAGTGACAAGTTGGGTTAGAATGGCAGTCTGAAAATTTCTTTAGGTCACTGTTTGCTCCACCTGCAGTATGACATGTGATTGTGCGGAGTGATCCAGAATGCATTACGTACTCATTCGTGATATGTTTTTTTTTTTTTAATTAATTATTAGCTAAATTAGGAGTTACCAGAACTTCTTATACATTCAAGTGTGTATTTATTTGCCTAGTTGAACTATTCTCTTTACAAATGTGTAATTATAGCAGAAGATATGATCGTAATAGAAATCGTGTTGGTATGGTGGATGGTTTGTAAGACTGGAAAGGAATGAGGGAAAATGACATGCCATAGGTTCAGATGGGATATTTGTAGCTAATTTGGCTTAGCTGGTGCTCCAGTGTACCTTCATCTGCTAACTGGATTGAGTATCTTTTACAGCTTATTTCAAATACAGCAGCTGGGTGGAATCTAATAATCAAATATCTTATATGTTCCTTTTACCCATGTGTTTTTGGTCTGTAACATAGTTTGGGGGTTGGTCTGGGATCTGAATTGCTTGCACTTCAAATGGGAAGTGACCCTAAATCACTGAATAGACACAAAGTGTTAGATAAATGGTGACCTGATGCTGACAGCAAAAAACAAAAACATTGTTACCAAAGTTTACATATATGATACACTGCTGAAACAAATTTTTATTTTAATCAAGACAGAGGTTTAATTCTGAGCCACAAATAAGAGGATTACCGGTGGCAATAGGATTCATCCTCTTGGGACCTCGAATCTTCAAATATTGTATGTTTTCTGCCACTGAATTAAATCAGCAACACTTGGTCTGCCATAAGCCAATTTCTTTCCGCCGTAGGCCACTCCTCACCCTGAGCCCTTCTACCTTGTGAGGATACCCCTATTGTTGTCTATCTCAGAAACATCACTGAACTTTAATTTGGTTCCCTTTGATTGTTTTATTGTGTTTAAATCACTCATCATGCCCTGTTATACCAAACACTCCAGAGAGTATATATTAATGCATAAAAGAGATATTCCCTGAAAACACATGTCGAGGTGATGCAATATGCATGTAGTTGTTAGGATGCATCATGTCTACGAGTGCTGTGCAGCAAATATTACCATAGAATATGTGGCTCAGTCATGATGGACTCTTGATTTTGCATTTATGATACATACTGAAGCAGGAAGTCAACCACGCTACTTTTAAGTGTGTAAAAAACTTAACTCATCCAAGCATCAGACCATTCGTGAATAGAAATTTAAAGAGAGATGTGTGAGTGGAAATTTAAACCACTAGAACCAAGCCAGTTCTTGTGCTCTGGCTTATCATCTAGAGCTAATGTCTGTCTCTGTTCCATCCGCTGGCCAGTGTTTGTGTAATAATCATTATTATTATTAACATAAATATTAATTATTAAACTGTTTAAAATGACATGAGGTAACAAACCTTGTGTTGTTGAAATCTAGCGACATAACTTCTCAAGGTGAATTTATGGTGACTTTTACTTTAAAATCTTTCCATGTGCAGATTTATGCCTGAGGTCTCAGAGCTGCTTCATGTCTTCTTGTCACTTTTCTCTATTTAAGAGGCCCCTGCTGGCCCCTCTCAGCCCTACATAGCCCCAGATGAAAACCATGATTGGTCCTCTGTGGGAATTTTAAAGGGCCTTCAATTACCTGTCCATGGATGTGCCTGTTTATCCCCACTCTGCATGCGGGCCTCGGCTGGGGTCCTGAACCCAAGCTCTGCTCGGCTTGCTTTAACACTGGACTTGCCTTGGCATGTGACTCATATCATATGCAAAAGACAGAAAAAGTGTGGAGCAATGAGCAAGAAAAAGGAAGAAATGGAAAAAGGTGGGCCGTACGAATACATCTGCATTTGGAAAAGGCAGCAGAAAAAGCATTTAAATGATGTGTAAAGGAACTTAAGGAGTCCGTTTTAGGCAAAACTATTTTTCAAGCAAAATCAAACATAAAACAGGAAAAAAGGCCAAAGCAAAGTGGGAAATTTTTGCCCTTTTAAGAAACACCATTTCATTTTACATGTTTCTTGGTCTTTAGGAAAACCTTGTAAGGCAGTAAAGGAACTTCATAAGAACTTTGGTTTCTGGTTTTAGTGTCCAAATCCAAATGCTAGATAACCACTAACCATTGTTGCTTTATATTAACAACAAATTAAGAACATCAAGGCTATGTGGCTGTTAGCAGCCAAATTGCTATATTGAAAATATATTTAGCATCGAGGCAATCAATTGTTTAGTAGAAAGTCTGAGTTTATCTGAAGGTCAGACAGAAATGAAAGAAGAACCATGTGAGCAGGACAAAGATGGGAAGTCTGATTTAAAACAAGGAGGAGGCAGAGGGTGGGGGAAAGAGTAAGTAGGACGGGAGGATTTAAAATGGCCTCCCCCCTTCAGTTGGTAGTTAATGACTCCTGATGGGAGAGGGAAGCAAAAGGAGGGGGAAGAGGTGAGGGGTGAGGTGGGGCGGCAGGTGTGACTGTCATACCCAATAACTGAGACACACCTCATTCTCCTCTATTCGCATGCACACATTATGACTTAGTCTGGCCTTCTTTCCATCAGGACCACGCAACAGTCCTGTTTTCCTCCTCCAACTTGAGTTAGCCTGCTTCTAGCCCTCTTTCCTCCTTGCTGTATTTTTAGGGTTTTTTCCTTCTCTCGCCCTCCTTTTCATTCTCAAGTTTTGTTTCTTTCTATCCCTTCTTCTGTCCTGGTGCCACGACTCTTTTCTCCCTCAGGTCTGTAACTTCCTTCCCTTTACCCTTTCCTCCTCCATCCATCCTCTTTCTGTCCTCCCCTCCCTTCCCTCCCTGCATTGCTCTTTCACCCTCTCCACACTTGTCGTCCCGATTATGCAGATGAGTGTTTGTGGCGGGCCCCTAAAAAGCAGATTAGGGCCAGGGAGCCTCTTGATTGTGACATGGCTATTCCACAGAGGCCAGCAGGAGGGCGGCATTAGCACATATGTGTGTGTGCATGCATGTGTGTGATTCAGTGTAGTCCTCTATCTCCATCCCTTGTGTTTTCCTTCATTCATAACATGATTCTTGTTGTGTCTGCACTGTGTGTGTTGGAGGCATGTATTCATGTGTATGTGTATAATTATGTGTGTGTGTGTGTGTGTGTGTCTTTGTGTGCATGTGAGAGTATGTCTAAGCTTGGAAGAGGAAGAGATGGTAAGTGCAAAATGGCAAGCCATTTCATGAAGACCAATATGTGTGTGTGTTTGGAGGTTTAGTGTCCCAGGACAGGTCTTAATGGGGAGTCGTGGCATACACTGTACAGTATGAGAGTGCCACTACTGCCCATAATGGGATGCAAACAAACACACATACGGACACACACATGCACACACCGTATAGTCCATATGGTGCAAGCCACTGTCTGCTATTCTAAGTGGAATACACTTAAGCTACACTTAATATCCAGCGACAGGTTCAGCCAGCGTGCTTGTCTTTATGCACAATGAAAGGCTGTGGCATTGTCATTATACCAAGAATCGTATTTAATTTATTACCCATCAATCATATTGCTAAATGTCATACTTTAATATTATTGTAAATACACTTGTGGTGTACGATACTGCATATTTTGGTATCGATCCGATACCAAGTAAATACAGGCCAGTATCGCCGATACCGATACCAACACAGGAGCGGCAAGTCCGGCGACCTGGCTGTTTCTTCTTTGCTGAAACCACAGCATTGCAAACAAGAGCTGAACTTAAAGTAAAGAATCGATCTCACCAGGCTAGCACCAATCCGATACCGATGCCGACTTGGTATCGATACAATCAATTTTTGGATCGAGCTGTCCACCACTAAAATACACAAACAGCCAATACCTGGCAACAATGGTTGTGGACTGTATATACAAAACTGCACGATGTACATAGACTGTACAAAAACGATGGCTGTGGTCACAATGACGTCAGTCACTGGCTTTTAGATTCAGAATTTTTAAACCTCAGTGTTAACTGACTGACTTCCACCATGTTTGTTTTTGGAGCAGGAAGTGGCCATTTTTCAACAATAAGGTGGAGAGGTAAGTTACCAGCTAATTCTGCGGCTAATGCTAACAAGTAGTTATTGGTTACAGCCTCTGTTAAATTCCCAATGGGTAATTTATCCAAAACAATTCACAATTAGGAGCAGGATTGCTCTCCCCCCGCTTCAGGACACCTACACCAGGAGATGCCGGACTAGAGCAGCGCAGATACTGAAGGACCCGTCCCATCCTGGCAACAAACTGTTCCAACTTCTGCAATCTGGTAGAAGATTCCGCATCATCCAGGCAAGGACATGTCGAGGAGCGTGTCAGGCTACATTTCACTGTGTGTTATACTTGTATAACTATGCATGTGACAAATAAAGAACCTTGAACCTTGAACCTTGAACCAATTCACTCACAGGGCTCTTATGAAGGAAGAAAAAATTAAACATGCTGTCAAGCTGGGCCGTTGGGGCATCTAAGGGAACTGACTCGCTTCTGAAGTAAGCCTCAAGTGGCCACTCCAGAAACTGCAATTTTGACTTATTATGTATGTGCTTTGAAGACCTTTTATGTTAGCTACAGTATGGCTACGGACATGATGCTACTTTAGTGATGGTCTTCAAAAAAGCTCACAATTAATTTCAATTTGTAGCTCTGTGGATACCACAAACTGTGACAAAAAGAAGAAGCTTGAGTTGTTTGTGTTTTATCCTACAAGTTTCTTAGAATTGAAAGAGTGTTAAAAATTAAGATAACATTAAAGAAGGCAGTGAAGTCTAAATTTTTGTGGCCAACAGACACAATTTTTTCAATCCATCCATCTTTATTTATAAAGCACTTTAAAACAACCACAGTTGACACAAAGTGCTGTATATTGGAAATAAACAGTAGTAATACATAAGATATAAATAAAATGAAATCTTTCAAAAAAAGTAAAATCATTTTAAAAAACTAAAAGACCTAAAAAAAACCTACATCTCTGTGGGGCCGAAAGCCAAAGAATAAAAATGGGTTTTAAGATGTGTTTTAAAACACCACTGACATTTTTAAATTTTTTTTAATCATTTAAATTAAAAAAAATCTGTTACATGGGAAGAGTAAGCACACATCTACAACAAAAATAACCTGCTGTGGTGTCGAGAGGCTGCTGTTTGTTATGCTTTTGCTAAGAGTGTGGTGTTGTACCAAAATCGAAAATGTCTTCCAAGAACCTCAGAAAAAAATGTTTGTGGATGCCTTTGAATATAGTCAGAGATCTGCATGTGAGGGTATCAGTAATATCGTATTAAGAGTTCCTTTTACTAGAACTAAGGGGCCGAGCCCAGCTCTTGAAAAACAATACCATACATTATACCTAATACTGTTACAGTAATCCCCCCTTCACTAAACTAGGTGATGCAGCTGCTGAATCATGGAAGCCCAGTCTATGAAGCTCTCTGTGCACTCTTCCTGAGCTAATCTGAGGACTACATGAAGTTAGAAGATCTATAGTGATTGATCCTGCAGAAGGTTTGTGACCTCTGTGACTACGTGCCTCAGCATCTCCTGGCCCCGCTCTATAATTTTACGTGAGCTCCTGTCACTCCCAATCATTTCCACTTTGTTTTAATACCAGCTTAGAATCAAGGAAATTTCACAACTGGACTTGTTTCACAGGTGGGATCCTATCATGCCGTACCATGGTGGAATTCACTGAGCTCCTGACCTGAGAGCGACATGTTCTCTCAAAAGGTGCCTGCTGTTTAACTAGAAATGAAATCCTGATTCTTGGTATTCTAGAGGGATGTTAGCTACTCATGTCACTCTATAAGTCAATTTTCACTCCACAAATGTTTGTCTAAAGGTTGTTCTACCACTGAGGTTGGTCACATGGTAAAGTGGTAGAGTCCATTAACTTGAATATGTTTTTTATATGCATACAGTTCTTCATCAGTCTGATTGATTTCTGTCTTTCCATTGGTCAGTCTCTCTGACTGACAGCTTTACATCAGTGTATTTTCAGTCTCTCTCTTGCTCTGTCTCTCTGATGTTTTTCAACCTCTCTCTGCCAGCTGCAGCTCTGCCCTACTTTCAGATGTCTGCTGTCGTTTGCATTCGACAGTGTGTTTAAAGAAAATTAATATTTAAGCTGGCAAAAAATGAAGGCCACCAATTGATGTGTTTATCTCTGACCATGATAAAAAAATCAAGAGTGGGAATATTGTAAAAATACGGACGCACCTTGTTTCCACTGCCTGATTTTATTTCACCAAATCACTGCAACAAAGAAATCTGATTTGCAAGAGATAAGATTAGATGGGAAGGGCAATGATATTGCTGAACAAAGCTTTAATTTTTGAAAAAGATTTGGCCCATTAAATTTGCGAGTCCCCATCTCAATTTGCAGACAATGTTTAAATATTGTAACTGTTTTAATTCAGAAGGCCTGCCCGCTTCTTCTCCATCCACAATGTTGTTATTTCTGAGACAAGTGGAGGAGAAAGGCAGTTTAGTCAGCATTTGTGAATAATACTATTGTATGCCATTTGTTGCCATTGTAATGCTGCACTATTCAGTGGATTTCATGTTAAATGAATAAAGAATTTTTTAAAATTAAAATATGTACATTCTTAGTCTCTGTCTGTGACTTTTCGCGTTCACCTACAATAAAGTTTATATGATATATTTAACCATTTCTGTAAGTGCTGTCTGTCATAAGTCAAAGCAGGCAATTCATCATTATATGACAAGAAATTAAAATAAGTACTGACAGTTGTTCATATCAGAAAGCTGGTTTCAAAAGTGCATAAAAGTTTAATGTTTTACTCATAAGATTTTCAGCATAACTTTATGTAATTTAAGGACATCAAATGTTTTTGCATAAAACAGCAACATTAAAAGGACTGGCCAGCCATCATGAAGGAGAAGGAGGAGCATCAGAACTGTACACAATCACACAATCACAATCAAAAAGTGTTCACAATCATACAGGTCAATAGCTTAAAATAAAATCTGCACAAAATCTGTGCACTGGAACTCACACACAGGCCTCCTGATTACCAACAGCCTATTCAAATGCTGTTCTGAACATCCGAATCAGTTTGTTTCACTAGTACATTTTAGCTCTCAGGGACACGTGGAAAGATTATGCTAGTTTCCAGCATATTTGCATGTTTGCACACAGAAGCTGTTTTCATGCCACATGAAGCTGTTTGACCCGTTAATTCTGGTGGAAAAAATAGTTGTTTCTTTCTTTGAGATTTCAGGGTGTACTGTCAGGATAAATTTTTAATCTGAGGGCAAACCTGCAGTGTGGAGATTCAAAGCACCCTGGCCTGCCACACCACACACACACACACACAGAGGTTAGACATGTTTGGGGAGCTTTCTCAGGTGTGTAGCGTGAGGTCTGAGAAGAAGAAAGACTCATATTGTATTGTGTGTGGAATACTTTATATTTCATTGTGTTAAACAAAAACCAGAAGCCTTTTGAAGTTCTCTGTGCTTGTGTGTCTACTTTAGCTGTAAGTGAATATTTGAACACTAATATCTTCCACGTAGGGATGCTGTGTAAAAATGTAAATTAAAAACAAAATGCAAAGTTCGCAAATATCATAAACCTACGTCTTTCACAACAAAACACAGAAAACATCAAATGACTACAATGGAAAAAATGGACCATTTCAAGAAAAGAAAACAAGGTTGTTTTGAATTTGATGACAGGAACACACCTCAAAAAAGTTGGAACAGGGCCATGTTTACCACTGTGTAGCATGCCATCTTCTCTTAACAACAGTCTGTAAATGTCTGGGAACTGAGGAGACAGCTACTAGACTTTTGGGAGTGGCAACCCATCCCAGTCCTAGGTTTCTTTTGTTGTATTTTTCTTTTCATGATAGGCCAAACATTTAAAATTTCTTGAAAGCTCTAGACTGCAGACAGGTTAATGCAGCACTCTAACTATTCTACGACAAAGGATTGCTGTTTGAAAAGCTGAAGCATGTAGTTTATAATTGGCTTGTTGAAATAAGCAAGGCCTTCCATGAGAAAGACATTTTAAATGTGCTTCGGTCCAGAGAAGAAAGCAGTGTTTCTGAATCATATATGATTTCTTCTTTGCATGGCAGAGCTTTAACCTGCATTTGTGAATTTGTGGAAGTGTTCCTCAGCCCATGCAGTGATTTCCATGACAAAATTGTGCCTATTTGTAATGGGCTCAAAAATCACATCCAGTACTGTTTTTCATCTTTGCCCCTACAGAGATTTCTCCACATTTCTGGAATCTTTGACATCATAATGTTGATGAGATATTTAAAGTCAGTGAATTTTACAGTGAGTGCTATGATTTTGAAATTGGTTCACAATTTATAGACAAGTTATTTCTTCGCATAATGGTGAACATCTTCCCAAATTTACTGCTTTTTTCTGTACCCAGTTATGTTACTGACCTCACTCTAAATAACCTGTTGTAGTTGAGTTAATGCAATGTTTTTAAGGATTCTCATTCAGCTTTCTGTTTGAGTGATGGTGGTATATTTTGGGGGGGGGGGGGTTATCAACCTTAAATTAGAACCATAAGCTCACCTATTGTGCATTGTCTGCAGCTTAAATCTGTTGGGTTTATCTTTTTAACTTCAGATAATTAAAAACAAACACTTTAATCAAAGTATGTGTTGCCAGTTGTCATAATATCATCAATTTATTAATACAATTATTATGTTAAATGTAATTAGATTAATAAAAATACTCCTCCAGCTATTTCTCTTTAGCACCACTTACCTTAAGTTGGCCTGTTGGCCCATCCAAACTCTTTTGAGACATGTTGCTTCTATCAGTTCAAAATAAAGTTAATACTTTTCTTAAAATGGTACATTTTCTGACTTTCTATTGTAAAAGAAAAAAATAAGGGTTTATGAGATTGCCATTTTTTTAAACTTACATTTTATACACCATCTGAACTGTTTTGGAATTGTGCTCAAAGGAACTGTTCAAACTGTCCACCAGTCTGTAAAAGTTTGGACCAGTTTATCGACAAATGCGGAAGATGACTCAACTTGTTATCAATAAATAATTAAGCAAATTGTTATTATTATTATTAATATCATCATACATCACACTCCCGTCTGTAAACTCTTCAAGACAGTATTCATTGAGGTCATACATCAAGTGAGTTGAAGACTCACACCACAGACAACCAGCAGTAGGGATGGGTATTAATAAGATTTTCACGATTCCGATTCCATTTTCGATTCTGTTTAACGATTTGATTCTTTATCGATTCTCTTATCGATTCTTTTTTTTAAAAAGGAGAACACTAAGGTCGATTAGCTTAGAACTTTGTTTTATATCTCCTATTTGAACAAGATAGAAATTTAGGAGTAACATGGCCTTACAAACCCAACAGTGAGATCTTAAGAGATCCACAGCCTACGGCTCTTCAATGGGGTGTCACAGAGTCCCCAGGAAAAAAAAATTGTAAATGTAAAATAATAAAATGAATATTCTTCTGTAGCAATAACAAAGTATAACATAAATTATTCTGTAGCAATTACACAAGAATATCCAGTAATGTCCCTGCCTACAATTAAACACATTCACTTACTGAAAATCGGGGGCATCTGCTGTGGCAAATGGGTGCAAGCCTTTGACCACAAACTTAGTCACTGCTCGGTGACATTCGTCTATCCTGGCCTGAAAGGAGACGCTACCGGTAGACTGCAGCGAGAACTGCCAGCATCTGAGCCAGACTCTGTCTCTCTCATCATGGTCACCTAAATGCACAGTAATGGCAGGTTTTGTAATAAGGCAGATCGCGCTAACATAATATGCACTGTTAGTTGATTATTTACCTGCCGCATTAATGGGAGAGGACGTGCAAACGTTACCGCTGCTGGGTTGAGATTCACGAGTCCGGAGCGGAATTAAAAACACGACATTCATTTAGGGTCATCGCGTGTTTTGTGAGCAAATGCTTTTGCATATTCGTAGTGTTTCCTCCCTTAAATGAAATATCTACTTTGCAAGTATTGCAAGTTGCCCTGTTGTCATCCGTTCTCATAAAGTATAATCAAACTTTTGAGCGTTTGAGCCACCATGTTTCCTGCCAGGTAAATGACGCTCCGCAACATGGTGACGTCATTCGGGGCGACTGGAATCGATAAGGGAATTGTTTGCAAAAATGGCAAACAATTCCAAGGAATTGAAACAGTGGGAACCGGTTCTCAACAAGAACCAGTTTTCGATACCCATCCCTAACCAGCAGAGCCAAACACTTTCCAGACCCTGAAGCTAAATCCATCTTTTATATACAGAGTATTCGGGGAAACGTTCTGAAGCCTTAAACAAACCAAAAAAAATCTTTAATTATAATGACATCACCATGCCAACCTTTGTTTGGGTTGATCATTACTTTAAACTTGAACAGACCCAGCTGATCTACAGGACCATCACAAATAGTTATGGTGTTTGAACTGTGGCCTACTGGTCTTTTTGGAATTTATTTAATTTATGGAACTTAATTTTTTCCATTTAATGTCAGTATAATACTGTAGCTTTATTGTAGAACAGAGAATGTTTGCCATCAAGTGGTATTATGACAGTGTCATATTTATAAAACACGTGATTTAATTATGTAGTCATAGAGGGGAAATCCAACAGTTGACTGCTGCAACTCAAAGTAGGTGGACCAGGTCCGCAAAACCTCCACCAGAGATCACTGTCTGTTTTTGTTTTTTGTTCGACAGTCAAATCACATTTAATAGTGAACGACAATCAAGAATATGTGTGTTATATGGAAAATTTATAGTACACATCAAGAAATACAGAAATTCACTGCTGTCAGAAAACCAGAAAATCTAATAAAGCATCCTTCAAAGGTTGTTCTATGTTTAGCCCAACAGTCAACATTGCAGTCACGGTTATTTTCACAAACAGCAGAGTTAAAGAGCAAATGATGCTTTTTAATACTTGGGAATGATCAACATGATCTGCAGCCACCTGTCGAATTTTGATTATTATTTTTCCATTATTGGAGTTTAAAACATAACCCAATAAATTTCAGCCTGAAGGAAGTGCGGGGATGAATAGGGCTAATATTAAATAGTATGGTAACCAGTGTTGGTCAAGTTACTTGAAAAAAGTAATCAGTAACTAATTACTGATTACTTCCCCAAAAAAGTAATCCCGTTACTTTACTGATTACTTATTTTCAAAAGTAATTAATTACTTAGTTACTTAGTTACTTTTAAAAACACGATTTACAACCTGAATAGGTGATAAAGCGATAGATCTTTCAGCCCAATTCTACTTTTTCTGCATAATCCATCATACAAAATGTAATCAAATGGAAAAGTCTCTTTTTTTAACTTGTTTTATCAGTTTTAATCTTTTAACTTTATGCATCAAGCAAAAATTTAATTATATGCAACATTCTCTGACTTGAAAAAATTAGTTTAACATTTAAACCTATTTTCTGCACATTCCAGCACATAAAATAAAATATTTTTTTTGTGTTTACACTCAGTCTTTCAAATAGATGCAAGTAAAACACAGCAGAAAATAAATAAAATCAAAGACTCAGCGGTCCTGTTGCTCTATTTTCACCTGTAAAGCAGGAGTAGGGTAGACGGAGGTGTGCTCTGGTGCAGGTGTGCCGCAGCGGTCAGTGGAAGGATACGGCAGTTTCTCTGTGAATTTCCCATTACGTGGTAGCGCACTCGGTGCTTGTTTAGGGGGGTTTTTTTTCGCTGTAAAAAGAAGTTTTCTTCCCACGCACAACTGACGTTAATGTTTTTGTCACTTTTTATGGAATCAAACTCAAAGTAAGGTCAGTACTTCCACGCTTTAAACGCTGCACGTACACACCCTCTCTCCCGCACTCGATATATTGTCCATTGTTGATCTGCACACAGCTGTTGTCACGAACGTGGCACTCGCTTACGTCACTGTCATGAGACATTCTCGCAAAAAAAATCACGGTTTTAGTAACGCAGTAACGCAGCGTTCCTACGGCAAAGTAACGGTAATCTAATTACCGTTTTTGCAATAGTAATCCTTTACTTTACTCGTTACTTGAAAAAAGTAATCAGATTACAGTAACGCGTTACCCATCTCTGATGGTAACGAACGGTAAAAACAGTAAAGCTGAGAGGACGACCCTATAGACATACCCTCGGACCATCACACTGACCCTAAATTAAACCCCATTAACCTCTCCCCGCCTCATTCACCTCCCTCTCCCCCCTGCCTCCTCTGTCCATTAGCAGACAGCCTTGCCTGAGACGAACCTGTGGTAGCGTAGAGATGTGCTGTGAATAGAGATGTGCAGCCATGTCGACGTACTGTCTACCCTCTTGTTCCATTTTAATTAACCAGTGTGCAATGTCGAGGTGAGGAGAGGAGGAAGAGGGGAATCTTAAATTCTAAGTGAAAAAGAAAAAAAAAGCTAGATGAGGAGGAGGAGGAAGAGGTGTAAGACTAGAAGGAGAAGAGGTGCGAGAGAAAGCCAGGAGTAGCGGGATAGAGAGAGAGAGAAAGGGATGAGCAGGGTCGTCCTCCCTGCTAATTTGCTGACATGGGGCATCGGGGAGGGCTGGCCTGCTAATAAGATTGTTTCTTGAAGAAGCAGAGCGAGCTGTGAAGGGAACAAAAGTAACTGTGCCCCGCGAATCCTGTAGCCAATTAGTCCATATCAATAATTAAAAAGCATTGTCTGCACAGGGGCAGGGGCAGCAGATTGAGTTTCCCTCCACCAGGCTAGATTGTTATGACAAGCAGTGCCTACATAATGATATTAGCCATTAATAATTCACTGCCCGGCCTGCGTCGCTGCAGGTGACAGGAGGCCTGCGCTCAGGCAGCCATCAGTCAGCCGGATCGCCAATTATCAGAGGTCAGGAATCAGAAATGGAAATTGAGAATTGTTCTTTCATGGTAGGTGGGCGTTGCAGGTGTGGGCTGAATGTGAAGAGGAAACGTGCTGATATAGAGGTGGCATGCAGGTAACACAGAAATGCTTAAATGAAAGATTTGTGAACTTTTTCAGCACTGAACCAAAAAAATTTGTAGTTTTGACCATCATTTCTGCCAGACATGACAATTTTGTAAACAAAATAACTGCAGAGATCATATAGCAGGCTTTTTTCCCCCCTCAAGGGGACTTACAATTTTTATATATATTTCTGTCAGCTCAGTTTCTGGACTGGGGGAGCTGAACCTTGCAGTCGATGGCCTGCAGTATTTGAAAGACGGTTCCCGTATCAGCTGCAGCCAGAATACCCAAATATCCCTGCACTGAGTTAAAACTGAAAGAAGTTATAACCTTTCACCATAGGGCAAATATGGTAGGTATACATATACCAGGAAGGCAGTCTTTGAATTGGCTCATGAATGAACAATATTCTCATTTTACAGTTCTGTCTTCACAATGACGGTTTGACTTTTCATATTTCGTGCAAGGATCTGCACTTTGCATATTTCGTGCAAAGCCAAACTTATCTAGCCTTTTCAGCAGGTCTCTAGAGCCAACTTTGAGACTACGACTACCACTAAAGGTAGCTCATCTCAGATTGCTACCTCACCCTGCCGAGTGGACTGACACCCGACATTGTGGTTGTGATAACTGGAGATCGAAGCCATGTAGGAGTTTCAAATTGATACCATTGTTACGGCCCCTGGCCTCACGTGGGCCTGCCTTCCTGTATGGAAATTCAAGCGTGTCAGGGCTCACAGGTGATTGGCTGGCCGGGGACCTATGCCCGCCCAACTGCATGCAGATCGGAGTGTGCCAGTCCACACATACCATTGGCTGCTGCGGGATCCTCGGACGCAGTGGACCAATGACGTCGCTGCCTGCGTTTACCTGCGAGTACAAAAGGCTGAGGATTCTTCACTCTTTGTTATGAACAGACTGTGTAGGCTGTCCCTCCTGCCAATGCCTTTGAGATGATTAGTGTTCTTGTGTTATTTGAATGTATGAGAGTTGTTTTTTTTTTCTTTGTTTAAATTGCCTAGTGAGTCATTTCACTAACTGTTTTCAGTTGTAGTAATGAACCTTGTGTTTTTTTAATCTGACCCTCCTGTCTCTGGGCTCATTTATGTTACCTCCCCTGTCGCCTAGCAGAGCCGGGGCGTAACAAACATAGATGTATCTACTAAAAATCTTGGACGAGTTTGAATCTCAGCAGCCTAAACCTCAAGGTCAGAGGTCAGGTTTTCTGAAAATCTTGTAAATGCGACAACTCGAGAAGAAGGTGATGTAGGATTTTTAAATTCTTACCATAGGTGCACCTGCTGGAGGCTGAGGGGTACCACTGGCTGCCACCAGTATTTTTGAAAGTTACCGACTGAGACCATTTCTGAGGAGGCTTCAGTGACCAGTAGATGGATCAGCTGAAGAGCCAGGGGCATTTCTCATATCCTGTGTCATGTCTACTTTTTACTGTGCTCTTTGGCACTTTTTTGGAAATTCAACAAAAGAAATTGAACAAATGATGTGTTTATGCAACAGGCTGGTAATAACAAAGCTACTAGTTGGTTATGAGCAAACTGGTTGAAGTTTGTTGTGGTATGGAAACAACACTGATTAATTTCCTTAGTTAGTATGCTTACTTTTGTATGCTTGAATGATTCAGTGTTTCTTGGACTGGATTAACAAACAAAAAAACATTGCTCTGAAATGGTCCAGATACAATGACTGGACTGAAAAAGAGCAAAAAAAGCATCTGAAGAAAAACATTCAAATACCTTCAGAAAGTCTGGAGAACTGTTGCTCAAGGACACTTAAAAGTACAAGAAAGTCTGGCTCACCTGAAGTAAAATACAAATTGTGGGTGACTTTTGCGCACTACAGTATGTTTTTCTAGTTCTACAGTTTCAGCTCTATCGAATCCTAGATTTAAGTGTAAGGTTGGATATTAGAACTTGTGTTTTATTGTTTTGTCAAGCTACCAAAATTCTTTGAGAACTTATTTTGTCAAAGCACAAAACAGGAATATTTTAAATAAAGAGAAGAAATGATACAATAGCATGTACGACGTGTGTGTGTGTGTGTGTGTGTGTGTGTGTGTGTGTGTGTGTGTGTGTGTGTGTGTGTGTGTGTGTGTGTGTGTGATTTTTGCCCATCTGAATGTGGGTTGTGATGATTGACAGTGAGACTGAAACCTTACTGACTTCACAACCACTGCAACATCTGTGCTGGTGAGGAGGGCACAACAAAGAGGACAGCTGCTGAAGGCAGTGTGTGTGTGTGTGTTTGTGTGTGTTTGTGTTTGTGTGTTTCAGGGGGGTTTGTGTTTGATACTGAATAGAAGACAGATGTGGTGTCCGTGTGTGCCAAAATACCCCCACACATACACACTTCCCTGTCTTCTGCTTGTCTTTTCCCAGTAGGCCTTCCATAGTCCTGTATGCTGAGGAGGTCTGATGCAGGGCTCTGTAGGAAAGCCACATGTCCAACTCTGCCATCATTTCATTTCACAGACAAACAACAGGTTGCCTCAGGTTTTTCTGGTAAAGCTCCAGATATAGCTCCTGCAGAGCAGATGCTTTGCGCCGTCATCATTATTTTGTTGTTTAAAATTTAAATTGCATAAATGTTCATATAAATATACCAGAGACTAAACAAATCTTGAGTAAAATTTGATTTGGCAGACTTTTTACAATATTTTTACAACCTTCCTGACTGAACTTCAAAAGGATTTGTGTCCTGACCTCCATGTATAGATTTATGGTTTTCTTATTGTGCAGTCACATCAGACCAAGATCTGCCAGGTGAAATTTACATGCATGATGTGGCCAAATGCACAGTGAATACCACAGATTGTAATCATCTCAGCAGGAGAAAGCATGACTAATGGGGAAACAACAGAAGTGTTGATTATACAGTCATTCTAATGAAATTACATTCCTGTCCTCTAACTTGCAGCAGGCAGATAGCATACCTTACTTTTTACCACATAAAATATTTCCTGAGTGAAGAGTCATTCAGCAGATCAAAGTCAAATCCTCAGATTGAATTTTATGCAAGGTGAAATCCAACAGATGGGCAGAGCTCTGCAGGCATCTCTGACTCTGGAGCAACATTTCTGATATGCAGTTACTGGCTCCACCAACTTGCTGAGTATTTCTCTTTTACACATTCTCATCTTTTTTCACTTTTCTCCTTTTCTCAGATGATCAAGGTGGAATGCCGCAATGGCCCACTTCGAGTCTGGTTCTGTTCGAGGTTTCTTCCTTTTAAAAGGAAGACTTTTTTTTATCCTCCCTGCCTGCAGGTGCTTGCTCAAAGGAAATAGTTTCTTCCTAATGTGAAGTACCCCAGGTGATTGTTTTAACTTTAAATACACGAAATTGAATGTAACTGACATGAAAGGAAGAAGACTAAAGACAGTAACGCTATCGTTCTCATAAGACTTTGTTCTGACGACAACAGAGTGGTCGTAGCCACCAACATCAGATAGTCTGCATTTCCTTATTCACTTTAAAGTCTCCTCTAAGGCACTAGCTAATTGGGAGTGACCTCAGCATCCCGCAAAAGCGGTCCAACACAACTTAGCATAACAGTTAATAAAACATAGACCCATCAGAGGGGAATTTGTATTCTTTCTCCCGGCCGAAGAAATGAATAACTTCAACTGAAGTGTGACTCAGATCATCTGATTGACATTTAACCCTGTCATCTTGAAGCGATAAGGGGTAATCAATAAATTAGTGACATGGCATCAGATCTGTGTGTTTTAATTGCTGAGCTGTGCATTATTTATCTGTCGAAAGTAGACGAGCAGTGAGCGGACTCTGGGCGTTGATTACCGAACTGAAGACTGATCACAGTGAATGGGAGATTGGTCTCTTAAACGCCACAGCCTGGTGAGAGCAGCTACGCACACACTAACACGCTCACACACAACCACACGCGCAGACAGTCAGGACACAATGAATAATATACCGTAGCATGATTTGACTTGCACAGAGGGGTGTAAATGAACCTGTTACATGAGTTTAACCTGTAACTCCAGGTGTGTGAATGTGGAAGCACCTAGTGAAAGGAAAGGAAAAGTGAGTGAATATGTGAAAATGAACAACAACAAAAGTACAAAACACAAAATGTCTAAATAGGAAACAAACTACAGTCACCTGGGTAACAATTTGGATGAAGAGGGTTGTCATGCATACAAGTGTTATTGTGACTGATATACAAAAGTACCAACACCAATTGTTCATATTTCTGTGAGAACAACATCATCTGGGACACAGTGTTCAAAGTGCTTGCTCGGTCGTCTGATTGTTGAGTTTTTCTCTCATAGGTGTTGACCCTTTGAAGCCTCCTGTTCTGCAGCTCTAATTTACTTTTAGTTTGTTTTAGGTCACTGTTGGTTCTCCAGCTTGGATACACTCTGTGATAACATCAAGTGGAACACTATAGTCAACCTGAGAAGGCAGAGTGAAAAGAGAAAAGGGTTCTCATAATTTTCTTATATTTCTGACCTTTACATAAGTTTGTTCTGTGGGGAGACACTTTAGTCCATCTCTGCAGTGATGTTTCCCAGTGGTGCAGACTGGCAAAGTGATGCAAACAGAGGCTTTGACTTGCTTAAAGAGCCTTCTGGGTATAAAGTATAAATAATGTAACTTGGAGAGAGAGTAGACAGGGTATTTTGCACCGTTCCTTCCCTTCAGCACATTCACTGTACAGCCAGCCAACCTCCTTATGGGTTTTTCTGGATCTGTCCGACCGACCCAGTGAAATAATAATCTTTTAGCCCCTCCCCTCTCCTTCACTGTAATGTTGTCATGATTTTATACATTTGTTTTTGGCAGTGATTTGCAGGCCCACTTAAAGAGAATAAAAGCTTATGACATATTCACGAGTGTAAAGTCTAGGAAGGTTATAATTCATTAATGGAGCCATGAATACGTAACTCACTCTCGTATGGTATCATACTCACTGTTGAATTCACGGTGACATTTGCGCTATTTTCCTGTTCAAAGAATCAGGATACCATTACAAGTAGTATATAAAAGAATTATATGAGGGTTTTTGAACTATATATGAGCACCGAATAAAGCTTTTGGTGGGAGCTTCTCATATGTTAGGAATATGTTTCAATCAAGGTTTTACTTTAAATTATTAAAATACAATTTTCAGTCATTTTGTGAGCAAATCGTGAACTTTGTATCACATTTATGTTTGCACCTTTATCAGTGTATTCATCATGTCTGTAGGTAGTCTGGCCTTATTATGACAATTAAGCAAATTTAGTTCAAACACTATTCTAAGAGAATCACTCTGTCTTTCTACTGCACTGTCTACCTCTTCCTATCCTGTGTGAGTGGGTGTGTATGTGTAGAATAACTTTGCTTACCTCCTCTCTGGAGTGGGCGTGGCCACCTGAACTCCAGCTGACACACCTGTCTCTCATCACCCTCATCTGCAGTCTTTACACCTGGCTTTCCTTGTTGTTTCTTGCACTGCATTGCTCAGGCTGCCTTACTTACCTTTGCATGTACTGTATGCTTTGGAAATCTCCCTTCTCAACTGATTTGATACTTGGACATGTAAATGAATGTCTGTGGATCCTGTCAGATTTGTTCTGTGGAAGAGACTGAACCTCACCCATGAGAGAAATACTCTATCATTCTGTCTTGTTCTGTTAGAACATTTTCAGAACATTTGTCTTGAGTTTTTTGCTTAAAAAACAAAAACAAAAAAACACCAAGCGTATGTTTATGGCAACATTTTCCAAAATCATATCATGACGAGATGGTGATAAGGTTGGACTTTTTTATGTTTTATTGGATGTTTCAGGGTTACACTTTTCTCACATGCTAGCTATGTTTTCTATCTCTCCGTCCTCCTGCAAATACTTCTGTGAACTTGTTGTGACCACTGCAACAGCTTCACTCACTGAAAAGACTGAGTTTTTTTTAGATTGACACCAGAATGCACAACAAGCTGCAGAAGAATATCCATCCTTTTTATTATGCTTACTTCTAAGATACCTTGTTGGGTGTGCTGGCAGCAAGCTAGACAGGTTATTCTTGGCATCCTTGTTCCCACAAAACCTCCCACTTCATTCTCAGGAATGTCCTAATGAAGTGACTAGAATCACCTTATTTGGCCCCACTTATCACAAAACTGTAGATCTGTTTCTATCACCATTTCAGCTTTTGTCACTATCCAGCATCCAAGACCATAGATCGGGGTGGGAAACTCCAGGCCTCAAGGGCCGGTGTCCTGCAGGTTTTAGATGTGTCCTTGATTTAACACAGCTGATTTAAATGGCTAAATTACCTCCTCAACATGTCTTGTAGTTCTCCAGAGGCCTGGTAATGAACTAATCATTTGACTCAGGTGTGTTGACCCAGGGTGACATCTAGAACCTGCAGGACACCGGCTCTTGAGGCCTGGACTTCTCCACCCCTGCCATAGATGAACGACTGAAATGTAGATAATTGGCAAATCAAAAGATTCAGCCAAATTTTGGTTCAGCCCTCCTGCTGTTCATCTCTGGCTCCATTTTGCAAAGTTGGCAACAGTACAGACATTCTGTACTCACATAAAAATACAGATACTAGTGTTGAAAAATACTCCAGTAAAAGCTGAAGTACTGATTCAATTTCTTTACTTTAAAGTGAAAAAGCTCAGGCTCTGAAATGTACTCAAAGTAAGAAGGTAAACAGTAGCTCTTTGGAGGATGTCTGCATCTGCTATTTTTGTACAAAGCTTTACAAAACTGAACTCAACAAGATATAAGCAGGTGTTTTGTGAGTTGTCCTGGCTGATTTCTATCCTCTACACCAGGGGTGGGCGATTCCAGGCCTCGAGGGCCGGTGTCCTGCAGGTTTTAGTTCTCACCTTGGGTCAACACACCTGAATCACATGATTAGTTCGTTACCAGGCCTCTGGAGAACTTCAAGACATGTTGAGGAGCTAATTTAGCCATTTAAATCAGCTGTGTTGGTTCAAGGACACATATAAAACCTGCAGGGATACCGGCCCTCGAGGCCTGGAGTTGCCCACCCCTGCTCTACACACACATGCTGTCTTTACACTAGACAATATGAAGGTGGAATTCAGTGAAAGCATCATCAGCTTAACTTTAAATTCATCACTGCTACACTTGATGCAACCTAACTCTGACCGTAAGCACGACAGCCACTGTGCACCAGTCACACACTGTTCTTTACTTTAATCCATCACAGTACAGCAAACTGACCTGTTTGTCCTGCACTAAACTGCAGAGTATGTTCATGCAGTCTTTAAATAGCAGTAGGTCGGCCTCAGTTTGTTTTGCAAAAGATTTCACAATATGAAAAAACATAATGGCACATGTACAGACTTAATATCTGATTTACAAACATGAGGACTTCCATGTAAGCTTTAAAATTCCAGTTTATCAAATACCACTGAGCAGTCCTTACCCTTAAATATAAACTTTTTTTCCTCTCCTGTCCTGTTTCGTGTCTTTCTCCATCACTTTTCTCACCCAGTGAAATTCACCAGCGGGATCTTTGTCGCACAGTGTGTAGCTAGATAAACTGCACTAAGAGATTTGTTGAGCTGATAGAAATGCTGCATTTGAAATTACCTGCAACTTAAAAAACATCACTGCCTTCATGCTCTTCTCGCTCCTTGCTAGGGCTAGCTAGATGCTGAAGTACTGCAATGGCAACTTATGGTCATCTGCATTCGTTCGGTTGCTGTGCCAAAAAAACAAAACCAAACATCAACCCGCTTTAACCCCTGCTATGACTATGGTGCACCTCTTCATCTCTTTTTATGTAACATCCCCGGGTGATTAATACACGAACAGGATTGCCTTCCATGTGTTACTGTTTAGACTCAAATCGGTTTGATGTTTGAAGCACTGTGTAACATGTAATAAAAACTCCCCTTCAATGAGTAAAAAGTACAGACATTTGTTTAACAATGTAGGAAATAATTGCCGGCAACAAGTCAGAATTATTCTTGGTGGCTGTTGGACTTCACCAGCATAGCCCTTTGGCTACATCTAGAAATTCTGTCCATAAACAGAATCAGTGATAAAGGAGACAGGGTGTCGCGTTCAGTGGTCTCAGCTCTTGTATCAGATTTTTGCAGATGATGTGTTTCTGTTGACTTCACTGAGCAATAACCTTCAGGTTGCACTAGGGTGGTTTGAAGCTGAGTGTGAAGCTACTGCAATGAAAATCAGCACTTTTAAATCTGAGGCCATGGTTCTCAGCTGCAAAAGAGTGGCGTGGCCACACTTAGCCTAAACAATTTGCTCCTTCACTTTGTAGAGTTTAACTATCTTGGGGTTTGGTTCAAGAATGAAGGGAGACGCAGGACGCTGTGCCAGTCTGTTGTAGAGAAGAGAAATCTTAACATAAAAGCAACTAAAACTGGCTGATCTATGTTTCTAACCTCACCTGTCGTCACAAGCTCTGTGTAGTGACTGAAAGAAATGAGATCTCTCTACAGGGTGTCTATGTTCAGCCTCAGAGATGGGCTGAGGAGTCTCCGAGCTAAGGCTCCGAGAGTTGCTACTCCTCCACATCAAAAGGAGGCAGTTGTGATGGTTCAAGCATCTGACCAGAATACCAGGTGAGGTGTTTTGAGTATATAATGGAGGCCCTCGGGCAGAGCCAGGACATGGTGAAAAAATTACTTCTCTGGCCTGGCTGTGTGTTTATTTGAGTTCTTTTATATTGGAGTCAAAATGACCTAGACTGGTTTCATCATATAAATATGACATAAATAATGTTTACTTGAAATTACTGAAAGCTGAGCAATACCAGAATCAAACAGATATTTTACGTGATAACGTGGATTGCACTTTGGATAAAAGCTGCAAGTTGAAAAGATACAAATTAGTTGTCAGTTTGCAATAATAAGAATACTTTTTTCCTCTTGAAGTTACATTAAAATATATGAGTACTAATGTAAAATTAGAACTGCACACAGAAGAGCAGCATTACAAATAACATAACAGGTCTTGTCCATGTGTTTAAATTATGCTGGCTGTAGTGTTTGGAGTCAATGTTTTATGGGTATGGGTACGTAGGCCATTGCAAAGGTGGCGGTGGTGAGGGATCTACCAACCTACATGCATATCTTAATATTATCTTAAAATGAACATTTTATAAGCCTAGAGATATTTGAATCCCATTGTGCCTGTATTATTAATTTACCTAAAGGTGTGGATCTGTTGTGAGTTTTACCAAATGAACGTACGCTTTCATGCTTGGGCTGAAAATAACATCAGCTACTGCACACTCTGTTCTCTTCTTGGAAGTTGCATAAGCTTTGTTATGAAATCATGGGAGCGAGCCAACTTCAAACTTATCTCACTAACACAAAGGGCTCCCATCACCCGGGATGCTCGGAAAACAGAGACAAACAGAAAGATTTCAGTCGACAAGTTCAACCCTTCATCTTCAGCTAATAAGATACATAAAACTGTTTCAACTGTTGTTGTTATTGCTTTGGTGTGAATCGCTCTGTGCTTCTCAGCTCTCTTGTGCTTTAATAAGTTCGAATTGGTTCAGTATTCAGCTTTGCTTTGCCCTTTTCTATTCTCTTCCACTCTGCTCTGTTCGTTTTCTGCTACATACAATCAACAGCTGGACTTCTCACTGTGGCCCAAACCAGCCCAACTCTGCAGCACCACAGCCTCGCCTAATTGCTGTGGACTCTCTCCTCACCAGTCTGCTTCTGTCTTGAAAAAAAGGCTATGTTTGTAGCTGGCTGTTCAGCTTTTATCTATATTTTAAGCCACACACAAGGTGTAGAGTCGGCCTGGAGCTTGTTACATGGGCCCACAGCTGCATAATTCATGAAGAGGAGCTGCTTGCTGCAGCGGCTAAATAAAAGATCTTCCAGCAGTGGATGGCAGGACAGAGGAGCACGGTGTACCTGCCCTGCCACCTGTGTGTAAATGCAGGTGAGTGTCTGTTTGGGGTGGGTTTGTGTTTTTCTGTGTCTTCATCGCACACCCCTGAGGTAAGATCAATACAGGTGTATGTGTATGACATACACAGAAGCGTACACACTTGATACACTCACATTCCTCAGTGCGCCGCAGCGAGTGATGATGGTAGATCTCTCCATTAAAGATCCTGTTGTCTTTACACAGAGGATATGTACCCACTCGGTTCCAGGATGAGATGTCATGTGATGCATAGTTGTCTTCTTTATATCGAAACCTGTCTATCACATCTTCCCCCTTGCTTCAGAAATATGTGTTCAGTTTAAATGAACAGCACATCATTTAATTGTAAAACATGATTGGGACAATCAGAGGGAGAGAGAGAAGAATCACACATAAAGTGTGTTTTCTGTCAGATACAAGTGACCAATCTTTACATCTCTTGTAAAAACATGTAAAGAACCCCATATGATCCACGTACAGCACCCAGGTCGGTATTTAAATCATTTAAACAACCTGAGCTTCTCTCGCCTTGACGGAACGGTTGTTGTGATTTGGCAATATGTAAATAAAGTTGAATTTAACTGAACTGTCGAGATGGAGGGATTGGGGCAATTGGGCCAACGCATTGTATGACAGGATCCTGAGAAGTGTTTCTGCATGCAGGACCATGCTTCATCTTTTCCTGTGATGCACATGAAAATATAAATCCAGAGTATACATATCATGCTTTGAAAACCTCTGGAGGGGGCAAATCAATGGCTGAGCCTCTACCAAAATGACTGTAACTCGGAAAAAATGTTAGATTTTGCTTGCTAGATAATTACTTTAGCACCCTATGTCTAGTTTACGGCTAGAAAACCAACTTTAGCTACAGTAGATAAAGTATACAGTGAGTTTTACCAAGCAACCGTAGCTACCCAAAGCACTTGGAAGGAGAGAGTCACAACTCTGATAGTTAAACACTATCCAAATACCTAAATTACAGGGGGGAAAGGCCTGAAAATTACATTTCCAATTTTAATGACAAAGCATGGATACGCTTACAGAAATCCTTTTAGTGTCCTAATCCCACATTCCTGTCCATGCCTCCTTTGTCTTCTGCTCCAACATTAACTTAGCTATTAAACTTATTAGCTATATAAGCTACTCGTCACTTTATTAGTTCCTAGTATCTTGTCAGGTTGGACCACCTTTTGCCTTAAGGACTGCCTTAATTCTTTGTGGCATAGATTCAACAAGGTGCTGCAAACATTCAGATTTTGTTCCATATTGACATGATGGCATCAAAAAGCTGCTGCAGATTCGTCAGCAACGCATCCATGATGCAAATCTGCCATTCCACCACATCCTAAACGTGCTCTATTGGATTCAGATCTGGTGATTGTGGGGGCTATTTGAAAACTTATTTTCATGTGTGAGAAAGCAGTTTGAGATTTTTAAACTTTGTGACATGCTACATTATGCTGCTGGAAACAGCCATCAGATGATAGTCATATAGGGATGAACATGGTCAGCAACAATACTCAGGTTAGTGAGTACTAAGTGGCCCAAAGTGTACTATGAAGATATCCTTCACACCATTACACCCCCACCACCCTGAGCCATTGATAAAAGGCATCCATCATTTCATGTTATGCCAAATTCTGACCCTACAATCCAATTGAGACTCATCAGACCAGACAACATTTTTCAGCCTTTCATTGCACAGTTTTGGTGAGCCCAAGCAAAAGTTACCCTCCATTTTCTTTGGTTATTATGTACTAGGAGTGGCACCTGATGTGGTCTTCTGCTGTAGCCCATGTGCTTAAAGCTCCCACACTGGGAAGTTATGTATTCAGAGATGCTCCTCTGCATATCTTGGCTGTAACAAGTGGTTATTCGAGTTACTGTTGTCTTCCTATCAGCTTAAAGCAGTCTGGCCATTCTCCACTGACCTCTGGCACCAACAAGGCATTTTTTCTACTACTGCTATTTTCTCATTTCTTTTTTAAGACCTAGAGATGGTAGCGTGGGAAAATCACAGTAAATCTTCAATTTCTAAAACACTCAGACCTGCTTATCTGGCACCAACAACAATGCTACATTCAAAGTCGCTGTAATCACTCTCCTTCTCCATTCTGATGCCAAGTTTGATCAGCAGGTCGTCCTGTTCATGTCTACATACCCATGTGCACTGAGCTGCTATGAAACTGAATGATGAGCTACGTGTTAAGAAACCATTGCACAGGTGTACCTAATGCAGTGGCTGATTAGTGTATAGGCTAGTTTGTATTTTTTTTTGATGACATAACAGAGAGCTCAACTTCCTTCCACATGGTTTGTCAGATATTTAGTTTATTGCATGTATGAGAAAAAAAATATAATAATAAAGATAATAATGCTAAACTATTGGCATTGTCACCAAACTAAGCTTAAGCCAGTTTACAAGAAATAGGTACGTCAACCTGTTGGTGTAGTTTTCGTCTGAAAGTGCTGATTTACTCCGTGTAGAATGCACTGAGTAAAAGTATTATTTTTATTCTAGCTGTGTGCAAACTGCTCATACTGCAGTAGATCAGGGCTCATTGTAAGAGATTAAATAGTAAAAATGTCAGGAGACCAGGCTGAGTGGCGAGAGGAATGAAACTGCATATGGAAGATGGCAAGTGTAAATTGGCTGGTGAATACAATGGAATCTAGCAGTTCTACAAAATACATGAACCCACAGCAGAGCTCTTCATTGCTTTATTTTTTAATTAATTAATTATTTTTTTCACTGCTCAGCTTCTTTCGTGATTCTCTCTCCTTCCATCTCCAGTATATATTTTTCTTATCACAACAGCTCTCCTCGCCACATTCCTGTCTATGGGCCAGAGTAGCACAGATGATTGTCTCATTCTCTTTGTCTTCTTTCTCACGTCTTCCCTCTCCATATCAGGAGCCATACCAGGTGGCTACAGCTGCATTTTTGAATGGGAGCTGTGAGAACAGAAGATGCGAGGCAGGTCAGGGGGGAGGAATGAGGAGGTGGTGTGGACCTGGGAAGCCGAGGAAGGTCGAGGAGGGAGGGGAGACGGCACGTGGAGGCATGTTGAGCAGCGGCGGCTGTGGGAGAACGGCTGATGCCTTGGATGCAGACAGGGTGAGACAAGGAGAAGAAGGCGGTGGAGGAGGAGGTTTGCGGGTTGATCCCTCTAAGAGCCTCGGTTCTTTTAGCAAGCTCAATTTATTACCAGCGTGCGATGAACAAGGGCTCTGCTTCGGGGTGAGCCACCCAGGAGAGTGCCTAGCCTCAGGGCGATTTTCAGAAGAAAGTAACTCGGGAGAAAAATAATAGGAGGTGGGAGCACAGAGGAGAGAGGGAATGGAGGGTGGGAGTGCTGAGGGTTGTTGAGCTGTTGTTGAGAAAAGTTAAGGGGATTTTTTATTCTCCTGTTTTCCCGTCTCACTGAATGTTTGCCTCGCTGCTTCTCCTGCCCTCCGCTCATTCTGAGGCCTTTCATGCTCTTCCGCTACCCTGTTCTCCACTCTGGTGTTTCTCCTTCTCTTTTCTTCCCAACAGTCTTCCCATGCTCCGCTCCATTTTTTTTTCTCCATCTGGAGACGTGAGATAATATGGTAACAAACCTCTTTAGGCAGACAGATCCTTGGACAGGCGAAGGGCTCCCTCCCTCCTCCAAGCATAGTTTTCTTTCACCTATCACTTTCTGCTATCGCTCCCTCACTCTTTGCCTCCATCTATCTATACATGATTGATCGAGTTCTACAGGGCAGCCAATTTTCCTGGTGTTGAGGTCTCTTTTTCTGTCTTTTTCTTTCTTTATCTTTTCTTGAAAATGTCATTTAGTTTCTGATTTTTACTCCATATTTATATCTTTCTCTGCATCCATCCACTGGTATCAGTCTGTTGTAATATCAGCCGCCACTGCTTTCACCATTTTTTCAAACCTGGTTGATATACTAGGCTCTTGTTCAGTCACAAGAGTGTCACCTGTGTGATGTTAGGCGTTAAAGCAAAAATCATATTTACTGCACTTTGTTTGTCCATCTGGGTTGTTTTGGTGGGAGTTGGAGATATCAGCTTTGATATGACTTTCACCTTTGGATGCTCAAAAAATAAATACATTTTAAAAACTCCAACCTGCCAGATGTTGAAAAGTTAATGGACAGGAATGTAGCACTTTTACAGTCTTGCTAAACACTTAAAGCTCTTTAGGCTACGAGCTACATTAAGCTATACAGTCATGCATTCCTTTATTCTTCATTCTAGTGACACCAACAATGGGACGCACAGTTCGCACATCTGGAACTTCACATCTGGGATTTGTGTTAGTAAGATACGGCCTAAACAGGTGTTCCTCCAGCAGAATCTTGATATTGCACTTGTTCATGACAGCAACCTGTTCATGACCAGGTCATGTGCTCCTCAGGAGTTACCATGTGTTCTAGCTAGGGAGAAAGAAAGCTGGCTTCATGACATAGATCTCTGTCTTTAAGTTCAACGCAGGTCGCTAACCCCTCAGCTTTTGTGTCTTTAAACAAAATATCGCAAAGTGTAAATATTATAAATGTGTTTCTACTCAAAAAGCACTTCTTGTAGTTGTAGGTGTGTTACTTTTTTCTTCTTTCTGATTATGTTAGAGAGCCAGGTAAAATCATGTATTTTATTTGTAAATATGGACTAGGAAAGGGATTACTGAAAATTATTCCCACTATTGACTTAATTGTATAAACTTACAGAAATTATAAATGTCCAGAATATTCATAAAACAGTTTTTTACCCTTTAAACCCAGGCCCTAACCCTAAACTAACCCTCAGAAGAAGTGACGACCTGCTGAAACCGCCTCATCCCATTAAAAACATCTTCATTCCAAAAGGATAAAACTCAACCGAGGACAAGAACATACTCACTGATGCACTTACTGCTCTTACCCACACCCTCTCTCTCCATCTTTTACTGAAGCCCACGGGCCACAGAGTGCTGTGACTGATATACATTCTGACATGTCAAACGGGGAGGCAGCATGGCGCTGCCCGTGGCAACCAGGAGAAACATGCTAATAGCGAGGTGCATTAGTGCACTCACAGACGGGCCTGCTAATCAAAGAGGACATTTGCCCCACTCTGACTTTCCAGCAGTGAGAGTGGCTCTTCCATCACTCTCACCACTCAGCCACCATCCCCAGTAACATCTTCCTTACCCACACACCCATAATTACCTCAAGAGTCTACACCTTATAATCTCTCCCGAGCCACAAGAAGCTGGCCTACAGCTGCATAGCAAATTTAAAGGAAAAACACACATGAAGTGTAAAAATTGGGCACCATAAAATGCCAGAACAACAGAAATGTGCCATGGTATTGATTGTAAATATCCCTTTAACTTGCGGGTTAAATAGTCAAGATTCTTGCATAAGTAACTTCCTCACTTGGTACTGCATATGATTCACATCATCATTTTCAGACTTAAACCATCCAGTTACCCCTTAAGATGGGGGTGTTTCCATCCATCGAGACACCAAATGGGTGACGATGATCACTCAGAACAAGTTTGCATTGATTTGCAGTGATCCTTGCTCAGTTACACTAGAATAAAAATAGGGCAGAAAACTCCCTGCAACTAGGAAAAATCAGTGGTTATCTGATAACTGCACTGAGAGTGAATCCAAATAGCTGAGTCAACTAACTTGCTACCCAGAAGTTGAATGTGCAACACCCTCAAAGTCTGGGTAAGTACTTTAGATCACAAGGTGATGGTGTGATGGTGGGACGTCCAAACAAGTTGAGATTGTTCCACACAACAATCCCAGTTCAGCTTGGACTTGACTGCAGTCACTCTTAGACAAATTAGACAGATTGCCAACATGTTGCTGGGTCAGTCCAAACCAAGAACTGCAACTCATCTGCAGCACAACTCTTTGCAATACTGGACAAGCTACTAGCAGCTAGCAACTAATAGCAACTACTAAATGTCACTATTTCTAAAGTAATTTCTGAATTTCTGTTTTGAATCTACGAGGTTCTACATGAAGTAATTCATGTCAGTTTCTGTCTAATTTCAATTTCTGTGTATATTTGCAAACAGATTAGTGATTTTTGCTAGTTTATCACAACTTATTGCTGCGTTATCACAGTCAGATTGCATGTAACTGACAACTGGACCTCATTCATATTGCTGTTTTATCGTCACGTTGGCACGCCAAAGTTGCTTTGAAAATGGCAACTAACAATAAGTGGCTGCAAAACTGGTCAAGCAACCATTTCAAATGTAGCAAGATTGAAAGTTCAATTCTGGACAGTCACAAAGATTTTGTTCTCCAACCACTGCTTCCCCTAGTGTGACTGTAACATAAGGGGACCCAAATTGTGCTGGAAAAATGTCCCCTCCCAGAAATTAACAAATCGGAAGGTTGCCGGTTCGAGCCCCGGCTCGGACAGTCTTGGTCGTTGTGTCCTTGGGCAAGACACTTCACCTACTGGTGTTGGCCAGAAGGGCCGATGGCGCGATATGGCAGCCTCGCTTCTGTCAGTTTGTCCCAGGGCAGCTGTGGCTACAACTGTAGCTTGCCTCCACCAGTGTGTGAATGGGTGGATGACTGGGTGTGTAAAGCGCTTTGGGGTCCCTAGGCGGGACTAGTAAAAGCACGATACAAATACAGGCCATTTACCATTTAAAAATTTCTCTTGCACAATTAGTCCTGTCTTATATTAAAAAGGCTCTGCAGTTTTTGAAATGAAATCAGTAATTATATGTGCAGGTCTTTAGGAGTAAATATTTTAAAAACAGGTACTCTAATTGTATCGTCATCAGTGTCCCCTAATGTGCATAACATATTTTTAAAGAATAAATTGCAAAAGAATGCTTGTAGCAAATATGATACAAATTAAAAGTCACGTGCATTTTTATTTTCATCAGAGAGTTAAATGAACACTCCATTTAAAAAACAAAGATTTTGGGGGGCAATCAGGCTTTAAAGGGCTAAGACAACTGAAGCATTTGATTCTTCCAGTGATTTGGCAGAAATTTTAATTTCATTTACCACAAAGAAACTGTTTACTGCTGCAAATAAAAAGCAGAAATTTTAATTTCATTTACCACAAAGAAACTGTTTACTGCTGCAAATAAAAAGCACACGAACTGCATTTCAATTTTTTAAATCGCCATAAATTAGAATAACAAGCTGATTTATGTTACATTCCGAGAAAGCTCGCTGCTGGAATGCTTGTAGCATATGCATGTAAAGCAGAACACTTCTGGGCTAATACAAGAATGTATGGTCAGCAAATCTCCACATGATGAAAAGGGTTAAAGGCAGATTCTTAAGCTGCAAGTGCACTTTTGCCTCCCACACTACACTGCTAAAAATGTCTGTCTGCATTGGTTAATACAGGCACGGGTCTTGTGATTTTCAAAACCACAAAATAAACAGGAATGCTTATTTATTTAGAAGCTCGCTTAATCTCTAATAAAAGCTGATAAAATGTGAAGAAACATCAGCTCCTGAGATAAGCAAAAACTTCTGCTGAAATTATTTCTAGAAGTGGACTTTTTTCAGTGGGAAGCCTCCACTGTGTTCCATTAGGATGCTATCATGAATATGCTATGACGTGTCAAGCTAATTAAAACTATTAATATTAAATCAGCTATAATATACATACCTTACATACTTAATGGGAACCCTCTTTATATTGTATTACTATACTATCTTCTAAACATTCGTTCATTGACAAGTAAGGGACCTCTCATCCAAGACCTCCTATCTGACCGTAAGTTTGACTTTTTCTGCTTAACTGAAACCTGGCAACAACCTGATGACTTTTCTCAGCTAAACGAATCTGCTCCTCTGGGGTTTGTTTACTTTTCTAAACCCCGCTGCTCAGGTCGTGGGGGTGGTCTCGCGATCCTTTTTCGCCAGCACTTGAAAGTCCTGCCAGTTAATGTTGATACCTTTAGTTCTCTAGAGGTCCTTGCATGTGAGCTGACTGGACCCATTCCCACCATCATAGCTACTGTATACCGCCCCCCCAAACCTAACCCTGTCTTCCTCAGTGACTTTGCTAATCTACTAACCCATCTTTCATCTCTCTCCCCAAATGTGATCTTGGTGGGAGATTTCAACATTCACATGGACAATAATGACCTTCTGCTCACCAGAGACTTTTCCTCCTGTCTCGAAGGCTCTGAATTTAAACAATTTATCGACTTTCCCACTCACTCTAAAGGACACACCCTGGACTTGGTCTGCTGTTCTAGTCTTACTCCCTCGAATCTTTCTGCAACTGAAATCCCCATAACTGACCACTTCCTCCTTTCATTTAATCTCACTCTCTGCTGCTCTTCTACCAAGCCAACCCGTCTCATCTCGTTCCGCAACATCAAGAACATTGATATGGACATTCTCACTACCAGTTTGGACAATGTTCAGATTCCGGACTTCTATTCTACTCCTGATGATTTGTTGTTATATTATAATAATTGTCTACGCACTGTCCTTGATTCTCTGGCTCCTGTAAAAACCCACTCTGTTTCCTTCGCTCGCTCTGCTCCCTGGTTTACCTCTGACCTCCGAGCTCTGAAGGCCAAAGCTCGGCAGCTAGAGCGTAAATATAAGAAATCTGGTTTAACTGTTGATTCAGAAATCTATAAATACCACGTACTTCAGTATAAAGACTCCATTAACAAGGCCAAACAAAGCTTCTACTCTGGTATTATCAGTTCTTATGAGGGTAATGCAAGGACTCTGTTTTCAGTTTTCAACAAACTAATTCAACCCCCCAACGCTTTACCACCGCACTTCTATTCCTCTGAAACCTGCAACTCCTTGATGCTGTTCTGGACTACGAAAATCAATAACATCCACCAGCAACTCAGATCAAATGTTGTGTCTACGCCCTCTCCAGAACCTTTTCTCCTTTTTGAGCCGTTTTCCACTTTTCATCTTCCTGATTTATCTGATATTTCCGAGTTAATATGTAAATCAAAGCCTGCCACATGTCATCTTGACCCCATGCCCACGGGGCTTGTGAAATCCTGCCTCTCTTCTTTACTCCCACTCATTTCTGCTATCATTCACTCTTCTCTCACCACCGGTATCGTTCCCTCCTTATTGAAGACTGCTCTAGTCACTCCTATACTGAAAAAACCTTCTTTAGTTCCTAACAACTTTAACAACCTCCGTCCGATTTCCAATCTACCCTTCATTTCTAAGATACTTGAAAAAGTGGTTGCAGCTCAACTTCATTTACACCTGGTTAATAATAACATCTACGAGAGATTTCAATCTGGTTTTCGCTCATGTCACAGTACCGAAACTGCTCTACTTAAAGTCACTAACGATCTTCTAATCGGAGCTGACTCTGGTCTTCTCACCATCCTCGTCCTTTTAGATCTGAGCTCAGCCTTTGACACCATTTCTCACTCTGTCCTTCTAAGCAGACTTTCCTCTCTCGGCATCTCTGACATACCCCTCGCCTGGTTTCAATCATATCTCCTCGACCGCTCCCAGTTTATTCAACTAAGATCATTCCGCTCTCGTCTATTCCCCGTCACCTCTGGTGTACCCCAAGGCTCAGTTTTAGGCCCTCTTCTCTTTATAATATACATTCTCCCTCTAGGTACCATCTTCCGCAAATTTGATCTTCAGTTTCACTGTTTTGCTGATGACACCCAGTTATATCTCTCTTGCAAACCTGATTCCTCCTTCCCACCTTCTTCCCTTACAGAATGTCTATCCGAGTTAAAATCCTGGTTTACCTCTAATTTTCTAAAGCTCAATGAGGATAAAACTGAGATCCTCCTTATTGGCACCAAATCCAACCTTTTGAAGGCAAACCATTTCTCACTCACCATCGATAACTCCACAGTTTTCCCTTCTCCTCAGGTTAAGAGCCTTGGTGTCATCCTAGACAGTTCACTTTCCTATAAATCTCACATCAATAATCTCACCCGTTCTGCCTACTTCCATCTAAGTAACATTAACAGATTGCTTCCTTCTCTTTCCACCCAGTCTACGTCCATTCTTGTACATAGTCTTGTTACCTCCCGTATTGACTACTGCAATTCTCTTCTGCATGGTCTCCCCCAAAAATCCCTTCATAAGCTTCAACTGGTTCAGAACTCTGCTGCTCGCATTATCACCAGAACCCCCTCCTACCAGCACATCACCCCTGTTCTCCAGGAACTTCACTGGCTCCCTGTGAAATTCCGGATAATTTTCAAACTTCTTCTGCTCACCTTCAAGGCCATTCATAACCTCGCTCCTTCTTACATTTCTGACCTGTTAACCACCACTTGTTCTGCCCGTTCACTTCGTTCTTCTTCTTCTATCCAGCTTACTGTACCTTCCTTCTGCCTCACCACCATGGGAAGCAGAGCTTTCAGCTGCTCTGCTCCCAGGCTGTGGAACTCTCTGCCCCCTGAAATAAGAAATATTGGTTCTCTCCCCCAGTTTAAATCCCAACTCAAAACTCATCTGTTCAAATCTGCATATTCACTGTGAATCCACTGTTTGTTCATTTTATCTTGTGCTTTTATTTTATTGTTCTTATTCTGCCATTGTTTTACTAAGTGTTTTATCCTATTGTAAAGTGTCCTTGGGTGACTTGAAAGGCGCTCATAAATAAAATTTATTATTATTATTATTATTATACAGAATTGATATGGAGAACACAACGATAAATGTGGTGTTAAAAAAAATAAAAATAGAATAGAATCCACAAACATATGCACTGTAATGGGATTTTTTGTTTCTATTTGTTACATTTTGTTACATTTAGGTGTGCAAAAAAATGAATATTACACAACTCTGCCCAAATAAAGCAAAAATAATATCTGATTCAGTTGCTTGCTGTTCACTCCTTCTCTGTGCCCTACTGAACTGCTTCCAGAGCTTCAGTGTGATACTTTTTAGCAGATCTTATCACAAGCAGAAGTATTTCAGCAAATGCTGTTAAAGCATAATGAGTTCAGGTGACGAGTAACCCCCAACAGCAGTAAAGCCTTAAACTCCTGCAATCACACTAATTCAAAAGTTCCAGGATCAGATGATGGATAATATTTTTTTACCAACAGAATGAGTGAAAAGCATATGTTCAGCTCCTTTATACACACACACTCGTTTTATGTTGAGGACATAAATCAAAGACTCATCATTCTATTTGATTTTATCCATCAAGCATGGGGATATTATTAAGCGCTATCAAAGAGCCCCAATTGAAACCTTTTTGCTTCATGAGAAATGTGTGCCCTCTTCTCCGCCGTTCATTCATTCTTGCTTTGGGGAATTATGAAAAAATACATTTCTTTTTTTTTTTTTTAAAGAGGGAGGGAGCGGGTAGAATATTATTAACACGAAGTGAGGCTGATTAAACTTTAATCATGCGCCAACAGTCTTTGGCTTCTCTTGAACAGTGGCCTCAACAGGTCTTAATCCCCGGTGGCTGACCAAACAAATGCCTCGACCGAAATGAAACTCTGAGAGAAAGAAAAGGGGAATTTATCGACTCTTTGAGAATCAAAGCTTCTGATTTTATTTGGAATCAATGGGTTTCCACATCTTTTTGTTTGGAATCGTGGTGATTGAATTGGGTGATTATCCCTCAGATCATTTGCAGTCAGTGTGCTCATTAAGCTCATCCTAGTATTAATGTTCGCATCAGAACTCATCAATCCATAATTTATGGCTCAAAAGGAATACAAGAGGGCAAAAGCGAGTGGATTTTGATGCTCCAGATCAATTGGACCTGCTGTGCCTCTGTCTAAATCCACCCCAGCACCTCATCTTCCTGCTTTTCCTGCTCTTGTTCTTAGTTTTCTCTCTTTTCTCGTATTCTTTTCTTCTTCCTTATCTTTGGTGTTTTCTGCTTTTTCCAACTCATCTAGATATTTCATTTCTACTCTCCTGGCTCCCCTTTTTGTCATCTTGTCTACAGCTTCTCTTTTATCTTCCTTTTGGTTCCTGCCCCTTTACTCTCTTTTTTTCACCTCTCAAGCTATTTCTTCCACCTCACCTCCTGTGATGCTCTCCTCACCTCTCTTTTGTCATCAATGTTGGGTCTGTGTTTCCACAAGCCCCGCTAGTTTAGAGACTTATTCATTATGAAGAAAACAAGACATAACAGAACATCTTCAACCCGCTAGCGAGGGAAGTCTTTGGTCAAGAACCAGCTCTTGGAGCTCACGCTCCTAACCTGTCTCCAGCCCAAAGTCCTTCAAAGAGCAGCTCGCTGGCAGCTATTTATTGACAACTGTTACAATACACAATACAACACAAGCACCTCCCACCTTAAAATCCCCCAATGGTTCTAAGACAAGGCACTATGTGTGTGAATGTGTAAGCATCTGTATGCATGTGCAAGAACGTGTGTGTGTGTGTGTGTGTGTGTGTGTGTGTGTGTGTGTGTGTGTGTGTGTGTGTGTGTGTGTGTGTGTGTGTGTGAGAATGTGTGTCTGTCTGTGTGCGTGACTTCCAACTGTTTCTAACAACATCATAAAATGGTAATCTCCCCCACACCCAATATATGGTTCAATTCCTGTATTGGTTCACCATGCACAACACAGTGAAGCCATACAGCCAAACTTCAAACAGAATCTTCACACGGGATGTGTCTACAATAATCCTCCCCCAGCACAGAGTGGCTGGAGAGGTGGTCAGAGACAAAGGAATGTCTTCATCCTATAGATTGAACTAAGAGTTTACAAATTTAAGAAGCACAATGACAAAATTCAACAGTAGACTTAACAATCAACTTTTTTAAAACTTCTCATCCATTTTTCTTTTTCTGTTCCATGTCATCCTTTTTTTCCCAACACTTGTACCCACCTTATTTTTATCTCTTACCCATCCTCGTCCATGCTCCTCCTCTTCCTGTGAATCTGCTTGTATTTCCATCTCCAACTCAGTCTGAAACAACTTTTCCATCAGTGTATGATCCCCTCGACCTCACCTCATTACTCTTCTCTGTACTCCTCTCCTCTTAAACTTAACAAACTCCTCCTGCAGCCTTTTCACAAACTGTCTTCCTTCATTTTCTTGCTCAACTCTAATAAACAGGTTAGTTGTAAAAGGCCTTTATGAAATGATGACAAGTTTGCATGAATCAGTTGGTCAGAATTGCAACTTGTGCATCTTTATTCTGCTACTCAGCAGGAAATCAGGTTTGCGGTGCCGCCACAGATTTTTAACATGTAGTGCAACACCACAACCACGAAATGAGTTGACCGTACAGTGATTCACATATTTTTGTGAGACTAAGTTCCTTATAATTTGACTTGTTCTCCATATCGTGCCTTCCTGTTGACATGTTGCTCCTCATCGGCTTCTCCTTGAATTTTGTTCTCTATCTTTGTCTTCATCTTCTCCCTCATCCTCTCCTTCTCGCGTCTCCTCTCCCTCCGAACGTCGTCGTCGAACACGTTCTTACCAGCCCTACGACTGAATTCATACAACAGAATTTGAAATCATTGAGGGAATTTATGGGCTGCAAGGCTTGTACGGTAATTCTGTTAACAAAAGGTATCCTTAGATGGGATTAAATATTTATCTGCTCTATGAATAACAATTGGCGAGGGATCGACGAAGCAGTGTTTACTTTATCCAGGGTTGGTGGGGAGGAGGACTGATTCTGCACTGCATCCCGCCTCAGTGAGCTGGTTACAAAAGAGGAGGGAAGGTGGGGCGTAGGTGGGGGGGGGACAGGATGACACGAGGTGGGAGGCAGTCATTACGCATGGCATGGAGCTGCACTCCAGCTTGAATTCTCAGCCAGAAAGAAGTTGAGCTGCTCAGGACTCAGCAGGGACTCCACTTGACGTTCGACCTGACGTCCAGGCTTCTGCTGCTTGTTCACAGAGGGTCGACCCGCCCACAGTCCATGTGCTCCCTGTTTGATCCACATAGCTGAGGTCACATGAACTGAAGAGGCCTCCCTATTAAACAACTTTCTATAATGAGTAACCAGATTGTCTGTAAGAGAGAGCAACACAGTTCACACAGAGACAATCCTTCTCATCTCTATTAATTATTTTCCTAGCTCTATTAAATTGTTCCAAAAATCATCAGTAAGATATATTTGTCTGTATTCGTCCAGTCAAACCACTCAAACTGGTTATTTTACACATTATTAAGTAAAAAATATATAAAATTAGTTATTAAAAAACAGTTTACCTGGACTACACTCTGAAACCCCATCTCTATATGTGACAAGTGTGTGCTCAGAATATTTCTGTTTCACTAGTGTGACAACTTGATCTGGACCTTTACATAAAAATTAAGACAGACAAATAAAGCCAAAACATATTTTTTTAAAATCCTGAAAACATGTTATCCAAGAGTTAATAACCTTGTAGAAACTGTATGTTATTAATAAGTCTTTGATATAATTTAATATTTGAGTTGTATATACTGATATTTACTGTGAAAAACTTTGTGAGAAAGGTGCTTCAGTTTATATACTTATTTACTTAATGCGCAGTTTGACACTACTCCAGCATTTGGATTAACTCGGAATTTTAAGCAAGAAGAAACATTTCACTGGAAGGTCATGTTTTGGAAATGAATCATATTAGGTAGGAAATATAAATATCAAATGTGCTACATCTGCATTATGTTGGTATTTTCGCTATTCGTGGATAATCAGAGCTCTGCTCAGGATGGAGATGGTCTGAGGCATGCTCAGAATAGTGTGAGATAAATTAAAGCTAAAATGTCCATAAAGATAATAAAGGTGTAAGTTGTTACCTCCATCATTCAACAGTCATATTTCACTGATATCTAAAGGACTACATTGTATCGTGAAATATTTTAATACTTTCAAAACTCAGTATCAAATGTATTGTAGCTCCCACTTTGAGATTTGCACTTTATTTAACAAGGAGTGACCCGAACGTGGCCACTGGCAAGACAGCAGAGCCATGCTCCTCTGGACTTGAGGTAAATTCTTCAACTTTGAAAGGCCAGTCCTGCTCCCTGCTTTACTGAGTGGAGATGGTAGAGGCTGGAAACACTGGTTAAGCAAATTGGTATTTAACTGGAAACTTGCTGGCCTCCGAGCCCTGCATTATTCATCACCAAGACAAGAAAGTAGCGCTTCATACATCCCTTCAGCCGCAGAAGCAGGAGCAGCAGCAGCCTCCAGAGCGGGGAGGAAAAGAGAGAGAGAGAGGGAAGGCGGACAGATATATAGGGCAGAGAAATAAAGCAACTCGGTCCACAAGGAGCGAATCCCCTAACACAAGCCCTAACCAACCATACACACCCTCATATCCATGCAGCCAATCTAGCCTCCTCACACACCAATTATTGGTTTCTCTGTTTGTTTCTGTCAAGTTTGTTGCATTTGAAAGGGACTGCTGGGAAGATGAGTTTGCTTTTTAATCAAAGTGGCCTCGCAGCCCAATTCTGAGTTTTTCATCCAGCCTGTTTAGCATTCCCCCCCTTCTTATATTGGTATGTGGTGTTTATGCTGAAAATGCAGAGGTCCAGCGGTACTCTGGAGTGAGGAATGAGGGATTAAAACAGCCTCACAAAGAAGAGCAAAAACATCTTTAAATGTGTGTTTTCTGGGCTTGAGAAACATTATTTTATTTCCCAGAAATGCTGAATTTAAAATGACTTAGATTTTGCTTTAAACCATTTGAGTAACACGCTCATCACTGGTATAGATACTTTGTTTACTGTGCATCTTAATTATGCATGCTATCCATAGTGTAGCAGCACAGTGTTGCCGTTATCTCTCTGTAATTATGTGTAATGCATGGAGGCCTTGGTTGCATTCTTTAACGTTTACACTTTTTAATAAGAGATGATTAACATCATGTATTTATTTACATTGATTTTAATATCCTATAGGCTCTTTGGTATTCCCCACAGTGTTTTTAAATTATTTCCAGATCATGCATTATATTATATTGCCTTAGATACATCTGCAAACTTCAGGTTTTGATTTAATATGCTGCAACAATTTGGGTTTGATTCCGTTTTGCAGCATTTGGGCTTTTCATCCAGCCTAAACCCGAATTCTCTTCTCCACCGCCGTCAATAAATTTAATTTCATTAAAATTGTACTGAAACTAAACGCTGAAGTTTAGCCGGTGTCCGTGCGAGAAGCGGGGCTTCATGTTGTAGCAGCTCTGCGTTTCGGGCATCCTGTCAGTTTTAAAATGCATTATTGATGAGACATGATTAGAGAAGCCCATACCAGTGCGTCTCTTTGAACATATTCTCTGAATTAAGTGGAAGTTTGTATTTATATCTTGTTTCTTCCAGTCGGTTTTCAGAATGGCATGTTGGAGGGGTTCTGCTGGATGGCTTTGGAAATCAGACAGAAGAAGAACAAGAACAAGAAAATAAACTTTTAGGCACTTTTATTTCATTTTGGCACCAAATTGATGTGATTAAAATAAAAGAAATACGCGTTTTGTGCGCATGATCTTCGACCTTCAAAGACCAAACTGCCAGATTTGAAGCTGCACTCCTCAGGCCCGCGTGCCACCGGTTCTGACACGGTGCATGAAAATATTTCCGGTTTGATGGGCAGATGTAGTCGGCTGGTTCCGCAGCCGGCAGGCCCGCGGGCTCTGTGATTAACTTTCACCGCTCATTCTTATTTTGTGTATTGATGTGGCGATGATGAGCACCGGCCAGAAACTGGTGAGAGCTGCTCTATAAATAATTCGGCTGGGTGAGATAGAGAGAGCGAGGCAGGAAATGTCTGGCAGTCTGGCTGTAAAAGGGCGATGAGCTTGACATGGGAAAATATATTATTTCACGAAGAAACCGCGAACATGAATAGCGATAACTTTAGTGGTAGATATTTTTAAAACCTCGTTTTCTGTAGGCCTACTCAGCCTGAATCAGCCACGTGATATTTAATAATGATTACGTTAATATTTAGGCAATATATGTGGATTACAGCACTGCATGTTAGTGACTGTAGGAAAAAAACACCCACGGCCCACGCGCTGCTCAGTAGCCTAATGGATGAAGGTGTATTCTTATCTTATATCTGCTCAGGTGTCCTCGCGCTTTATAATGCACCTTATAGCCAGTTTGTGTGTTTTTGATAGTAGTGCGACGTGCACGTGCATTTGCGCGCTCACGTCGCGGAGGCCCTCCATGCACCGCCGTCTCGCGGGCATTAAAAAAAGATGCGGTTATAGGTTGGGAGTGAGAGATGAAACGGCTGCAGAGGAGCGGCTTCTTTTATTTTTCTTTACTTGTTTATTTATTTATTTTTAATTTGCACGGTGAGTGTGACTGCTGTTAGCTTTACGCAGAGACGATACTGTCCGAATAAACTGAGACTAAGCGAGAGAAATGAATATTTAAATGGAGGGCGTGCGCTACATTATTGATAAGAATTTAAATCGCGTATTTAAAGTGAAGCTTGACACAAACCAGACACGGAGCGCGCTCATAACAGGAGTTAAAGTTTCATATTCGGACGAAATCATTGGTGCGCGCTCTCTCCTGACTTCGCGGTGTTTTCCTGACATACTAAATAAAGCCATATATGCATAATTAACAAAAAACAAGACAGGAAATAATGCTCTTTATTATTATTATTATTGTTACTGTTATTATTACTATTATTATCGGGCCTTTAAAATATACCTGCCCCACTCTTGTTTTTCTTCCTTTTCGGAGGGCTGAAAACGGTTTCCTAAGATCTGGGATTCCTGTTGTGTAAATATTGATATCGCTGCTATGATATTGTTATGGTTTTCATAATTCATGCCATTGCATTTTTCATCGCGTCTGGAATTTATTCAGCAGATTCTGCAACAGTTTTGTATACACATCCGATCATACATAATCGATAGTCCTAATAATCCCAACACCTCTACTAATGATAATGCTTTGAATCCACAGCTTCTGTACAGTTACCACCAGAACCCGGTGAGCCCCCCGCCCCCTCCTGCTTCTCATTATTATATCAACAATAAAAAGTAATCACGGTGGCGTTTGTGCTGGATGAACGGGGGACTGTCAGCCTCCTCTCCGCCCATTAAGCCTCATAACTCGGTCGTTTGATCACGGCCTTGCCCGCCCCCGATGCTCATTAGGCCTGATTAGTTATACAATGTTCCTAATTATGGCCGCCATGTTTTAATTAGCGCCTCATTTACATATTGTCGTCACGGATCCTTATTCTTCTCCCACATACAACCACCTCCCCATCACATTCACCCATCCAAACCCTTCTGGGAAACTTTAATTTCCCAGGAAAGTGTTTTAGGAATTTTATTTGTTGTTTGCTCTTTCTGTTTTATTGTTGTCTAGCAAGAAGCTGCCCTACACAGGTGTTATACCAGTCTGACCTTTGACCTTCCTGTGGGGTTCCTAGAGAAGGAGGATGAGAGGGATAGTGCAAGATTGGTGCTTTTTTCATTTATGTTTTATTTGCAGCCTATTATCCAGCTTTACCCAGCATAAAGTGACATGAAGTGAGCCAAGCTATTAGTCGACAACATGACTTCATGTGTGTGTGTGTGTTTGACAGAGAGACAGTGGTACCTCCCCCCAAAATGAGAGTCACTTCCAGTGTATCCGTGGGCAGAAGCCTGGTGTGTGTGTGTGTGTGTATGTGTGTTTAGCTGGCTGTCAGCATGAACTTAGTTTTAATCTCTATAACGAAACGCTAACAGGGGTCAACCCCCCTCAAGATACAATAAATAATACTATGACCAAAAAACCCAAACAAATTAGAGCTCCACTGCCTCCCCAACAACAACCCCCACCGCACCCACACACAGACACACACATTTAGTTCTTCTTAATCCCTAACACACACACACGCGCACACACACACACACACGCGCACACACACACACACACGCGCACACACACACACGCGCACACACACACACATATCACCCCCCCCCCTCAGCCTGGTGCCGTTCCAGCAACGCTGTCAATATGCAGCTGGCTGCCCCATGCACCACAACAGGGCTGCGTGTGTGTGTGTGTCAGCAGCTATGTTTGCATTATAGTGTTTGTGTGTGTGTGTGTGTGTGTGATGAAGAAAGAGAAAGAGAGCGAGAGAGAAAGCCATAGTAATGTAACAGAGCGCTGATTCTCCAAGGCCCCGGCGCTGCACTCAAGACTCTGAGCTTCATTAAAATTTTATCACCGCAGCGCTCGGCCAAGGTCTATTTATGAAAATGCACTTCCTCGCTTCATGGAAAACACAAGCCAGAGAGGAGTGGATGGAGTAATCTGGAAGAGAGTGGAATTAACTGCATCTACAGTTTATTCATATAGATTGCCATCCCTCCTGGGCGGCTTGTGTGCTCGGTCTATCGTGTGCTGGCGGGGGACCGAAAACAGAATGGACCACTTTCCAGTGGTCTTGATGTTTATTACTTCCCCTGGTGCTGAATGAGACTGGGTTGCATATTTTCAAGTGCTGTTGCATTGAGACCTGTATTTAAAGCAAATGTAGTTTTATTTGCAAATCACCTGGAAATTTTGTTGCATAAAATTGTGTCAGAGAGCTCACAAGAGAGACTAGAAGAAGCAGATTCAGTAGATTTGTCCAAATGAATATCTGCTGCTTGGTATAGACACCGCTGGGCCATCTGCGAACAACAAGAGACAAATTCAGACATGAGAAACTCTTCATGAACGTCTGAGAGTAAACGTTTCAGTCAGAGTAAAACTCAAATCACTAGTAATGAATGAACCACTTTGCCACTGGAAACAGTTTCTGCTTGGATTAAGTGATGTTGCACATGTGTTTGTTCTAATCCAGGAAGAATGACCTCATTAACAGGCTGTATGGGAGAGGTCAGGGTGGATGCTTGATGATACAAATTGCTGGATTACCTGTGGTTCGCAAGTCAGTAGACTTCAGTCAGCTCACTCCTTCCATGTCTAGATTTTGTTACTTTTTTCATAGGCATAAATCACACTGTTGCCACAAAAGGATTTTTTGGTGACAACTTTTGAAATACTCAGACACGTTTTGTTCAAAAAATCTCCTGCCTGAGAGACTGGGCAAAACAAACATTTAAATCTAATTTTTAGAAAGCATCTTACCAAAAGCAGCTTTCTTGCATTTTTCCAGTTTATTATAAAATATATGAATTTATATTCAGTTTTACTTTGTAAATATTTACAGTACATTACAGTGACTGGGGTAATGTTTTAATCTGCTATCTAAATCCTGTGTCTCTCAGGGCACGGTGCCCAAACACATGCATGTTAGGCTAACTGGTGATTCTATTGGCTGTAGGTGTGAATGTAAGCATAAATGATTGTCTGCCTATCTGTGTTGATTGACTGCTGATATTTTCACGAGATACCCTGCCTTTCATATACCAACAGCTGGGACTGACACGAGCGCCACCTGCAATGTTGAACCATATAAGACTATTTTTTTAAGTAGTTTCACTATTTTCATCTGTGAACTACTGATATCACATCTGATAATTTAGGGTTTTGTGTTTGCAAGAGATAGAAAATAATAATAATATTGCAGCTTGCTGCCATTTGAGCATGTCAGAGTGAAAACAGTTAACTGCATTTTAAGAAATCTTTTTTGTGTTTATGTATTTCTCATTTGATTACAACTTATTGGAGTTGGCACCATTTTTTGCAAACTACATAAGCATGTCGGAACATGCAGCCTATTCAAAGTGAATGAGAGGTGTTATCAGGTGTAAATAGCAATTTCCAGCATGATTTTCTTGGTTCATTTGTGTTAGACTTTAATCAGTGCATCTTTTTTAATCTATGCACGATTTTGAGAACCTCAAAACCCAAAGCAATGATGGGTTTCTTTATCTTCTGGATTTTCACATCTCCAGCAGTGCAACTTAACTATAGTCTTTAGGCTTCAGTTCTCTTAAGTTATGTAGGAAAACATGACAAAGTTGACCAATCAATGAATTATTCAGAATAGAGAACTATCAAAATACATTAGAAATACAATTTGTCACTACATATGTTGCTTGAGCAAACATTTCACTGGAGCAGAACTTCTGCTCAGATGTACTGGGTGGACTGTTAGTCACTATACTGCACCACAGCATACTGCACTGGAGCGTGGTCCAGACCTGTTATAATCACTGCGGATGTATTAAATTGTGTTTATTTATTCAGCATGTGCTGTTGCACTTGCAAATGGGTGTTGTCAGAGTCTCAGTGGGAGAGGTAATTCTAACTGCTAAAGCCATAATCCAGACAGAAATGACTGCTTGGAATAAATCAGCTCAACTTGTTAGTGCACCTTCTGTACGAAGTGGGAAAACAAAAGACAACACGACAACTGGATGAAAAGATTGGTAGATATACAAGGGTCTCACATGAGGACCAAATACGAAACGTACCCTCTCCTGTCCTAAAAAATGTCATCCCTTTGTTTCCTTTTCCCACCATATTTTTCTAACCGAGTGGTTTTAATTCAGTTCAATTCAATTTCATTTATATAGCGCCAAATCGCACGAACAGTCACCTCAAAGCTCTTTACATTGTAAGGTAAAGACCCTACAATATAAAGAGAAAACCTCGTTATATTGTAAAAATCAGCAAGCACTTGATGACAGTGGGAAGGAAAAACATCCCTTTTAACAGTAAGAAAACAATGTGAGAACCAGGCTCAGGGAGGGGCCACCTGCTGGGACCAGTTGGAGGTGAGGGGAAGGAGACAGGCCAAAAGATATGCTGTGACAGAGAGTGGAAATTTGATTCTGAGTTTAAAAGGGAAGCAGTGAAGAGAAGCCAATAGATGTCCTTTAGTTGTGTACATGTTTCTGCTAAACAGCCTGTGAACTTTGCTTCTGGTGCAGATTTTGCATGTGTGCATGTAGCAGGTATTACCAAGTGTCCACTTTTAGACTTTGTCATTGTTTCTGAATGCAGATATATAAATTGTTGTTAGGCAACAACTGATTTCTAAATTGCATTCTGGGTAATCTTTTCTCTCCAAATGGATTGCTTGGTGAATTTAAACTGTACTCCATGTCAACTAAAAACCTAAACACATAAAACATGTAGTACCAGAAAGTCTGCCGCCTGCATAGTCCTCATATTCATATGCAGTTACTTGTTTAGAGATAATATAATAAACATGATAAATGTTCAAAATAAAAATACTGGCTATTGATGACTGCATATTTCCTACTGAGGTGTTGGCTTAGTAGTGGGGCACTTTGTGTATATTTGAGTCCAACAATAAAAGTGTGTTTGCTTATTGATGTGACCGTTAACCAGACACCAGAGAAACTGTACATCATGACAATTCCCATCCGTAACCTTCATAGATAAGCAAACTGGCTGCCTAAAGTTTTTAGGGTGAGAGAAGAAGAGAGCGAATGTGTGTGCATGTGTGTGTGTGTGCGTGCACCTGCATCAGCCCTCTGCTGGTTCGTGCAGAAAGAAAGCTGCAGTCTGATTTGCTCTTGTTTGGATCTGACACAGGGAAACACAGCGCAGGAAAACGAGGCCTTGCGTTTCTTAATTATTTAAATCAAACAATTAACTACGGCTGTCCTGGGAAAAGCGCTTTTATCCGCTCATCCAAAACAACAACAGCATCCAGGGTGGAGTCTGGAGGAGGACAGATCACATGGAAAACAGCAGCCAATAGAGGAAAACACAGTCATTTTGCTGTAGTTTTGAATTATTAAAACAACTATTTTAGACTGCACAGGTGCTCTCCAGCTTGCATGCTTAGACTAAGCTCCTAAAAAAGCACCACAGATTTCTCCAAATCTCAGCATCCTTTAAATTTCTCTTTCAAAACACCACAGAGCTTTTTTTCCCCCCAGTAAATCTTACAATACCGTAGATGTTAAATGAACCTTCATACATTCTGCAGTAACATCTCCCCGAAGAACTCTTTATCACTCTTTATCTTGCAAACATATGGTGTAATGTTGTGAAGGCTGGTCAAAACAAAAGGCTAGACATGCTATAATATATGAATATTTTAGTGATTCAAAGAAATAAACATTAAATAGGGAAAAAATGTAAAGAAATTAAGTCACCTTAAACAACATATCCCTGGTTCCCTGTCTCTAATGGACTATATAAGGGTATTCTAATAATATCAAAGCTTGTAATTTTTGTTCTGCGTGTATAATTTCGTCGCTTTGTCTCAGGAAAACTTGATACACTGTTCACATTGATTACACGGTCAATTATATATAATTTATAGGCCTCAACTGGAGAGCTGCTTGACGATTAAACTTTGATGAGACCATGTACTACATTCTTTGTTATAGACCAACATGCCAGCCACTGTCTGGTAGGCAAAGAATATCTATAAATATTGACAAATGCACAATACAGAAGTTGATTTTTCTCCTTCTGAACTTAAAATACAGGGATGATATGTCAATATTCTGGTGAAACACTTCAGATGCTTTGGCGAGATTCAAATGGTAGCAGTAAACATACTAAAATTTATGTTTTCTGTTGCAGCCAATATACAGTAAGTAAAGTTAAACAGTTTGAAAATGCAAACAGAGCAAACCTGCAAATATGAAAAAAACTTGTTTTTAGGTTTTAGGACTTTATGCAGTATTCCTGTTTTCCTCCAGCGGGGTAGATTTCTGTGACAGAAGATGTGACTTGATGCAGCAGTAAGTAGGCATGCTGTGTAATGTGCACGTCTCTTCCTTATAAAAGAAGGAAAATCAATCTAAAATACTGCAACTTCAAGGTATCACTGTTTCTTAGCACATTTATAATCCATGTTTCTGAAATAAGTTCAGGACCTCAAAGACATAAAACTTTTCATTAGAACCCAGGGTGATGAAATTCTTGCATTATCACACTTCGGATTAGATCAAAAGTGTGATATTTTTATATCCAGTCATAAACTATCTGTTTTTCATTTTTCTGGTGACCCACTGGATTTTTCCACTGAGGGGCCCCCAGGGGTCCCCAAGCCCTGGGTTAAGATCCTGCAGCTTTAAAGTCCTGGATTGGGTTGCTCCAAGGGGATCGGGCCCAAGATGCTGTTGTACAACAGAGAAAAGCAGCTTCTTAACAAACACGCTCCAAAATCAATAGTATCATAACAGCTGATATTTATTATTCATTAATAACGCATTTGCAGACCCAAACCACCTGCTGATCAGAGGACAGGGGGAAATAATATAAACACAGAACCACAGAGAGAGGATTTCATGCAAATTTAGATTTTAACTCACTGAATTTTTTTTATGTTTCCAGATTAATATGCAGTCGTGCATACAATCTTATGCTTACAGAGTTTTTGTGGTTCTAGTCATGTTGTGCTTTATGAGAACACAATGAAGATTGGGGCTGCGCACATGTAGCAGATTTATAGGCTTTTTTCCAGGTAAATTACTGGTTTTGCTGTATAAGTTATTTATAGCACTGCGAACAATATTTACTGCATTCTGGTTTATTTCAGAACTATTTCAGTGCTTTTGTATCTGTGTGATTTCACTTAATTTATATTGTAAATGACGTCCATGAGTATTCTGGGAAGCACTGCCTATAATTATAAATGAAACATATTAGACTGTTATTATTCTTAATAATGTTACAGTTAATTTAAAAAACATGCTGCTTTTTCTCATATTTTTCTAAATGAGGTTTATAATAAAAAAAAATTTTTTTAATCACAATTCGACTATCTATTGAAAATGTTTTCTTCTAATAACACTCCTTTAAAATGGAAATAATATTTTTCTTTTCAATCTTTATCCAGAAGAATAAATATAGTTCTTACTATAAATGCTGATTATATGAGTACCTGCACTAAATTTGGCATTTTAATTGGAACATTCACATTTCTGCTGTCAAGCTGTAGTTATCATTAAGGCATAGTGGATTTCTTTTCCCCCCCAATATATATACTTTCAAACACCTGCCATTTTTGTTCTTATAAAAGAAAAGTGTATCATTAGTAATTATATATTTATGGTGAGGACTTTATTTTCTAAAACTGTGCAAATGTGGGGTCTGTCGTTTTAAACTCGTTGTTAATTTTTGTTCAGTTTGACGAAGATAAAGATCCATATGTTATGAATAAATGCATGCAACATTTTGCCTGCTAAAATGTATTGTTGCCAATAATTTCACTTTACATCTAAATCTGCATCTTGGGAAATTGAATTCACGAAAGCAAAGCTAAAAATCAGCTGACTAATATTTGTAGAATCTTTTCTTTTTAATTACCGGGCATGAAATCGTTTACCTCATGTTTTAAGTTTATTTCATACCATCAGGGACAATAATCAGCTTCTCACAAGTTGTGACAGTTAAGAGATATTTCATTTAGCTCTGTTTTCTTTTTTTAGTTCTCGTTGATTTTTTTCTGTTTTTAAAGTTTTCTGACTTTAAGAAGCAGACTTTTCAATTCTCTTAGTTTTCTTTGCATTTTTTTACTCGGAGAGAAACGTCTGATAGGACTAAAAGCATCAGATGAGGGGCCTGTCTGCACGGTCCTTTATGCGATAGAGCCGTGCAGTCTTCATACCCAGCAAAGTTGATCAATATTAGAGTCACTCAAGTATCAAATCCTATTCATCATCGCTGGGAAGCAGCTTTTAGACGGACCTCCCTCACCTCCAGGCTTCTCCTGTTTCAGAACAGCAGCTGCTCGCCTCTCGGCGCAAACACACGGACTGTATCCAAGAAACAGAAACACAGACAGACTGCTGTCCCGAGCTCGCATTACACAGATCCATTAAATCTATCTTTTTTAAACACCTCTATCAACGAACACAAACCCTGGCATGGTGTGACGAAGATAATCAGATATTTTTCTTCAAACGCACAATTAAAAAATGACCAAAATCTATTCTCAGGAGGTGTAATGCTCGCTAAAATGGAAGCAGTAGTTTTTTCTGATTGGGTTGAGAGACAAAATCCTGCTCACCGTCTTTTTCAAATCCCCAAAAGAAAGGCTTTCAGAAGTTCAAGTAAAACGTGCACGGTTTATTTCAGCTTCTGTCGCTTACACAGACACATTTAAAGCACACTTTCACATATGAAATATGTTTTTTTCTTCTTCTTCTCCAAAATAAATTAAATTCAAATAAATACGGAAATGTAAAGAGAAAAAAATAAAACAAACAAACAAAAAATAAATAAATAATTAAATGACGTTTTCTCAGAAGCGTTGACAAAATATGTATAAATAAGGCCGACAGTTCCCTTCATCAGAATGTCTACTGTACAAAGTGCTCTCCACAAAGGTGTCAGTGGACGAATAATAATAATAATAATAATAATTCATGAGGACACAAAGAGGGGGGATCAACCACTTCTGAATAATAACAATATTAATTTGATTGTCAGAGCATCATTGCAGTGAACTTGAACATACAACAGGTTTACACATCAGTGAGTCTTCTAGGCCTAATTCACCATCAACCCAGTGGCAGAGGAACAAAAAAAATAATAAAAGAAAATCACATTAAAATCAAACCAATTTTTTTTTATCCTACTCGGGTTTTTTGTTGTTGTTTATATGTGTGTGTGTTTTTAAATCACCATAAACGTGCCAACACTTGTGTAATGAGGTAGACACACAGCTATACCGTGTGAATATGTGTACTCGTGCGCGTGTTCGTGTGTGTGTGTTTCTTCTTATTGCAATGCATTCACTTTGGGGGGGCGGATTGTTTCCATACTTCTGGAGCCACAAAGAAAACACCCATGTCCTCCTTCTCCTCCCCCCTTTTATTTTACGAGTAAACCATGCAACGGATTACAGGAGTTACTGCGCCTCACAAATTAGCCACAGACCAAAGGACGCTTTTAACGCGTTTGGTCGGATCTCGTCTCCAAAACCTCTTGAATTTCGTAAAGAAACAAACACCTGGGAGAAAAGACAGCGAAAAAAATCAATACATTTAAATGAGCTTTTTTCCCCCCGACACACACAGAGGTGCAATATATTCACAAATATGTACACTGATAAATATAAAAAGCTATTCCGGCTAATGAGGATAATAATAATTATTCCTCGATTCCCGTCATTATTATTCTTAATTTTTTTGTACAATAATTGCCTTGTGAATGAACGGGACGGAGCATTGTTCCCTCCTCTTTTTCCCCTACGATGCTGATCACTTTCTCCCACATCTCAAGGGAGCAATGGCCTATTCTTGTGGAGAAGCATAAAGATTTAAGAGTCTCGAGTTTTTGGACAGGGTCTCAGTCTTTTTTGTTAATTTTATTTTCTCTCCCAGTCCCCATGCTCCGTCTCCACTGTCAGAATAAGAAAGGTACACCGTTGTATCCACTTCGTTTTTTTCTGGATGGATGAGGCTGAATTTATTAGAACACGTCCGGGTTTATACTGACAGAACAAGTCACCAGCTGTCTCACATCCAAACCTAAATGTGTATCTAAAAATACTGAAAGACCCCGTCGAGCGCTTTCTTTGCGCTGAATACTTTGTCTGAAGTCGTCTCCACATCTGCAGACACACGGCTATGGATTCTGCTCCACTGTAACGAAGAAAAATCACGCATGCACACACACACACATACGCGCATTTCGTCCATTCTTTAGTCAGAAAACGTGATTTTTCTTCTGTAAAATAAATAAGTAGCATTTTCAATGCCATACCATTTATTAATTATGTAAAGCAAAAACCATTTGATGAGATTATTTTTTTTCAATGACCGTAGTCTGCTGTAACACTTTGATGAGCACCTATATGATCTGTGAGATGACTGTTTTCTTATTGAGCGCGCACCTATGGGGCCCGGGTGGCTGTCAGACAGGATCTGCTCAGGTAGCAAAGGCACGACGGTGTACCTTGTATTTTTCTGACAGTGTGGTGCAGCAGCAGCAGCAGCTTGTCTCTGGTTTGTCTTTTTGGAAACGGGGCAGAGACCCGCGGCTTCGCTGGCCTTAGTGCGTCGCAGAAAACTTCATTCGTTTCTGCTTTTGCCTCTGATTGCAAAACCAAACCCGGACCACGTTCTTTTTCAGGTCCAGTTTCTCGGCGATTGCGGCGATCTTCTCGGATGAGGGCCTCGGCTGCACGGCGAAATAAGCCTCCAGAGAGCGCTTCTCAGGTGCAGCGATAGAAGTGCGTTTCCTTTTTTTGTCCCCCCCGTTAAAGAGCTCCGGCTTGGTCATCTTCTCCCTCTGTGCCCGCTCGGCCTCCTCCAGCCAGGCCTCCAGGATCGGCTTCAGGGCAACCATGTTATTGTGCGACAGCGTCAGGGACTCGAACCTGCAGATGGTGCTCTGGCTAAGACACCCGACCCCGGGGATCTTAAGGTTGGCCAGGGCAGCCCCCACGTCCGCCTGAGTCACCCCAAGTTTGATCCGCCTTTGTTTGAACCTTTCCGCAAAAGACTCCAACTCCCGGGGATCAGGCTCCGCGTCTGCGCCGGCGGTCCCCAGGGAAGCGTGGGATCCCAGCCCGTGGGGGTGCATGTTCATGGATTGCGGGTGGTGGTGGTGGTGGTGCTGCATGTGGTTGATGGCCGACATGTGGGCGTGAGCCGTGTGCGAGGCCGTGGAACAGACGTCTGAGCCGGGCATTCCTCCGAGAGAAATACCGGGCGTGAGGTGGTCCAGCAGGTCGCCCTCCAGGCCCTGCGCCGGCTGGTGGTGCGCCGGGTGATGGTGGGAGGTGAGCACCGAAGGGTGGTGCAGGTGTGCGGAGGAGGAGGTCGGGGTGCAGGTCATGCTGGTCATTGTGGTCATGGTGTGGTAGGTGGCGTCTGGCTTGAACGGGTGACTTTTCTGTGCCACGATGTCCACGGCGGCCAGAGCCTCGGCTCTCTGCAGCAGCGTCTCATCAAAGCCGGCGAAGATGTTGCCCTGGAGCTGCGAGGGGAGCAGAGGGAGGCCGGTTAGAGGAAAGCTTCTCAGCAACAAAACCTGTCAGCTTCGTCAAAGCATCCACCGCGACTCCAGCTAATTACATCACATTTATTTAAACGTTAAAATAACAATTCATGAAGTGCAAACTATTAAATAAAATGACAAATCTGTGGAAACTTTTCTATCGTAAGCCACTGATATTTTTCAGAATTTGGACTGTTTCACAAATACTTTTCTGCTTTTCCAGGTTAACATTTAAACTGCAATATTAATCAGTTAAATGTATTTGTGCATTATTTACAGTATATAAGCAATTGTCACAACATTACAAAAGACGGAAATTTTATGCGCGCAAGGTTAACTGGACTTTGTTTCATTAGCTCTCAAAACAAACGCAGTCGACCTCGACGTGGACACAGCTGGATGTGCCCGGTGCCTCGAAAGTGTGTCAGCGTGGAAGGATATTCATTTAAAATTAATATTTACGATCTCCTGAATAATTTCTGCGGACAATGAAATGAAACGGCTGTGAGTTTGAATATGAATGGGACAATATGAGATAACACGCGCTCGGAGATTCCACGCAGGCTTTTCATTCGTCCTCTCCCTCCTTCATCTTTTATCGTCGTTCGTTTGAAACAGAATCCCTCACACTTTCTCAAAACACCAGATCTGGCTTCGGCAGAGGCGCATTTTTTGCGTCTGCGGGCACCACGGTTGGCTTGGTTTTTTTGTTTTGTTTTATTTTGTTTTTGTGCCGCTAGTACTCCCCGGTTTGACCTGTTATATCACTGTCCCCAGTCTCTTTACACTGGTTTTGTTTCACATTTCATCGAGCGCTGTCATTCGATGCTATAATATTGAACTTTATCCTCACTCCACCGTCCAAACAAGACGCATATCCTGGTCTCACAGTAGAACGACTTTAGCTGCCAAAATGTGGGGCTGTTATTATTATGTTGTTTTTATTAAATTAAATCATTTTATATTGCGTTACATGAATAGAAATCAAGAATAAACTAAAGACATTTTCTACATTGTCAGAGGGGACTGGAAGTTTTGTAAGAGCTGCAGGAAGTCACGAGTGAATTCTGGACTCACCGACGGTGTGGGAAGGCAGGCTCTGCGGATGGCCTCGGAGCTGGAGTGCAGAGGAGTGTATTTGGGTTCGTGCAGGATGGGGTGCATACTGAAAGGCTGCTTGCTGTTCATCGACATCATGATTGCAGAAGTGAGGGAGGGTCGCTGTCCGTCTTCCTCGTTCCACTCCGTTTTTATGGTTTTTCTCAAAAGAAACGCCTCTGAGAGGAAGAAAAACGTGCCTGCCACGCGCAGATAACTTGGAAAAAAAGATTTTTTTTTTTCTTTATCGGGTTTTTGTAGATGCAGTCAGAAAAAAAAATATACAGAACGTGACAACCAGAGGTAACTCCGGGACACCTGCGGATCTTCTGCCTCCTGTAAACGACTTCTATAATAAAGATGCTCTTTGCCTCCAGCGCCTATATTGGACCGCTGCCTCCCAGGCTCTTCCTCATTGGAGGATCCTCACTCCCTCCCCCTGGACGTCTCCACCAACCACGTGAACATAGTCGTCTTTAGCCACGCCTCCAAGCGTGCTTGGCTCGCTGGCAAGGACGGTTTGTGGTTTCACTGCTAAAAAATCTTCGTAGAAACATCTAAAAATCGATACCTGCAAGAAAAATGTGGGTTCGGTGACATGAAGTTGTCACGAGACCACCAGGAATAACGTGGTTATTGATGCCTGCATCAATTAACTTTGCAAAACTGGGTTTCAGAGTCACGGTGATCTAATGATTCCTTGATTGCTAATGCTTAAATGCAGAATTTGAGCCTGTGCGCCAGGAAAACTGTTTAAAGCAGATCAGTGCCTTCATGACACCCGTAGCCGCACTGTAGAGGCTTACATTTGTCCCCAGACAGCATTTCATCCTAAACTACCAACACATCTTTGTAACAGTGCTGCAGATCTTTCCAAGTAAAACGGCTGAGCAAGGAGACCATGTGTTTTTTCAGGTTATTATTTTCATGCAGCATATAACCTACTAATCACAAACAGCAAGTGTGGATATGAAAAGCAATATTTGGGCTTGGGTGATGATTTCAGTTGCCCGGTCAGCTGGCAGAGAGGGAGGGCTGGTTCAGAGACAGGGAGATTCAGTTGAGATTATTAATTGATGGCGGGCGTGCAGGAATTCCTCTACCTCACCCTTATCCTCGTTCGTAGCAATTAATAAATCAATTAATCATGCTTCACTTACTCTGTGGCTGTACTAGTGGACATCATGTTCCTGATCGCGCAAGAAAACCCACTCACACCTCCGTTAATTAAAGAATAAACAGTCCTGAACGGGAACTAAAGAGCGCAAACACCAGACGATGAAATATTTACACGTGAACCGAGCTGGGGTCAGCGGGGCACAGCTTGTCAATCAAAAGGGGAAAGGGGGATTTCCGGCAGACGGAATGATTATCGCGAGGGTGACAGAGTGGGCAGGGGGCTCACTATCCCGAGCGCTGTGTCTGCTGCTCTCACACCTGCACTAATAAGATGAGCACCTGTAAAAATTAAAAATAAACTTATTTGCAACAAGTAGCAATAACTGTGGCATTTATTTTATTGAAGCGTTTACTTCAAACAGAATGTAACAAATGAAATATTACTAAATAAATATGGGAGAAAAACACCGCTTTTCAAACAGCATAGCGCACATTATTCCCTGGTTTTAATTAATTAATCTGGCAAAATCCCGCATAATTCCGACCGTCGGCGTTTGCGAAGAAGTTGATTTGAAGCGGGCAAATGCTTGAATTGAAACAGATCAAAGGAAACCTGAGAAGAGACTAAGGTAGGGGGACCTGAATTAGCACGAATCCATGCATGAAAAAGCATTCATTCATTCATTCATTCATTCATGTAAAAACCTCAGGAATTATCGGGGTCTTATGTAATGAAAAACAAAAATGAAGGTATTTCGAGATTCACGCGTTATTAATCATGTTCATGCAGCTCACGGGACCGACTAAAACACAGAGGACTGAGTTTAACTTCATTACTTGATTGCAGTTTTAGATTTATAACAAAGTTACTCTTGTAACTCTTATTGTGAGTTTGTGTTTTCAGTGAGGAGTTTCAGGTGCATAAACTAAATAATTCATCCAGTCAGGAGCATTTTCTCCGTTTTGTTGCTTTGTTGATTATATATTTGCTCAAATAAAATATTATACTATGCAACCTTAATTGGAGTAAATTCTGTTTATTTTGTATTTCCCACTGTATTGTTACTGAACATTAACAACATTAAAGTTGTGATACTGTTTTGTGGCGAACACTCATTTTCATTTACTTTTCCATATCAAATTTGTTTTAATCTTCTTTCATCATTACTGAATTAGTCTTAAGTGAAATCACTCATCACACCTTTCAGGAGGTTTTCACGTTTTGTTTTGTTTTTCACCATCAGCTGGGTCTGCAGTTGTGATAAGTAGAATAATTATTTCTTATCCAATGCTTGATCATTTGATCAATAACTTAATGTTTCTTCACAGATGTTTCAGAAAAAGTAAATAAAGGTCTTGTTTTCTCCCGCTTTCCTCACTGCACCGTTTATTTTTGTTTCCTGCTGCAATTAATTTAAGTGTGGAAAGATAAATCTTTAAGTGCTGAATCATAACTTGATGGCTGATTTGTTTTAATCAATCCTGGTGATATCAAATTTTGAACTGCCATAATTAACACCATTAATTATTTATTCTTTATCTGTTTTTAAGGAAAGGCCAATCATCACTTCATCTGACGTGGCACAAACACCATGAAGTGTTTTAATCAAGTGATTTAGTGAAGTGAAGCTTTCTTATAGAAAAATCTATGTTCTCTATAATATGTAAAGTGCAATACATGCAGTACATTCAAGTTGTTTTTTCCATATATTTATCTGAAACTGGACTCAAACTTCAGCTCAAGAACATCAACATGTAGTCCAGTATCATGAATGTAAAGATAAAAGTATTGGTGTTTTTGAAGTTCAGCTCATCTCAGCTTTCCAGCTGTTCATCTTTGCACAAACTCATAGATGACTGATGGTTTCTATTTTCTCCAGACTTGGGGAGTCCATTCTTTTTCTCGTGGGCACTGCATTCTCATCACTGTTTTTGCATCTTCGCTGCCCATTAAACACAAACAAGCCAAAGGCATTTTGAACACTGTCGGAATGAATTCCAATTAAAATTATTAATCAAAGTCATTCCAGTAATGCATTTTTCTCTCCCCAGGTGCATCCTCTGTAAAACCTTTTAGAGAAATTTGTTTTTAAGGAATCAAATACCGAATACTCAAATTATTTGGATAAATACTGCAAGCACGAAGCAAGCAAGAAGTGAGCAAATGAAGCAGTGATAAAAGCAAATACATGAAGTAAATTAGACCCAAAAGAGTGCAGGAAGAAACAGGAAAGATGAAGCAGGGTAAAATGGCTATGAGGCTAAAGTTAGGATTAGAAGTGAGGATATGATTTACTAGAGGAAACAGATGAAGACTCTTTAGAGAATAATAACTAAGAATGAAAACCTGATATTATGCGTGTTTCCCTCTGCTTTTGATCAGTACAGCTTTTTGATCAAGCTCGCTTTTATTGTTTCTGCCCCATGAACATTACTTTTAAAAGAAACTTAACAAAACCTGCGATAATTATAATAGGGTTGTTTTTTTGTTTTTTTTGGGGGGGGGGTTGCCATTTAAAAATGGCACCACCAAAACTGAACCCCCCCCCCACCAAAAAAAAAAGAGATGATCTGCATTATTTTATTCTAATGTGCTGTGTTGATTCCTGTCTTTGTGTTTTTTCAGAGTAAAACTTAAGATGTGCATCAGCCCAGCCTGTGCTCAGTCTTGCTCCAGCTGTAACTCTGCCTCTCAGTTTGCAGCCCTGGCTGAAACTCCAGCTCTGACTCACCTGCCTACAAAAAGAGCAGCAGTGTCAGTGACGGCCAGCAGGAAACCTGAGCGAGGCCTATTGTCCTGCTGTAGATGCGGCCCTCCAGAGGGTCCCCGGCACCCGCTCATAAAATATACATCACCTGACTCCACTGGGACAGCAGTAGGGAGGACAGTCCGCTGGGAAGAACAAAATGCAGGGAGTCCAGCTGGGGTGGGAGGGAGGAGAGAAAGCAAGAGAATGAAAGCATAGAGTGAGAGCTCTGCAAATAGAAGCTAGGAAGGACGAAAGACGGTGCCAGCTTTAAAGAAAGTCAAACTCGGATGTTTAAAGTTTAAACCCAACACATTTTGAAAAAGAAGCCATCAATTTTACTCAAATTTACCACGTGTGTTTTATCTGTTTTGTCTCATTTCCTGTTATCTGTTTAGGGAATATGAAACTTTAATTCATTTTTAGCCTGAACTTTACAAGCATTCACTTTTAGTCATTCAAATCGCTGCCTGAACTGTTTGCTCATTAACTGAATATCTAATAAGCTAATTATATGGCAGCAACTCGCTTCATTCAGGCATGGTCAAGATGACATGGTGTTCAAACTGAGCATCAGAATGCTGAAAAAAGCTTGTCATGGTTGTCTGTGTTAAACAAGGTGATCTGAATATTTTGAAACCGATGATCTGCTGGGATTTTAAGGATCTATGGAGAATGGTCAGAGAAAGAAAAAATATCCAATGAGTGGCAGATCTTTGGATGATAACACTGCTGTCAACTACGAACAGGAAGCTGAAGCTACAGTTTACACAGACTCAGCAAAAGTGGACAGAAACTGGGCAAAGATCTGCTATGAAATTCGGGTTGTACATTCATCTAAAAGACATGAAAGCATGGCTTCATCCTGCTTTGTTTCAACTGTTCAGCCTGGTGATGGCATAATGTTTCAGCGGATATTTTCTTGCCACACTTTTGGCCAACTGTGCATGGTTGAAACACCAAAGACTGCCTGAGTGTTTTGGTGACTGTGTCCATGCCTTTATAATCACCATGAACCCATCTTCTGATGCCTGCTTTCAGCATGATGATGGACCTTATCACAAATCTCAAATCATTTCAAACTGGTTTGGCCTCTAAGAGTTACCAGATCGCAATCCAATGGGGCACCTGATATAACAAGAGATTTGCATCATGAATGTGCAGTCGACAAAACTTTGAGGACCTTCTTGAATCTGTTTCACAAAAAATTAAGGTAGTTCTGCAGATAAAAAGGGGTCCAACCCAATACCAGCAAGGTGTACCCAATAAAATATTGTCCAAGTTTACATTAGTGGTACTTAAAACTTGGCTTTAGAGCATCTTTCATGTTTAGCTTTTGCCAATAAAGTTCAGCTACAGGATATTGTAGCTGAACTTTACATGTGTGTCCATCGCATGAGTGGTATTTGTGTCAGCCTATTTTAGACACATGAACAGTTCATATTTTTGTATGTGAAACAAATAAGTCTGTGTGTGTTCAGAGTGCAGGAGAGACTCTGAGGGATCAAACGTCCGGCAAAGCTTTCAGCGAGCAGAACATGGCTGCCACACGGTGTATTTCTGCCACATTTAGCAAATGGACACTAAAGTGCACCCTTCCGCCAACATCCACCACAGCCTGAACACACACCTCCTCAAATTGTTCCCTCCTCCTGCCTTTGCCTCCTCCTGTCCTTCCCTTCTTTGCTGTTCACTCTTGTCCTCCTTTCCTTTCCCTTTATGCTTCTTCTACCTTTGAATTATTGATATTGAGTAAAATCTGACGTTGTAAACTTTGCGACGATTCACCAAATCGGCCTCCGTTTCTCACCGTGGGGGCCCGCCAAAGGGTAGGCGGTGTCTAACCACACACTTTTAATGTAATTGCCTGTAGGGTTCCTTTTAAATATTTCATTGTCTGCCAGTACAAATTAAAGACATGAGGCTGGAAGAAAAGGTTAGTAGGTTCGCTTGGGGAGAGATTCTCTGCACTTTACCTGCGCTTGCAGGTTTAGAAAAGGGCCTCGCCTCTCATCACTCTCATTTCTTAAAAGAAACAGACTGAGAGAGCGTGGTCTTCTGTCCTTCTGCTTCAATTAGCTTTAAGTAATCTGACTATACACTCAAAAGCTGTGCATGTACATCCGGTTGGCCATGTGCTGTGCAGCATGATAGCAAAACAGCTATGTAGCTAAAACAGCTACATAATAGTCCATATGCTGCTGTGTGCATGAGCTTTTTTACAAACATTAATTTATTAGAGACTACGGCTAGTAAACCTTAATTTATTAGCCATAGATTTACATAACTTGTGTGAATCTAGCTACAACAGACAGACCATGTTCATGTGCTTAATTCTCTCTTTGAATAAATTAAAAAATACTTACAGAGGTGTCTAACAGAACAAGATTAGATATTCGGAGCCATTCGTTTAGCTAGAAACCTTCAAAGTCCTGCATACTTTGCTTATGGATGATTTCGACACAGGTGTACCAGCAGACACATTTTGACATCACAAAACACACCTTTTCAACTGGACACAGGGTGAATCTCAGAACCTATAAGTCATGTTTCCATCATTGCTCACTGAAGCTGGAGACAGAGTCATTTGGACAGTAGTTTACATACTCGCATCATGGGCATGAATGTCATGGTAATTTTAATTAATTTTAATCATTTCTTTGAACTGTTCTGTTTCCAGGGTGGACTGATTGAACAGCATGCCTCTTCACTGACATCTAAAACAAGAAGTGGTCTCTTATGGGGATCCTCTGGGATCAGGACTGTCCAGTTACCCATTGTGGGTGTGTCACATCCATCAGCAGGTGATTCATTTGTGCTGCCAGACACCCGTGGAGTGCAGCTAGCTTCCTTAACCAGTAGGTGTGAATCGTGTCTGGACCTGGTGCTGTCCAACTCTTCATGCTCTTTTTCTCACTTCAGACTGTTTTCACTGTGATGTTTACTGGATCCTGTTCAGGGAGGTTGCTGTGGTCTGCTCTTAGATCCACTAGCCACTTAGTATTGTTGTTATATGTTGCATTCTTCTCCCATGTGTTCTTCCAATATTGCTCAATATGAGAATACGTACTCATATCATTCCTCTGCCACAGTACATTTTGGATGGTTCAGTGGAGAACATCTGGTTTGTTCTCCTGGCTTTTCTCTGGTATACCTGTTCAGGCGGTTTCTGCAGTTCTAACTGTTGGCTAACTCCCCTCCATGCTACTTTGATCTTGGCCGCTAGTCTCCTTCTCCATGTACCCAAGGGCCAAGGGTTGAGGTCAGGGTTTTTGGAATGCTATTCCATTATTAATGTTCTCAATGTTGGCCTGTTATCCATTCCAAAACCAGTTTTGATGTGTGTTTGGGATCATTGTCCTGTTGGAACATCTGACATTTGTGGAACATTTGTGTCCAAATTTCAACCAACAAGCTGTTGATTCGAGATGAAATTAAAAAGTTTGAAGGTAGTCTTCCTTCTCCATTATTCCATTCACTGCGACTAATAGCAACAAAACAGCTCCATAGCATGACGCTGCCACCACCATTCTTGATAGGTGGTGCAGTGTTCTTAGGTCTGAAAGCCTCATCATTAACAACCCCACTTCATGGTAGGCATGAACTTTGGTGGTTCCTTGGTCATTCCTGAAGATCCAAGCCAATTTCCTCTCATCTGAGGGTGACAGTTTGGACCTTCTTCCAGACCTCAGCAAAGTGATGACACATTTTACTTATGTACAAATGTTTTAAATAAAAATCTTAGAATCTACAGTTGTTTAGAAATGCCCCCATGAGGCCTTCCCATCTTCCGTAAACCAATGGTTCCCCTTACATCTTCACACAGTTCCTTGGACTTTCCCATTTTTCTGAGTACTGGTCAGTCATTGAGTGCTGTCAATCAAATCTACCAGTTGTAGAAGAGGAGGCGACACTGTGTGCAGTGACTGCAGGCCTGAGCGAGTAGAAGCCTTTGGGAAGAGGAGGTCCAGTGACTGTATTGGCTAGAGGAAAGAGCCGGTTCCTCACAGACTGACAGCAAGAGTGGTTTGCAGGAGTTAAGTGGAGAGTGTGGGTGGAGATGAGTATGGCAGTAAAGCAGGGAGGTGGAGCAGAGCAAGTAGACTGGGAGCTCAGAGTGAAATCAGAGCACAGGGAGAAACTGTAGAGCATGCCCACTGGAACAAGTCCACTAGCAATACATGAGTCTGGCTATTATTTACATGCAGACTTCTCTTTTGAGTTTGGCTCTCATCTGCATGAATTTAGTTTTTGTTACACTGTGAACTCTTGAGTATCTGCTGACCAGTATTTAATTTCTTTCAGGTTTTTCACGGTCAGGTTTTTGCTGTTAGCTGACCAAGTTTTGGGGTCCAACCTGCAGAAAAGAGGGTTGGTTCTATCATCTCTGCTTGTGCCTGCTTGCTTCAATGATAGTTATGCTGTTTATATCGTCTTCTGAGATTGGTCTCACCACATGTAGCACTGGTTCATTATCTCCACCTCTTAATGAATGCATCTCTCTTATCTCGTCTTCTAATCTGTTGTTCTGCCTGTCCACATGCTGAAACCAGGCTGCTGATCAAAACAGGACAGAAGAGAGAAGGGAAAGAGAAAAGCAGCGAGCAAGACACAAACAGAGGGAATGACAGTATGAAAGAAAGACAGATAGTAAATGAGACAGAGAAAGAGAGAAGACATATTTTGGATCAATAGATTAACTGAGTGCTCATGTATTATGCATCTGAGCCCTGCAGCACTTGCACATAAAGGGAATGTTGGGCAGGATTGGCGTGTAAAAGCTTTATAACCGCGGGCCTGTTTACTGAGTGTACAAGGGGACCACCGTCAAGACGAACTGAACCAAGCAGAGTCAAACTGAGACAAAGATAGTTCTGCTTCGATCCACACAATACGCACCAAAACTTAATCCCAAAAAGCATTATGCTGAAATTTATGTTAAAAATGACTTAAATATATAAGCAAAATGACTCCTGCTGGGGTCTTACTGTCATGATCCTGGGTCGGTGACCCAGTGTTTTTGGTTATGTACTTTTACTTTTGATAGTTTTGTATTATGACTGTTGTTTTGGGTTTCCTAGGGTTTAGTTGTGTTCCCTCTGTTTGGTGTCTTTCCTGCTTGTGTATCCCCTTAGTGTTGTCGGTCTCTGTTTTTAGTCCGCGTCTCTGAGCCTGTGTCATTACGTGTATGTGTTTCCTGTTTTACTTTGAAGGTCTCTGTCTTATGTCAGTGGGTTCTGTTTACGTTTCCCCTGCCTCGTCAGCTGTTATGTCTCCCAGGTGTGTTTCCCTCCTGTTTCCCATCCCCTGATTACTGGTGTGTGTATTTATAGTGTGTGTTCACCCGTCCTTGTTGCTGGTTCGTCTGTGTTGTTCCCCTCGGTCTCTCCGTATATTTCCTCGTACCTCCCTGCATCTTGGTTCCTGGTTAGTTCTGTTAGTTTTTCCAGTTTAGGTTTTCTTAGGTCATGCTCACCCTCGCCATTTCTGTTTGTATCCACTTTTGTTCAATAAATACTCACCTGCACCAGAGCTGCCGCATTTTGGGTCCTTTCTACAAACTCCACACGTCTGCCACACCGAACATGACACTTTCAGTGTGAATGTGCTTCGGCTTCCTGCCACAGTCCAAAGACTGCATAGGTGGATGGATATATGGATGGATGGATGGGTGGATGGCCCAGGAGAGCAGCAGAGAGATCAAGCATCAATGGCAACAGGCATAACACTGGTTCAACCGTCAGATGCAACATACAGGGAGGAGCTGGCATGGAGGTGGGTTGCAAAGCGTCTTGCAAATACATAGCTGTGGGCAGATTACAGCAGCCTAAATAAGCTTTGCCAGCTGGGTGTGTATAATTATATCGGAGCCATTAGCTGATATAGGCTGGCTCTAAGATCACCATAGACCTGTACTACAAAGCGGGATTTCATTTTATCCAGCTAACATTAGAGCTATAGAAAGGTGCTTCACTACTTACTGTGGTAGATTACCAGGGTAACTCATGCTGTGAATCTAACCTGCTCTAGAGCTGTTTAGGTTGCAGATTAAAGATCAGCTGGTATGACTTAACCGTACACTGACCAGTAGGTTAGTCAGTGGTGACTATTATAGAAAATAGAACATTTTGTTAATATTTCAAAAAGGAAGTGGGTCTAAAATATATTAGTGGATGAACATCAAGAATAAATATAGATTCTTAGACTACTTGCAAATGTAATATAAAGCAAGTAGAACTAGGTGGTCTGTTTTAGGGTCACATATTAAAGCTGATAAAACAATAAAGTTGTTGTAAAATTGTTTGCAACCAGCAGGAAAATATCAAGTGAAAAATGTCTAAGTCTAAATCTGAATTCTGTTCTGGTATTTATTCTTTCCTCTCAGACCGTTAAAATCCAACAAGGCCGCAACTGAAAGAAAAAAAAATTAAAACTATAATAATCAATTGAAATCCATCAGATTTTCACGTGTCTTAATGATAGACTTGTGATTTGATAAGAGTGTGAAATTACATTTTTGTTGCCTTTCCTTGCAGACTTCAAATAGGCTCAGCTTTAATAATATAGTCGTTCTTTTCCATTTGTATTGACTAAAATGTTTAAAGTGCTCATTTCTGTATGTGGTTTTCCTCTCATATCACTGCTTTATCTTTGGCAGCGGTGTTGGTTTTCAGTTTATCATACTTGTAACATCTTTATATTTTTTCCTGTAGTTATATTTTTCAGCTGCTCTGGTGCCAGTACATTAATCCTTAATTGTGATTGGTCAAATACAGGTAACATCACCTCCTTTCCTGTGAACATGCACAGGGGACGCTGACTTAACTTAGCGAACTAATAGCCATCTTTTGTGACTGCTTATCCTGACTGCTGATGTTAGGGTAAATCCAGATAATGGAAAGAAACCCTGGGTATGTAAAACTCCTTTTACAGTACACGACCCAGATCTGACTGTGACTGAGCTTGTCTGCCCTGAATGAATATTCTTCACAAATTAGACTTATCCACACATAGACAGGTAAAAAACAGAGTGGAGATTTTGTAAAGTTACAAATGTGAAATTTTGACTTTTCAAAGTAATGACACAGATGTTCATGTTTACCTCCTGTTGCTTATTAATCTTGTCCTTCCCTGACTGGTCACAACTATGTAAAAATAAAATAAAATCGCCTGCTTTAATAGTAAAATGTTCATCTGAATCTGCTAAAAAAGAATGCTTGTCTGGACAGACGTCTTTCCTGTATCGGTGTGGATCTAATCTGAGAGTCACACACATAAAGGAAAGTGTCACACAGACACACTAAATACCATATTAATTACTCTGGGTCAACTTGGACAGGCTAATGGTTCATTGTCATACAGGTTGAAGCATTTCTTCTAACTTCTTGTAAGAATAGAGAATAACAAGAGTTTTAAGCTCGCTGTTAAATCCTGGGAATCAGTGTCTGTGAAACTTCAGTGTGAGCTTTAGTGTGAGTTTTACAAAACTTTAGTCAAACTAATTCAAAGGTAAAAATGACATAACAAGTGACATAAGAGACTTTATTGGTTTCAGTACAGAGCGTTGACTTTTTAAAGAGACTATTTTTCTTGTAGTTTCTAGTTCTATGTTTTGGTTTGCTTTTGATTGAAGTTGTCCAGTTTTGGCGATATCAAGTGTAGAGATGTCTTCTTTCTCTTGACCATAAAAACCAGGTGACTGTTGCCTTGCAGTGATCAAAGCACCAAATTCATGCTTGGCAATAATGTGTAATTTCAGAAATAATGACCTGGGACTATTTTCTTTCTACTAAACTACTCCAGCACTACTTTGGGGTCCCATTAAAAGCATCATCTGACACTGGCCTTTAAATCACCCGGCTGGTTCCTCTCTGTTCCTCTCTGTTCCTCTCCCTTCGCCTGAGTGAAGTATTGCTCACAGAAAAAAAACCCCAAAAAAACGGCATCCCAACAATTCACAGAGGCCCAGGCATCAAACAGTTCAACCGTCTGAGCGTTTCCCAAGAGGCCCACCAAACTAATTTCCATGCAAACAAAATCCTTTTCACTTCTCCCCCCTGTACTACAAGAATAGAGGAGTTGAACAAAGGGAAAACAAGTAAACAAACAAAATGATGTATGAACATGTCACTGTGATGAGTATGTATGTAAATTAAAATTAATCTTCCTCTCATTTTTTTTATTTTTATTTATGTCTCTGGTGTTTGGGACAAGCGGGATAAGCAAGAAAAGACATGGTGATACTCAGAAGAGATGTGTGTCAAAGCTATTTGGAGATCTTGCTGTCTGGATGCTTTCTTTCAACTCTGCTCCCAAATGTAAAGATGAAGACAACGAAACAATCTCTGAATGGATAAACGACAAGAGTGCAAAGTCAAGATGATAAGAAAGAAGCCATTGTGGGAAATTTGTGCCTGTTGACTCGCTACTAGCAGAGGGTAATTTGTATGAGTTCAGAAATATGGTGCAGTGAAAAAGTCTTGAACGAGTCCTCATTTTTTACAATTTCCTTCCAAGGAGCCAGATGGTCATCATGTACTTTTTTTATTAAAAGTGAGCATTCTCCAGGCTTTCTGAAGGTATTTCAAAGTCTTTCTTTGGCTGCTTTTTCGCTCATTTTTAAGTCAAGTCTTTGCACCTGACAATTTACAGAGGAATGATTTTTCTTGTACCAGTGAATCATTCAAACATTCAAAAAGCCACTGGTTCAAGGAATAAGCCATTGTTGTGTCTGCATATAACAAACAGCATGGGAAAGAACTAATTTTCAGTGGCATGTCAATAGCCACTTTTGTTACTAGCACCTCTTTCCTAATCACAATCATGATTCTTTCTTTTGTTCAATAAAATAAAAACACCAAAGATAACAGTTTGACAGAGATGTTCACTAAAAACTTGGCACATCTCAGCATGGTGTGCAGTGTGTGCTTAAAATTTTGAGGAAACTGACAAAAAGAAAACTGAAGGTCTGAAAGTCATGTCCTTAGAAACCTGATGCAGAACTTCAGAGATGCATCCGGTCCGTCAGTTCATCCATCTACTGTTCACTGACGCCCCATCAGAAGTGGTCTCAATGCAAGGAAGCCTCTCAAGAAGCAATCGTAAGGGAAACAGTGGTAACAGTATACATATAGTATATGTATTAAAGTTGTCATGCACCTGGTAGATTTTGAAAGAACTGAAAGTGAGGCTTTAGCAGTGCCATTATTCTTTAGCCACCAAATTGTGCAGTCAACATTCATTTCAGAAAAATATATTAATGCAAATATCATTCTATTGTAAATGAAGTGAATGTTTCTGCAGTGCTTTTTCACCAGTACTTATCTAATCCCCCAAAAAATAAACTGATAAAGCTTTGAACCAAGACACTCAGCCTTGGTAATCATGGTTCACATGCCATCAGATCAAACAGTTTGCTGATGGTATTGATTTTTTGCGCTGTTTTTCCATTTGTTTGGTTCCTTCATTGTGTTGCGTGGTTGCAGAGTTTTAGCACGGAAGCGTACAGAAAATGCATCCAAGCATTCCAATAAAAGTGCATGTGCATCGGACAACTTTGATCATGGATGAAAAGCATCAGAGATGCCATGTCTGTTTTCCTTCCTTGGGACTGAAGCCTAAATGTGATCATGATCTGATAATGTTTTTGGCAGCCTGCTGTATGTTTTATTTTGCTGCAGGTCCAGACAAAGAAGGTTGCCCAACCTTGTTTCAAAATGTGCCATTTTGCCAACGCTACATGGCTTGTGGTATTAATCAAGATGGTAGGAAATCAGGGTTATAGAGGCTACAAGAACTTAATATGGAAAAAAAAAAACATTTCCAAAAGGAGAGTGAAAGAAAGACAGAAAAGCAATGAGATTAATCTCAGATCTGGACTCTTCTTCAGTTATTCAGTGAAATATTAATAGCAATTGCCAGGGGCCAATTGTGTTTATATCCTATGATTTAGATGCTTTAGTTGCTCATTGGCTGATCAAACTGTGTGTATTCACTGTGGAGGCAGTTTGTGGTTTCAGTTTGCCCTGTTACTTCCTATGTAAGTGTATGAAAGTAGACAAGAGACATGTGGCCCTGGTTTTTTAATCATAGAAAGCAACATTAAGTTACATGTAAACAAATGTATCTGCTAATGGAACATGCATGTGTTGGATATAAACAGATTTCACATGGGTTTTTTTTAACATATATTTTAACTGAAATATTTTCTCGACTTAACCAAGAAACCTTTCTTTGCTTATACGTCACTAAACTGTAACTGGAAGCTTAGAACAATAGAAAACAAAACTCTGTCACGAAACCTTTCTGGCTGAAAACCCTGAAGGCAAACGTGTCCCAGTAGCAAAAGATCTCTTCCTGAATCCAGTATTTAGGACGATGTCACTCCGCATGCTCCAGCCTTGTGTTACGTTTGGGCTTAACTGATATTAAACATTAAATCTTTCAGTTAAAATTTCAGTGTTGCACGGACACTGATCGCAATCCATATGGACATACAGACAGTCATGAACCCAGGAGCATGAACATCTACTCTGTGACTTGACATGTGACATTATTTGTTTTTATATATAAAATTCAGAGTAAAATAAAATGAACGTATTCCCATAGGTGAAAAGTAGCAAAGTACAAATGCTCTCTTACTGAAAATTTATATTGATGTTGGGTTGTGTGTGTGTGTGTGTGTGTGTGTGTGTGTGTGTGTGTGTGTGTGTGTGTTGGTTTATTGAACCCTGTGACTTTAAAAAAAAATTATAGATATGAGTCTTAATTTGTATCATATTTGCTACATCTGCAATTTTTTTTATTGCTTAAAAATTGAATTTGGGTTTCTGGGGGGAAAATACACTAGAGGTCCAAAAAACTCTGATATGATACATTTGGTGTTACATGGTTATCTGTACTATACTTGGTGACTTATTTTATTGAAACCTTTGGTCACACCCTAAAAAGTACACATATTTCAAAACAAATATGTGTACTTTTTTCTCCTTATATTTTCAAAACAGATTCTTTACTTGAATTTTAATGCACAAGAGAGGAGTTAGAATTTGAATCTAAATGGAGGAACCAAGTAGACGACCCTATTATTGTATCTGAAAAAGTCTGTATGAAATCTCTATTGGAGATTATGTATTGGAATTTCAGGAGCGGGACCACGCCTCCAAACAAGCTCCTTCCGGTTGTCATCTATATAGGTTCCCCCCAGTTCTGCAAACTGTTCATTCTCATTTACGTGCCCCACCCTCCCTCCTTGTTCTCAATTCTTTAACTTCTTCACTCCTATTTAGTACATGGGGATCTGCCAGGCCCGGGAGCCGTCGCCAGGCCTCTTCGAGGCCTTCCCCAAACCGCAGCTCAATTCATGTCCAAGCATTCACCTTTACCTACTAAAACGCTGTCAAACCTAAAATAAGGATGTGGGCCCAGCTAGAGAAATAAATGATCTTGGGTTAACGCGGACCAGGACGATCCAAAACATTTTGCAGATGTGCAGGTGCAAATGTTCATAAGCAGTAGTCGCTCTACTTAGCATTAAGATAGCACTTCAGTTCCATTTCCAAGCTCCAACGGCATGCATTGTGGTTGTTCTTTTTAACATGCTGTAATGCTTTGTATCTTGTTTTAATATAAGCAATGCCCTAAAAATATCAGCTCACAATTTGCCGGGCAACAAATATTTGTCGTTCAGAAAAGAATCACTCTCAGGCTGACCAAGATTTCAATGGGTATGTAAAGCTTAGGATGAGGAAGTTATCATAACAAGTTATCCAAACTATGGACTAGCATATTAATGATTAAGCTCATGTTGTGGATGGATCATCTCTGGTGTTCTCTTAACGGAAGTTTGATCTGAATTTAACATCTTTATCCTGCCATGTGATTGGATTTTCCTCTGCCCATTAGGGACCCTCACAATGGTTTTTGTTGAGAGGTAAAAAGCTAACGTTCATCCTTCATATTTCCTCTGCTAGCATTGTAGGTAGCCATTCTATGCCAGCTAGCCAAACTTTAGTAATTTGTTCATTTAGTTTTCGTTCTTCATTTATGAAGGCGCTGATAATCAGTAACAGAGCTGTACATTTTACATATCATCTTTACACTCCAACTTCTGTGTGAGGACTTCTATGGAAGACACCTAAATGCAGGACTCAGAAATAAACTAAAAGGCAGCTTTACTGCTTACCTCAAGATTAGAAATACAAAAATAACTCAAGCTAGGGTTTAAATACACATGAGGAGAGACACCTGGGGAACACAGCTGAACAGAATCTAACTAATGAGGCACAGAAAGCCAAACTGAACATAACTCACACAGGACAAGGATCATTCAAAATAAGACAGGAGGTAACAAACACTGAGACCAGAACTAAGACGTATGAACTTGACATAACTAAACAGGGGCACGAATACAAAAACACAGAAAGGTAAATAAAGAGACAAGACTGACTTCCACAAGGACAACACACAGAGAAGAGGCAGACTGGACACAGAAGGGAATAAACATCATCTAAGGAGGAATATAGGACTAGAAGCAAAGATAAAAAAAAAAAAAACAACAACTCAGAAGCACTAAGAAATAATATCATATCAAAAAGAATCTATTCTGATTCCGCAAAACTCAAAAATCACACTCACTGGGTGTACGCTGTGACAAAGGAGGGGGTGCACTGAGAACCATATAAATGAATGAATATACTGTATGTGTCAGATGTGGGAGTGGGTATTCAGGTCTCACATACACCTCAGGGCTCCAGCTGGTGCAGGACGGTGGGGGTCTTTGTGTCCCATGTACTCCCCTCTATCACTTGTCTTCACCCAATATCTCCATACACATACACGCACACGCACACACGCACACACACACATAAACATCAACCACCCTCCCCAATCCCTCCCCTGTAACGCTCTAACAGGATTAGAAGACGGAAGGTGCTCGCTCAGCAGACCTCACGACGTATGCGTATGCGAAAGACAGCACGCGATAGAGGTGGTCTGTTGGTGTGTGTGTGTGTGTGTGTGTGTGAATGACAGAGGGGGAAAGAGACTAGGGCTTAGTGAGAAACGGACCTCTCTCATGTACGTAGTTCTGATGGGCCCCAAAAGCTTTGCGACGGTGGCCCCAAGGGACAAAAGACACAACTGGGGGTCTCTATGTGCTTTTGTATTTGACTATATGTCTGTGTGTACATGTCCGGGAAATAAACTCAGTATTACTTTGTACATTCATGTGGCACATTTTAAGAAATTAAAACTGTTTAAATGACATATATGGACCTGGTCTGGAGTCACTATGTAAACAACTAACAACAAGCTTTAATTATAATTAAATGATTTTACTGTCAATGCACTGCTACCATACCCAGTATGCACAGACAGTAATATTCAGTTTAAAAAACGTTGTAATTTAATGTGAAATTTTTTCTTTGTATAAAAAAGAAGTGCAAGAGAGAAAATAAATCATTTGTACATTTAAAAACATTTGAAGTGCCTGAGATGTTTTACTAAAGGAAGAATAATTGTAACAATTGGGGGAAGGGCCTGGAGCTCATCCTAGTCCGACAGACAGGGTGCACCAGCTAGTCGCCAGTTAGTCACAGGGCTAGGTAATGGCAATGCCCTTTTTTCTTTTAAAACTAAAAATTATTTTACTCTTTGGCAGTCAGTTAAACTGGCTCCTCTGCTGGGCCACACGTTTGACATCTGTGCTACCAGGTTTGGGATAGATGCTGCATAGGTTCCAAAATTGTTAAACTATCACTTCATCTGTCACTCTTCCATTGTATCATCATGCAACAGATGTTTCCAGAGAAACAGAGTGACGGTGTCTGACCTGTGCCTCGTGTGCAGCCGCACCACTTGCCTTTGGACCCTGGTTTCTGGAGAGGCCTACCTGCCAAGGCAGGGCGCATCGGGAGGGCCAGTGCTCTCATTACAGCTACAATGAAATAATTATGAATGGCGCGCCGAGACCTCATCACAGGAATATCTATTGTATTATTTATTCAGCCAGTCCCCTGGTTCAGGGGGAGAGAACACATATAAACTTCCAGCCTTGCTCCTCTCCTCCTCACTCAAGCTCCTGTTTGCTGCTCAAAGCAGAGGCTCCCGCTTGCTTGCACTCTCTTTCATTCTTACCTTTATGTGGGAATTGAGCATCCACTCGGGCCATAAGGCCTTAACATGGTCCGACCTGCCAGCTGTGAATGTGCTGCACTGTTTGTTGTGTGTTTTCTTTTTTCTTTTAAAAAACTGGAGCTACTCAAGCTTTCCAAAGGACTACAAAGAAGAGATAACTGTGATTTGCAGGATGCATTTCCAGTTTTCATTTGCATCTTTGGTATTCACCAGATGTTTAACCCACATCGAGGATTGGAACTTATTATTCATTATTGCCTAGCGGATGCAGGTTGGGTCGGCACAGAGAAGAATTGTTTTATTCTGGAGGCGGATGCAGGATTAATGTTGCCCAAACTTGTGCTTGGATGTGAAGAGAAACTTTGTTTGAACCAGACGGTCATGAAGGATGACACTCTAGCAGCAGCACGCATGGTGCACAATAGGCCTCATTCAGTAGCTGGACTGGATGTGTAAGTGGTAGAAGGGATGTTGGACAATAAAGAGGGAGGGAGGGGGGTGGTAGAGAGGGGGAGAGAGAAAGAGAGAGCACAGTGGAGTGGCTGGTATGACAGCTGCATCATGGGGATCAAGAGAGAGGCGCCGCCTGGAGCACAACAGGTGAGTGATGCTGCTCCCCGGCTCACTGCTTGGCTGGCTGACTGGAAGCACTAAGTAATGGCTAATTATGGTGTTACAGATTGGATGATTTGCTGAGAGGCTGTTTGGATGAAGCCTGCTAATACAAGTAGGCCTTGAAAAACAGCTGTACAGGTTTTGAAAGGGAAACAGGTAACTAGTTTGTGTCTTGCCCCACTTAAGTTAGAAATGACATGAAACAGAGCCGTGAAAGTGACTGATAAAGTAGGGCGACCATTGAGCACCTGTTTCTGGACATAACTCAAGATGACTGCCTGTTACTTCACATTACTGTTCTCTTATTGTTCCCTTATTTTCTATATAACGGGTTAAATAAGCTTAGATGATTTGCAGCACCATTTAAAACCCATTCACACGCACACATTTACACATGTATAAATTATGGCACAAGATGGCTTTTCATGAATATGACTGAAACTGGAAACATACCGCACATACACACACAAAAAAACTAAAGTCTGCAGTTTTATTTTATTTATAATGACTAATACTTTAAAATAGATAGATAGATCATGAGGATCTTATACCGTAGATTTTGCAGAAATGTTGTATATATGTTTTTTATGTATTGATATATATTTGTTTATATTTTTTGTTTCTGCAATATTTGATGTTTATATCATGTTTTTTCAGTCACTTGATGTATTTGTTTTACTTTTGACTTTTCAAATTTCTCTGTAATCCCCTTTTTAATAAGTTCCTTTCGAGTAATGATGAATAAACGCAGCAAATACAACTACTTTTTTCATGTGTTTTTGTTGTTGTTTTTATTTCAGTAGCAATATATACAGCAATGTCATTCATGATCATGACTTTATTGTATTTGCTTTTCTCCAACTGTTTATATCAGCAATGCAGGCAGTAACTCAGATTAAGTACAAGTTCAATTTAAACATTTCAAATAGCTGGACCGCTTTAGGAAAAACCTGGTGGGAAACCGCTTAAGTTGTATAAAACTGACATGTCAGGCAGCTTAATTTTAGTGGAAACCAGACAGCTCTGTGGAAACCTCACATTTAATATTTGTCTTTGCTGTTTCTCTCTTGTTGGCTGATGCTTTCTCTAGAAAGCAGCGCTGCTTGTTGTGCTCTGCTGAGACAGTTTGGGTGCTGCTTGGTGGGACGCACTGAGCACGCTCCATCAATAATTCAGAATATTTCTGTGGCAACTGCCTGGCAACCATGGGTGCAGCACCCACATCCTGTATACGAGAGAGAGAGAGAGATGAGAGGAGGAGGAGACAAATGCCTGAGACAGGTTCAGGAAGGAAAAAGAAAAACGATCAGGAATGATTATGGAATAATGAAAGAACTGCAATGAGAGAGACAGTGTGTGTGTGTGTGTGTGTGTGTGTGTGTGTGTGTGTGTGTGTGTGTGTGTTAGTTAGACCTAAAGGTCTGCAGTATATCAAACAGTGTACATTGTTGTTCCCTATTCCTTCAAATGAGGCGTGATAAACTGATAGTGTAGGTTTGTGTCTGTGTGTGTGTGTGTGTGTGTAGGCGTGGGTGTAGGTGTGGGTGTCTGTGGGTGCCCATCTGTTTTCCATGGTATTTTGAGCGTCACATCACCATAGCAGCAGCGTCGCTCTTATTTCACGTTGTGTATTTTCATGTAATTATCAGAGATCCTCTCAGGTCTCAACATTTTACAGTGTAAAATTTTGAAACTTTACACTGTAAAATGTTTAAATGCATCAGTCAAATAACGTTTGCTTCACTCAAACTTTGAATGTTTACATAACTCATAGTTAATGGAGTAAAATCTATAAGGTCGCTAAAATGTGCCACTGTACGACAAAGACTGTATATAAATGATGGGCATGGCCAAGATGACGTTAAATGAATGCCATTAGCAATGTTCCAAAAGGCAGTGTTTTGTGGCATGTTCAAAACATGCGACTATCCCTACTGAGGCTGATCACTTTATTAACATCTGTGGGCACTAACTGTAATCTCGAAGCGAGCCTCAAATGGCCATTAGAGGAACTGCAGTTTTTGTAGCATAAACACACTGGCTTCGTTTTTCAGCCCTGGAGGTTGCCTCTTCGTATGGGCTGAACATGTTTCTCTGTCAGCAGTGTGTTAGCAGACTGTAGGGAGCTACAAATAGACCAAGAGCTGAAGTGAAACTGTGTTGAAAACAGTAAAAAGTGTCCACTGCAACCTCTGCCTCTACTTCCTTTCTTAGTCTGGCTCAAAAACCTCACCCAGCCCGGAAAGGACTGAAAGATGGTCTTTATCAATTATCTGGGTGGTTTTGCATGGCCGCTCTTGGATGATGGAGCGATAGTCTGGTTAATTCCAACACCAAACAAGACTTCAGCATGCTAACTAGTTACTCATCATTGTGCAGTCCCAGTCCAACTTGTCCTTCAGCCTCCCGAGATTGAGCAGTAACAGGTCTGTGGTGCCCTTAGGTGTCCGGGGCTGCACAGGTACCCTTCACCAAGAGGTGTGGGTAACTCCACTCATGGGGATTACAGTTATTTCCCTTGACCAAGAATTCTTTGACCAGCACAAGACAGACAGACGCAAAAGCATTTGCCAAGATGACTGGTTGGTGACTTGATCCCTGGTTGCACAAGTCTGCATGCTAAAGAAACCTTGGGTAAACGATTGAACCCCCATCCCTCTCTATCTGACACATCCATCGGGGTGTGTATCTTAGATAGAAATTGTGTAGAAAAAAGTACTTCAGTAATTGAGACATGTTGTATGCAGCACTTTGAGTGCTTGAGTAGAGTATAAGAACCTGTATTTTTTTTTTATCTTTGATGTTTTTCTACACTTCTCCCATTCCTGTTGAACTCCACTCTCATCTATTCCGGCCCACTTGTTAGTCAATCAGCTTTCAACCTATGTACACTTGAGCTACATGCTCTTGGTTTTTTGGAGGAAAAGCGCTCTCCGTGGTTTCTCCTAAAACAGATATGACTGCAGTACCATAAAACAAGCATTTTACACCCATTCCACCCAGTTGCTGTAATATACCGTAAACAGATTACAAAAAAAAATGTAAAAGAAATGTTAAAGCATGCAGCTGGAGCCTATCTGTGTGGAGCTTGCATGCTTGCCCTGTGTATGGCTTTTCTTCGTACTCTTAAGACTCACACATTACATTATTGTTGTTAACTGCTGTGTGCGGCATGTGTGTGTTCATTCATTCAGCTGGCCAGCGGTCAGTTAGAGATTCTCTCGCTGTGTTTAAAACATTCATCAATCGCCTCCTCCACTGATTTGTACTACTCAATTATTAAACCCTCACTCACCTATTTTTCAATTATTTAAATAGTATATATATATTCATTTATTTATTTAATTGATGCAAACGTTTTATTTCGTATCCATTGGATTCTTTCTTATTATCTGTGACCTATTTAAATCTTTACTCAAATGAATCAGTGTCGGCCAGTGTCCAGTGACTACTTTTATCTTTCTGTATCCATCTTTTCACTTAAAAGACTAAAAGACAACCTGTTAAAGGGTTTATATCACAGCTGTAGTTGTCATAGTGTTGGATTACTCAAAATGTAATTGCATTATTAGAGGTGAGGTTAACAGACTGGTTTATGAACTTTCTGCTTTTTTAGCAATACAATGCTCCTAAATCCCTGAACGATCTTCTCCATCTCTCTGTTATAGAGCAGATTGGGGCGAGTCAGACTCGCTCTTCTGCTCTCTGGTGGGATAGTGCAGTTGGATGGGGGTTCTTCTTTCCTTCCTCCTCTGTCTCCCTCTCTAAAACATGATTAATAGTTGATGCTCCGATGATAGCTATCCCTTGTAAGATAGCATTTGGTGGATGCTTGAGACTGTAGGGAGATGTCACTCTTTGTGGGTCTTTGGCGTGTGTGTGTGTACATGGAAGGGTTTACACAACTTTGTCAGGGTGATTAATGCCACATGTTATTGATTGGCAGGCTGCTTGAAGTGCAACATCATCATAAATAATTCCTCTACCATCTAGAATAAACTATCACCTAAGTCGGCCAGTCTGACAGTCTTCCATTGAAGAGGAAATGCATTTTTTATGTTTTTACTTGACCTTAATTTAAGCTGTACAAGAGCGATTTCTTATTTACGAGGTCTGGAGGAAATCAACAGATGTGCAAACCATTTATGGCGCTCACTGTATACGCATATATATGCATTTATTCGCCAAGAAATATCTCTATAACTGCTGTGGTGTTGACAGCGCCGGACCTCACGTAACGTTTATGTTTCTACAGTCTAGATCAAGCTGGGCGACCAAGAAAGTGAAGAATCCTCTGAAACGTCGGCTAAAGCTTACTGACAAATTAAATGTTTTTATTCTGATCAGGAATAATGAACAGTAGCTTTTTTTATGCATTATGCTCTTTCTGTAATACAATGTAGAATACATATATGGCATTAAAAGATCTTTAAATCTGCTGCATAATGTTTGTGGTAATGTATAGTTTATAGAACACCATTAGCAAGGTGTTCAAGTAGGAAGAACTGAACCCGATTATTGAGACAGAGAAATGTATTCATTTGGTGATTAGACTCTGATGACCCAACATGGCATCTCCACCCATCTCCATCTCACCGAAGTCACTTAGAGCTCTGTCCAAGCTTCAGATTTCATCTTCACCACCACTAGAGTCCAGACTCAGGGGGTCCTGTCCTAAATCCTATCACTGCTGGGATTACGTTCTTCCATTATGGACTATCAGAATCTAATTGACAAATACATTAATTGATTTCAATGAATCAGGTTCAGTTCTTCCAAATGAACCCTCCTTATTGAGTTGCATATATATTATAAGACAGTGGTCCCCAACCCCCGGGCCTCGGACCGGTACCGGTCCGTGAGTCGTTTGGTACCGGGCCGCGAGAGTTGAGGCTCAGGTGTGAAATGTATGGTTTTCAGGGTTTTTATCAGTTTTCAGCGTTATTTTGTTACCGTTTTTATCGTTAACTCGGTTTTCCTGGGTCTTTTCACGTGTGTTATGAATAAATTGTCTTTTTTTCGGTACCGGTTCTAGTTTTGTTTTGTTGTATTTATCCACGACACCTTAAAGGCCGGTCCATGAAAATATTGCCGGGCATAAACCGGTCCGTGGCGCAAAAAAGGTTGGGGACCTCTGTTATAAGAGATGAAAGTACTGGACCTTCTACACATTACACTTAAACGAGTTGCTCAGCAGTGGAAACCATGAAGCTCCCGGCACAGTTTTTGCCAGCAGCGTACAGACATTTGGATAACGTTAGACAATTTAGACACTTTATGGCTATATACAGTAACATAATCACTCTTTTAACATGGAGGTCATGGTGGTTATGTTCTAATAACAATACTTCTTATAAATTAAAGCCACTCGTTTCTCACAACAACGAGCAAATGTCACATGAGCTAATGGCATGTGTCAGCTTGTTTCATCACCTAAACATCAGTGCAGCATATGACATGCAAATAAAACCAGGGACACAAAGAGTCTGAGACAAATCAACAATCTTCAACACTTAACCGACTTTCAAAAATGTAGCTCGTTGTTCGACATGCTTGACATGTGATGTGTGTAGTAAAATACAACATTTGTCTTCTGTTACAGCCAGTCGTGTTTTATTCCTTCAAAAGTAGAAAAGCGCAATGGTTTAATGTTAATAAAATAAATGTGTGTACAAATACTGACATAGTGTGGAGATTATACGTATGAATGGCAATACCAACATTTTACTCTGACAGCTGTTTCACACTCTCTACAAAAAGCAAAGCAGTCACACTTGTGACTGTTTTCAAAGAGAAACAAACACACTGGAGACAAACCGCACACAGAGGAGCAGATATAAAGAAAGAGAAGGAAGCAGTGAAAAGAGGGGGTGGCGGAGAGGGATGAGGGATAAAAGGGAACGGCGAAAAGTGTCTCTAAGCGTTTTTCTGCATGTGAAGTCGGTCCCTCTGCCTTCTGGGATGCTCTGCTGGCAGTTTGATGCCTTTGAGATAACCTCATCCATATTACATCGTCTTTACCATGATCTCTGATCGCTCTTCATAGAGACATAAAGGAACACAGAGATGGGACATGGGAGGAGAAAGGGGAAGCTTGGTGGAGAAGAAGGGAAGACAGACAGAAGATGGGGCACTGAAGGGAAAAATGGGAAGTAAGAGGAAACAGCAGAAGGATGGAATGGAAAAGAAAAGAGGAAAGTGACAAAGTAATTAAGAAAAGGCAACGAGATGAGGAGAGGAAGAGAGGGAGGAAAGGATGGAATGGGAAGAGTGAAATTAAGTAATGAGAAAACAAGTTGAGGAGAGTTAAAACGGGAGAGGAAAAATGGAAAAGGGGGAAGAAAAAGAAAGACAGGATGTTAAAACTGAAAAAATAGAGTTGCTTTTATGCTAAAAGACACACCCAACACTTGAGTCTCACACAAACACAGACACACAAACACACACGGAGACACGCACGCTCCCATCAACCTCCTGTCCCTCTGCATTAGGCGCTGCCTGGGGGCATGTGAGGCAGTGAGATACTTAGAGAGGGAGACCAGAGGGGTGATGGGGGGATCGGTCTCTTAAGAGCTGCCATTGAAATAAAAGTTAGCTGAGGGAGTGAATGGAAGCATCACGGGTAGGGGTGGGAGAGGGGGGGTTTATATGCTTTCATTCTATATGTTCCAGTCTTCCAATATGCACAACCCCATTTCAAAAAGTCCCCAAAGGGTGGCATGATATGTAAAATGTAAATACAAACAGCTGTCTCATAAGTCTCATAAATGCATATTTTTTTCAACATAGAACATAGAAAACATATCAACTCTTTAAACTGACAAAATTCCCAATTTTATGAAAAATATCTGCTCATTTTGAGTTTGATGGCAGCAACATGTCACAGAAAAGTTGGAAATCACTGTTTCACACTGTGTAGTTTCCCCTCTACTTTCAACAAGTCTGTAAACGTGTGGGAACTGAGGAGGGCAGCTGCTGGACTTCATGAAGTTCTAATAGTTGCAATATGTGGTTTTGCATTGTCTTGCTGAAGTGAGCAGGACTGAAAAACCCGTGTTCTGCGTAGGAGCAATAAACCTGTACGTACAGCACTGATGGCACCTTTCCAGATGTGCAAGCTGCCAGTTGCAAAGGCACTAATGCAGGAGCTGATCGCAAGTGGGATGGTCCTGCTCCTCTTTAGTGCAAAGAATGTTACATCCATGTTTTCCAAAAAAGAATTCAAAATTCCAATTTGTCTGACGACAGAACAGTTTTACACTTCGCCTCAGTCCATTTTCTGCCCACAGAACAGAGACATTTCTGGACCACGTTCAAGTATGCCTCCCTCTTTGCCTGATAGAGCTCTGAGCTGCATTTGTGGTTGGCACGGCAAACATTTTTTCTTCACATGCAATGATTTCTGAAAGTGTTCCTGAGCGCATGCATTGATTTCCATGACAGAATCATGCCTGTTTTTAAAGCAGTGCTGCATGAGAGCATGATTTGAGGATCTTGGGTTGTTCAAAATGATACCAAGCTAATTCCCCTTTCATTAAAATATAACAAGATTCCTGACTTAGTTTGAGTATATGATGAGGTGGGAGCAAGAATGTGAACAATTCATAGGAAAAACTCATGGTTCTAAATACAAGTGCTGAGTAGCAAACAATGACTGAAATTCTATAGTCATGTTTCTTGAAAATGCTACCCTTGAACATGAAATTAACTGTAATAAAAAGATTTTAATTTGTACAATTCTTAATGGCAAGGTTGTGCTGCTAAGAGCTCAGTTAGCAAGCGGCATAACAGACAGGGAACATTAGGAAACAGGTTTGGTGACGCATGCTCAGCTAAAAACACACGAGACGAGTTATTCACAACTGATACTAAAGAGGAACCCATCTACAAACAATGTAAGCCATGTAATTCACAACATTATTGCAGTTCTTCTAAAATTCTAAAAGTTCTTCTAAAATCTTATCTGAGCATCCATGCTCTATATTCTCACTGTAAATTATTATAAACAACTTACAGGTAATGATGCCCACAGTGAATATGGTGTACAGTAGAGCAGGAATGATTACAGCCTCATCATACATATATACTCTAAGTTAAGCATTTAAACATGCATAATAAAATAAAACTATTTTGTTATATTACACAAATAAGTTGTGTTTATATGCCTGTGGTTCTCTGACTGTTAGGGAACTGAATGCACACGTAAGAGAATTGATATGGAGCTAGAGGGGGGAGTAAGCAGGGAGGGAGAGGAGGAGGAGAGGGGGAGGGATGATGGGTTCTTTTAGTGGTTGTGTGATCTCGGTCACCAGTTCCACAGCTGGTGCACCAGCAGGCAGCCCAGCCTGGCCATATGCTGCCTGGGCTGCTCCCATTGCTCCCATTATCCTCGGTGGAACAGCCCCCACCCCACCCTAACCCCAACCGCCACCACTACTACGCTCTCATACCCCCACGCCACCACCACTTTCAGCCTTTACCACAACTGTTATAGTTGAAAAGAAATGTACAGTAGACTCAGTAGTGTGTATACATGTAATTCCAAAGCCTACTGAGTGTACTGCAGTACCTTTATTTGGATAATTATTACATTTTTAAATCAGACGCTGGATTTTGGCAGATTACGCAATTTACAAAAAAACAAAAAACGATATGTTTGAAGTGATGACGCACTGGGAGATGCACGTTTCAAAATAAAAATGCCATTTTTACACTTGAAGACAGACAGTGTCAAAAAAATCCGGTTGACACTCAACTTTTCTGTAGTATATGGTAATATTTTAACTGTGTTTCAATTTCAGTTTTCATTCTGTTTAATTTTGTTAATATATTTTTCATTTCTTTTTTCCTTGTAATCTTTCATCCTCCACTTTCTGGGGAAGTTTACCTACAGATGTTTTCTGTCATGTCATTTCGAGTTCACTTTGCTGATTGGTCTGTGAACCTCACTGGATCTCCCCATATATTGTCCTTATTATTTCTTTGAATTGCACTGATGACTCCTCATGGGTGAAATGGGTTTATGTTACCCATTAAGAAATTCAAAGGAGTATACTCATCAGTGAGTGCTGGGAATCCCTATACTTGTTTGAGAGCACAGCTACTTTTTATTATAGGAAATGAAGTAAACCTTTATTATGTGTAACATTTAGCAGGAAATAGACTGAGTCAGGGGTGTTTGTCCTACTGGAAATCCTTCAGTTGGTTTCACCAGAGAGCCTAGAGGCGGTAGAGACGCAGGAAGCAGGATGCAGGATGCAGGATGCATGGTGATCACTAGCTGGGAATTCACTGGTTGCTTTATTTGCACTGTACGCTGTATTTCTCTATTTTTAAATGTATATATTTGAATTGTTTCATTGTTGTTTATTAACTTTATTTAATACTTCAGAATGCCAAAACTTACTGGTGTTACTTACATGGTGTTTGTTGCTTATGTGTACAGAGAGTATGATGGGTGGATAACAAACATTTGATATTCCCACATGAGATCTCTTTATATCATGTGATGAGTGTTGTAAGCTTCATTAATAAATGTAAATATCACCCAAAGCCACCTATCGTAAACAAAACCAAATAGCTTTGGTCCTCATATTTAAGAAAGAGCAAGCAACTATTGCCATCCAAATATGACGATCAGTATTACTACTGAGGATTTAAGTTGAACTTAATTGAGTTGAATTTGTAACCAGATGACAAAAATGAGGAGGCAAAACAGATCCAAGTTTATTGTTTTATTTATTTTTGTAATAGTGGCTGCTACTTCTGCACTGAGGTGGTGGTGGAGTGCTGTGGTTTCTGATGTGATTGTGATTGATTTCACACCTCTACACAAGATCTTACAGCAAGGCACGCAGGGTCAGATGAGTGATGTAATAGTTTCAAATTCTGTTCAGTCTAAAAAAAACCCATTGCTTTCAATCTGTGATTAGGACCACGTAGACATGCTCCCCCAAATCAAAATATGTCATTTGGACTGCTCATACTGCAAAAGAAAATAAAACATCTCTAGATACTTGAGAAATGTAGTTTGGGGGTTAAACATGAGTATGCCATGAGGATGAAATAATTTTAAATGTTATTTAAAAGAGAGTACCTTTGATCTACTATATCAGTGTTTTATTTGTTTGCTTGTTTTCTCTTGTGTTACCACTTTGTTATCCCTCTCTGCCAATCGGTCGCAGCAGATGGCCCCACCCCTCCCTGAGCCTGGTTCTGCCGGAGGTTTCTTCCTGTTAAAAGGGAGTTTTTCCTTCCCACTCTCGCCAAAGTGCTTGCTCATAGAGGGTCATACGATTGTTGGGTTTTTCTCTGTATGTATCATTATAGGGTCAACCTTACAATATAAAGCGCCTTGAGGCGATTGTTGTGATTTGGCACTGAATAAATAAAATTGAATTGAATTTTGTAAAAACTTATAATATGTGATACCCTTAGAAACTTATAATAAATATATATTTATATATAAAATCTTATCAATATTCGGAAAATCTGGAGAAATCTCTGTATGGAGGTGGCAAAGCTGAAAATCAATAGTGAGTATCAGAATTTAGGCTTACGTTCAGTTCAAATCAGCTCATGTCTTTTTACTCAAAATCTTTACAATATTTTCTAAAACTTAGAGTAAATGTACTTATAACAGTTTTTCTTTCATTTTGTGGTAAAATAACTGCAGAATTTGAACAATGTCCCGTAAGTACAGACTTTTTTTTCTGTTTTTTTTACGCGAGCCATTTTCAAGCCACCGTATTGTTGCTTCACCCTCCCTGTCAGCATTTACCCTCAGGCCTTTCTCAAGTCTCATAGTCCTCTTATCCACTCTAGTAGCTCTCTCTTTGCTACACTACACTCCCCCACCTACTCTCTCACCCCCTCCCCTCAGGCACAGTCCCCCTCTCTCTCTCTCTCCCTGTCTTTTTGTCTCTCGTCCTGTGTGGGCCGCTGTTAGTGGTCCAGGGTCAGCTACAGTTTCACAAGTCTTGCTCTGACTGCTGTCACCTACCTACTTAGCTGACCCCCTGCACGCACACCAAGCCACAAAACCATACCACCAGTGCTGCCTTTTCATCTCTTCCCCTTTCTCTATCGCCTGCTTTCAGGGTTTATCTTCAGTCTGTCTTTCTTTGTAGTTGTTTAAACCACATTTTAGTAAGGAGATAACCAAAAACACTGTTAACAAACATTTTTTTTAAGTAGAAGTTAGTTAAAGTTTAATGTTGCAATGAAAACACACAGCTCAGGAGGTCACAAGTGAATATCTTTGCATTTTATTTCCACTTACATGACATCTCTGCTTGTTTGGCGACTGATGTTGAAGAGTATTTCTTTAACTGACTGTTTGAGCTTGCAAAAATATGATTATGATTTTAGGTCAAAAATAAAAAAGGAAATCTGAAAACAATACGCCGTCACACTTCAAATCTTCACCATACAGGAGCAAGAGTGGATTAATGGACTGGCAGTTAGTCCTCATTACATATTGATACAGTGGAACATACTGTAAAGTGTGTATTAAGTATTAAGCACTTTAAATTTTTCCCACTCTCCAAATTTGTGAGCCAAATTTGTGAGTCTTTAATGTTTTATTTACTTGGAGCTGGTGAGCTGCAGTATGGTAATTTTTGCCTCTGCTGTGGGGAGTTGGGGTTTCTCACGTCACACACTTCTGGGTGACAGTTTGATGTTATAGCATATGCACACACAGACACACACATTCACAGAAACACATATAGACTGGTGTGCATAAACACAGGAAGAAATGCATAAACATGTGTTTAGACACATCAGTATGCATATATAATGCTGTTACATGTGAGTTTGTGAGGGAGGCTGAGCTCTTGTGGACACATAAGCAGTCTTACTAAAGGAGTTCAACCTCCAGACAAACCCTGATAAATTTACCTATAATGTGAAAGCAGTGAAAGTCAAGGTTCTGCATGTTTGTTCTGCTTATAGCCAGTTAGTTATGGATGTGCCAATATTAGTTACCCATCGCAATATCAAAAGTTTCTCAATAACTAAAATGCAAACTGGTCTGCAGCTGAAAACTTTTTTAATGTTTTGGTTTCTCATTTTTAATTACTACGTCGAGTCTGCAGTTGTGATTTTAATTTGTTGACAGATGGAGTTTTTCTGAGGTTATAAGCCATTAAAAGACTCTCTCTCTGCTGGAGTGAGGATGAGCAACTTCAGAGAAGCCAGCAGATATCCCAGCACGAGTTCACGCAGAGCCACAAATGTGCACTCCCCTGAAACCATTTTCATTCAGAATGTTATGACGTGACATTCAACATTTTAGTCACCATGAAAAACTAGAGCATGTCTGGGTCTGTTCAAGTTTCAGTAATGTACATTTCCTGAGTATAAACGCATCTTGGTTAGAAACTATTTAAATATAACACATTATCTAAATTAATGTTGATTTTAATGACTGCTGGGACAAAAAATTGCATGTATAGAATCACCATCAGCTCTAATAACAGCTCTTAAAATATTTGTTGACTTTGCCATCAAATGTTTTATTGCTCTGAAAATAATACTTTTACAACGCTATTTGCAACATTTTCATAAATTTAAATGAAGGATTCTTTGACTGCAGTGTCTCTCTCTCAACAATCTAGTACACTATGACAAATAAAATAAATAACAATCCAAGTTAGAAATGTGCTCACAACTTCAAGGTTTTTTAGTACCGTGTCGTTTTTTAGCACTGCTAAATGAAAGCCTTCACAAGGGCAACAGTGGTGAGCATAAGCTTGATGGCACCAACAGTAAGGTCACACAGCACAGGATTACACTGGATGCTTGTGGCCAATGCAAACAATTGTGATGTAAACCCCAATGTGAGAAGGAAAAGATTTACATGTGCCATCCGGCTTTAATAAAGTGTGTATATGGTTGTTGTGTGGCTGCCTGGTCACAGTAATTTCATAACCAAAGGAACTGTTGATCAGATCTCGTTGCATTTAATCAGTCTTGGTCTGAGGTGATTGGACGACTGTGCATCAAATCCATGTTACAGTTTTTGCTATTGGTCTTCAGCCACTTGTTTCTGTCACAGCACCTTCTGGTCTTCATAAGTAGTACTTGATCTAGTTTGGGGCCACGTTACATCACAGGTGATGCTGTTATTTCCTCATTTATTAAGTTTTTCTAATAACAAAGAATTAAATAAAAATCAGTAATCACTTTGTTTAATCATGTGCAGCACGAATGCAAAGACCAGAACCAGTCTGCTCCACAGTTTAAAATCAAAACAAAGCTGCTTTAAACCCAAGTGGCTCATTTAGATTAGATCAACCTTCCCTTGTGAAAATGCCTAGCACACCCGCACACAGACACACACACACACACACACACACACACACACACACACACGGACATGCATGTTCACTCATGCACGCACACACATGCAACACAAAAATACATGCATTTATAGCTCAACATATCTATATGTGTCTCGTGATTCAGATATGATTCAATGCAGAGAGGTCTATTAACACATAGTGAGTGAGAAAGGTGACTGGAAAGGAAAAACTCAATGCATCATGGGAATCCCCGGCAGCCTACGTCTATTGCAGCATAACTAAGGGAGGATTCAGGGTCACCTGGCCCAGCCCTAACTATATGCTTTAGCATAAAGGAAAGTTTTAAGCCTAATCTTGAAAGTAGAGATAGTGTCTGTCTCCCGAATCCAAACTGGAAGCTGGTTCCACAGAAGAGGGGCCTGAAAACTGAAGGCTCTCCCTCACATTCTACTTTTAAATACTCTAGGAACAACAAGTAGGCCTGCAGAGCGAGAGCGAAGTGCTCTAATAGGGTGATATGGTACTACAAGGTCATTAAGATAAGATGGGGCCTGATTATTTAAGACCTTGTATGTGAGGAGCAGGATTTTGAATTCAATTCTGGATTTAACAGGAAGCCAATGAAGGGAAGCCAATACAGGAGAAATATGCTCTCTCTTTCTAGTCCCTGTCAGGACTCTTGCTGCAGCATTTTGGATTAGCTGAAGGCTTTTCAGTGAGTTTTTTGGACATCCTGATAATAATGAATTACAGTCGTCCAGCCTGGAAGTAATAAATGCATGAACTAGTTTTTCAGCGTCACTCTGAGACAGGATATTTCTAACTTTAGAGATGTTGCGCAAATGGAAGAAAGCAGTCTTACATATTTGTTTAATATGTGCGTTGAAGGACATATCCTGGTCAAAAATGACTCCAAGGTTCCTCACAGCGTTATTGGACACAGGACTCCTGGTCAGTGTTTGTTTGGTTCAAACAGTCCGACAACAAGGTCAAATTGCTGACAGAGCACAGAAGAAGAGCTGCACAGGGAGAAACCAAAAAAGCGAACTGAGAAGGGTAGGAGGCAAATATGACACCTCGCTCCAGCATCCCTCAGAAATGCAAATACAACACACATAAACACACACACACACACACTCACACACCATTGTTTACTGAACTTTCCGCCTTTGAAATATTTATTACAGTAGGGAGGATCAGTGTGTGTGTGTGTGTGTGTGTGTGTGTGTGTGTGTGTGTGTGTGTGTGTGTGTGTGTGTGTGTGTGTGTGCAAATTGGTGGGAAGTTACCCGTGAGACAGTCAGCTCAGGAGTACAGGTGATAAGCGTGTGTAAAACAGAGTCAGAGAGCCAACCTGTGTGAGAACGTGCAGATGAGCATCAGAGGAAACAGACACCATCAGAGTCTTAAAGACAAATCAGCAACAGATGGTCACGATTCCCACAGGGGCCTGATCTTCACTGAAGACAGATATGGATCTCATGCATTCATACCTTTATATACTGCTGTATATAAAAGACGGACATCATCCATTGTTTTTGGCGTTCTAGTCACCACCAAGTTAGTTTCATGATGCCAGGCCTGACCACATTTCTGCTCAAACTAGCAAGATTGTTTAGCAAGTTACTCCTGCACATCGAGGAGCCAGTTGAGGTGGTTCGGGCATCTGGCAGGCTGGCCTGGAAAAACTCTGTGTACTGCTGGATAAGCTAGAAGAAGTGACTGGGGAGAGGGAGGCCTGAGCTTCTTGGCTTAGGCTGAAAGGATGGCAAATAAATAAAATATTAGAATTTTTCTCGCCAAAACTGAAGAATAAACATTTTGGGCAGGCTGTACCATGTACCATTGTTTGTAGGACAATGGCAATGAAAAAAAGGCAGAAAAAAGGCACCGACAATAGTCACTTGAATTTTTAAACAGCTTGTTAATCCTCGCAGCCACAGCCTAACATGGAGTATCCAGAGGATGAAATAAAATGAATGAGCCACATGAAACACTGCACATGTAAAGGCCTTCTCAAAAGTAGAAAAAATGTATTTTTGTTTGGGTTTTTTTACATTCAAAGTCCTACAAGTAAGTCTTATCGAGCTACTGCGGTAACTAGATGAACCGCAGGTTTGGTGGTTTTGGGTTTTTTGTTTGTTTTTTTTGGGTTTTTTTTTTGGGGGGGGGGGGTTGTCATTGTTACATATTTGACCCTCGGAGGTTGGTACTTGTTACAAACCCATCATATATGAGGAACAACTGAAACATTTTAAGAGAGTGATGTGACAATCATTAGAAATCTGTGGGGGAATTCCATAATGCCAAACATGATGGTTGTCCAACTCCTGCCCCCAAGTTCTTAAACCTTTTTTTCTATTAGATTTGATTGGTTATACTATACATGCAGATTTTACAGCAACATTAAATTTAAATTCTGGTTCTGTACTTATTCACTTAAATAGGGCTTTCATTTCATAAATTAAAAATAATAGCTGAATAAGACTTACCTGTAGAAGGAAAAAAAACATTGTTTCTATTTTTAGTTTTTTTGTTTTTTATCTATATCTATATCTTTTATCTATCTGATATTGTGATATAAAAATTAGTTGTTGTTTGGAATCACAGAAAAAGCTTTATCACAGGAACAATTAATGGATGGAGCCCAAGGTCACAATGACGTCAGGGCTCCAGGTGGAAAGTAACAAGCTGGTGGAAGGTTAAAGGTCAAACACGTCTAGAAACAGCTGAAAGATTTAACCTCATTGTCTTTCCTCGCTTCTTTAGTTCCTATTCATTGGTGGGTTTTTCAACTCTAAGAGGCCTCTTGCTGAGCCTTACTGCAGTTACCTCACACTTTTAGCATGGAAAACACACACACACACACACACACACACACACACACACACACACAGATACAGTCACAATCTCTCACCAGCTCTTTAATCACATTTTGTTTCATTGTTTTAATTTGCCAGCCCTTCCATTTCCCTTCTCTCTCTCTCGATTCTCATTGGACAAAGAAATCTGGAGTAAAGTGGGACTGATCCTCATAAATCATTAAGCAAGGTTTGTTTTGCCTTGCGAACGTAATTAATACATAATTAATATTTAAAGATCGACTCATTTATCAAATTTAATTTCTCCACCGCAGCACAAAAAGTGAAAGGAGGAAAACAAACAATTGGAGGAGGGTGGAGCTTTTGTTTGTTTTGGGGGGGGGGGGGGGGGGGCTGAGATTGGGAAAGAGGAGAGAATGGAAAAACATACAGAAGGGGAGGGAGGAGGACAGAAATTAGCACTAATGAGGGGAAAATGAGGCAACGTCTTAATTAGCTGACAGGTAGCATCTTGGTCCCAAAGGTGGGTGACGTTAACTGAGCAAGCACCTTAGCTATCGTAACAGGCCGTTTTTTCCCTTCTTCTAATTATTATTTCATGCGCAGACCCGTTTCTGTGTGTCTGAAATAAATAAATAAATACATTCTCACTGTCACCTAAAATAATTCTCAGATGTGTATATGTGTATTTATCAAAAGTCTGAAAATACCCCAAGTCTGTTCCTTTCTAAAAAAGAAAACACCTAGAATTGCCTTTCTGTATGAAATTATGCTTTACAAATAAACCCACCATGAATCGATTTGTCCTCTCCTCGTTCTCTCTCCTACTCCCTCTTCAACCTAATCCTCTCTCGTCCTTTTTCTCCTGAGACTGCCATGAGAGCGAGATGCTCTGTGCTGTTAAGTAGGACCACTTTACCCTGTCAATACATTCAACAGAGCATTATTGACCTGAGCTGCACAAGGAAGAGCCCAGTGACTAAGACAGAGAAGAATGACTGAAAGAAAAAAGAGAAACATTAGAAATAAAATGAAGAAATGTTGATGTCGTCATAGGAGAGCTTATTATTGCTATGCATTAATTAACTATTGCAATTTTATTGTTCCTAGTACTAGTGAATATTATAAACCATTAAGACACTGATTCTATGCCTGCTAATAATTACAAAACCAAGAGTTAAATCATTTTAATAAACATATTAATATAAAGAAAACTGCAAAAAAATAGAAAATATTATATATATGATATATTATGGATTATTAACTAAACCTATACTCTTAAAAGAACAAACACATCTGCCTTCAGGCCTGTCTCCAGGTCCTATTATGACATGTGATGCATGAGCTTAGAGCGTTTTCTGTGTGTGCACGTGTTTGCATGCTTGCACAAGTGAATATCAGAATAGAAAGCAATGACATGCTCTGTCTCTCTCTCTCTCTCACACACACACACACACACACACACACACACACACACACACACACACAAATACACACTTCCTGGGCTCACTGCTCTGATGAAAGCAGTTCCTAGCTAATGGGTTAATTTCATTCCACTGCTCTCTGCCATGTTGAGGACAATTAGCCCAGAATGGAGCCGTGAATATTTAATGACATCCATTGCGAGGTACAGAAAAGGGGGAGGGAACAAGACAGGAGAGAGGGAATCCTAGTGTGAAGTTGTGAAAAGTCAAAACAGACTCAGAAAAGACAAGTGGATAACAGCAGGAGGATGAAAAGGGGATGCAGGTAAGGATGTCTAACACCGAATGTCAGACCGAAATGCTCATATTTGGTGGTTCTGTTCCTATCAGTTCCTGCCCTGTCTGAACTGCCCTAAGACAGTTCAGACAGGCTCCAGTCCCCTGTGTCCCTGAAAAGTATAAGTGGAACAGGATGGATTTATAAAAGGTGCAAATTCAGGTGGAATTATTGAAAATACCTTGAACTTAAATAGCAAGGTGATGTGTTCAACACAAAAAAATAAACATGACAGACAACACAAAAAGCTTCAGACATATTTCAAAGTGCATATTTGTGGTCTGTTTTATTTGTACCCTATAGCACATTAAAACATCAGAATTAGAATACTTTAATAATCCCTGAGGAAATTGTGTGGGTTACAGTTGCTCCAAGACAGTAACAGTAACAGACTAAGCTAATTAAATAATACAATGTGTCACAAGTCTACAAATATAAGAATTAGCTCTAATATATATACAAATAGCTCAATTTAAATATCAAGAATATTACAGAGGTGAAATATATATGATTGACAATTAACTCTAACCTGTGAAACTGTGTCATTTGTTATTTTACTGTAGCACTTATGCGAAAGGGTGTAACTATTGCAGTGTCTACTGTGCATTAGATGGAGGGAAAGTGGTGCAGTTGGCACAGGCAGGAATGATTTCCTGTGTCGGTCAGTGGTGCCTTTGGGTAATCTCAGTATCGGTACTGGTATAGACAATGCTGACTCTATATTTACCTGGTATCAGATCAATATGAAAATTTACAGTATTGCACAGCACTACTAGTTGTGGATGTTTTAATCCACATCTTTCCATTCACCGTCATTTTTGAAATTCAGTTTTCTCGCATTTCATTGCTCTACTCACGCAATCCAGTTTTGGTGAACTGATTTTGTTTTCTTACTGGATTTATATAGAATTATACTGAAATGGCAAATGCATCTTTGAAAGGCATTTAATTGTGACCAGACTTTTACCATATTTAAAGGGTGGTGTTTACTGGATGCTCAGTAGTCCCATTTAACCACCTTTTAACTAAAACTCTGTAAGACTATCTGTTTCCCCACTATGTGGTGGCACTGCCGTGATGATTAAAAGATGTGTGTGGGGTATCTCTAATCTGTACTGTGTGTGACTTATTTGAGTGTTCAACATGGTCAACTTTTACTTTCATGTTTCAGTCCTGATCCTCCCATCAGATTTTACCGACTTCAACCTCCACTTAATGTCCTCCTTGGATGCTGAAGTACAGTGTAGGGGTCTAAGTCATCATCAGTGATGACTATAACTCTAGCACCATGGTATCAGAAGGGTTTTTTGTGTTTGTTAGTTACTAATCAACTGACAAAAAAAAAAAACAAATATTTACCTCTTTTTCCAAAAATGGGGGTGAAAAGTCATCACTGATGGAGACTTGGACATCTCGGGGTTAATTCTTTCCAAAAAAAGCTTTTAGAAGTAAAACCAGACATAGTACAGTCTTTTTGGTAACAACTCCACAGTTTCAGTGATGACTCAATCCAGAGTGCCAAATGGTCGTCCAATCAGCATCTCTGACTGCTTCCACCAGAGGACAGAATAAGTTACATGCTATTCACATTATTGGCATAGCTACAATTCCCTACATCCTTCCTGTGAAAAGAAGTAGACCTATATCTCTGAAACTACATAAATGAAACTACTGTGCGCATTTGTCTGTGCAATATCAGCATTGGCAGATACATTTCTAAGTGGCTGTTTTGAAGGCTGGGACACCATAGGGGGATTCTCATATAGATTTATATTTAGGTTTTTTGAGTGCCATTTCTCTTTCCTATAAATTCTCTGTTGTTGCTGGCATTAGGTTTTAAAATGGCATATTGGTAAAAATTAGTTTCGCCTTGCACAGAAATGAGAGATGGGCACACATTACAGCAGGCATGACCGTCCAGTTCCTACGTATAGTCTGTTTCACTACTAAAGATAATATACGGAAACGCCGTGAGTTTTTGTACTAGAAATAAACTGCTATGCCGTCCTTGAGGCCTTCATAGAACTCCAAAAAGCTTCACAGCTCCTCTTTTCAAGCCTCCCCAAAGTTGTGAATCTCCCGACAGTCATTGCATATAAGAGCAGCCATGTGTTTTCATGCATTAGAGGGTGCTTCCTCTTTTTGTTTTATCTCCATTTAGTTCTGTTACTCCATAGATGCTGTCACTGCTCATGCAGTATCCTGCTTCTTTTTCCTCCTTCCTTCTTTCTTTCACCCAAATATTTCAAACATGTCTTTTCCTTGAACTCGTCATGTGTGGTTAATGATCAAACAGTTTTAGAAGTCTGAGGGGAGAAACCTGAGGACTTTGGGGTATTTGTAGTTCACTTTTTTTTGTTTAAAGTACTTGCTGAATTGCAAAACTAGTGTTGATACAGACTGCAAACACACAACTTTCACAACTTTTCTGCACTTCAACTTGAGGTGAACTTTCAATGGGGAAAAAAAAGCTATATAGATACAGAAAGGAGAAGTTGAAAGTAGTTTGAGTTGTTTACCTTTTGCTCCACATGGATACGACTGCTCTTATTTACAAAAATATCTTCTGCCCACCGGGAACTCACCAGAACCAAATCACAATTACAGTGAATGTGAGATGGCGGTTTGGCAGACAGACTTCTGATCAGGTGGACCATTCATTTCGTGCCCTGAGGTGACAAGTGTGATGGCTACACAGTGGCTTGTCAATCAAAATCACCCCCAGCATCTTTGGCTTTCACACGGAAAGCCAGAAAACAGTCAAAAGCCCAAAGTGTTGTATCAAGACCATTAATTGGTTAATTGATCCTTTTCTGCAAATCAAGCGTTTGAATTATTAATTAAATAGATGACAGCGCTGAGGGAGGAAATCTGTGGAAGGAGACAGGCTGATTAGAGGATGACGAGGACGGATGCTGAGGGGTTGTTATGGTGATGAGGGTGTTATGACGATAATGGAGGGTTCATCATTGAACCGAGGAAGGTATTGATTGCTTGTCTGACAACTTTACTGCCTCTCAGTATCTGGATTATGTTACATGTTGCATTCAGCTTTAATTCCCAAAAATGTGTCTGTTTGACAACACTGTAATTCTTCCTTTTTATCTCGACCACAACAACTAAACTCACAATTGTCTTTTATGAAATTAAGGTGTCAAATATGGACGGTAATATAAAATCCCCTACAACCTGAATCATAATAGTGTGAGTATGGAGGTTTGAAACTGCCAAATTACCAGCCAAAACAAGTGAATAAGTAAATAAATGAAGCTATGTGCCAATAATATTTGTAGTAATTAATTAATTAATTAAATTTGAGCAGTGATATTTGCAATAATTTGTTTATTTACGAAAACCTTTTCCATTTGCTTTTTATCATTTTACGTATCCATCCATATGTGGATTTATTTAATAATTCATATAATTTGTATTTCAAGGTTTGTCATGGGGTTCTATTGGCTAACAGATGTAGTAGTGTCAAGATCAAATTCACATCCCTATTATTTGATTACAAAACGTTACAAAAAAATGAAGTTTAAAAGATTAAAAAGATTATTTAGTTAGTAGTTTTATAATGTTAGTTATCTAAAGCAGGAACAATTAAGTCAAATCACAAACCAGCTTAAAAAGACTTAAAAAAAAAAAAAAAAAAACATGCAGCTCGCTCTACCTGCAGACAAAAAAACTCCATGTTTATTTTGGTTTCATTGAGTTTGCATGTAAATTTGAAACCATAAAATGTCTTGCTTTCCACCTGTGCACTCCAGATACCATTTATCTGCTTCACCGAAAAACAACAAACACTTTGAAACTCTAAGGATTATTTAATTTATTTTTCAGCATTAGCGATATCCTCGGTTAAACATAGAAACTGGAAACGAGAACCTGCAGCGCACGCAGCAGCCTTTCTGTTTAAGCTCTACCTGGAGCCATGGGAGAGCATATGGCACATGGGCCAAACCATCAGCTATGCAAAGTACTGAATGCTATCCTGTTACTCTGTGGTGACATACAGCTAGTTATTGTCACTGACAGCTAGCTGCTGCTCATGAATGGCGCACTTGTGCCAAGCATGTTTCTTAAGCCAGAGCAACACGTGTATCTTAGATTAAAGATCTTAGCGTGTGGGCTGTGAGATGGAGCAAATAAGAACAAATCAGCTTCAAAGAGGTAAAAAAAAAAAAAACAGTGGCTGTAACACATATATAGGAAGGATATCAATTATTCAAATTATTTTGTTTAGGGTTATGTCACAGTTTCAGGACTGGTTTGTAATATAGTGAATACATGCACCTTTGTATTTCCATAAAAGTCTTTACAAATGTCTAGGAGAAGACCTTTTTTCGCTATTTCAAGTAAAGGATTTGCATAAATTACTCTCTACTCTACACTCGGTATCTAAAGCCTTTAGGTCACTGCCAATTCTTCGATCACTCTAAGTAGTTTTCTACTGTTATCCCCCTGTGCATTTGGATGAAATTAAGTACAAGAGCATAATGCACAATATTGATATCTGACATGTCAAAACACAGCAAATTACCATCCCTTCTTAGAGGGTTTCTGAGCTTCTGACCCGACCTAATGAAAGTACATAACATCCGTACATGGTGCTCATCAGTTCCTGTCATTCACTGCTCAACAAATGGGTTTGGTTGCCGGCATCCCTAAGCTTTAAGGTACCAGGACATGTCACCATTAGTTCCAATTAGCTGGTACCAACATGCACACATCATAAACAAAGATGATGACTGAGAAAAGCATCATTTTTTTTAAAGATCAAAATAAATCAAAAAGACGATCTGTTGCTTCTATTGTTTAAGTGTTTTCTTAAGATACTTTTTTAATCCAACAGTCCAACTAAGTTCACAGTCCTCACTTTCAGATCCATGTTTTTCTTTTACCCATATTCCCTGGTGTGTTTGACTGAAATGAAGTGCGCAGGTATAATGCACCATATTGATATCTGTCAAAACACAACAAATTACTATCCTCCTGTCTTCGAGACTCCTGATGATTTGATCCATAGATCATGTGCACTCGGCACTCATCAAGCTGTCTCACTCACAGGAGCATTAATGCATTTTGTTGATATCAGCAATTTAGGGGCCATTAAGATGAGCAGAGAGCACTGATAGAAAAATTGTAGGTCTATGAGAAGAGGAAAAGTTACAGACCTACCTGATGGAGAGTCTTTCATATTTTGATGGATATTGGCTAGTGCAGAGGTCAGATTAGTAATGACATGCCCCAGGATAATGGAAGGCAAGCTCTTTGGGAAATTAACATATCATACTCAATGCATTAAGTTTGTGTAGACCTGCAGTTCATTATTTGATCGCACAGAAAGGCAAAAACAAGTGGCAACTCTTCAAGGATTAAAGATGAAGTCAAGAAGTGCCCAGAACTGCAGTTCTTCAAATGGCCACTTGAGGCTGAATCCAAATGTTCATCAACACATTTAGACTCCTATGTTAAATTTTTTTATTCTATATTCAATGTGCACATTCATAACAACTACATGGTGTCACGTTCCTGGGTCTGTTGACCCAGCGTTTTGAGTTTTAGTTTATTTGGATGTTATGTTTAAGTTCTTTAGGGTAGCTAAGTTCATTTGTTTATTAGTTTCTCTTTGTGTTTTCTACCCCTGTATTTAAGTTTCCCTCTCCCTGTTTCATGCTGCGTGTCTTATGTTGTCAAGTTTATATTGTCTTGTCTGCGTCTCATGTTTCCTGTTTTATTTTGAAGGTCTGTGTCCTATGTCAGTGTAGTCAGCTTTGCTTCCTTTGTCTCGTTATGTCAGACGAGTGTCAGCTGTTTCCCCATGTGTTTCCACTTCCCCTAATCACCCTTGTGTGTATTTAGTCTGTGTGTTTCTGTTCATTCTTTGTCAGGTTGTCTGTTGTTCACGCCATGTTCTCCACGCCATGTTTCTAGGTTTCAAGTCCATGTTGTTTGTTTAGTTCTCTCAGTTTAGGTTAATGTTAGTTTTTTTCAGTTTGCCTTGCCCTTTGTACCTTTTTTACCAGCCTCATTAAACGACTTGCTTTTTGTTAATTCAAGTTTTGTTCCACGCTCTATTTTGTCTGCATTTTGGGTCCTCCACGTCACTCCATACAGTCTGCCTCTGCTAGACTGTGACACATGGGCAATACAATGATTTAGCTCTGAAAGCTTAAAACTGACATTACTAGGGGGGGGGGCCTTTGTATAAAACAATATGTTGGATTAAGATGAAGACAGATATCATCAAGTTATGAGTAGTCAACACTGGTTTTGTTTATGTTGTAACTGCACAGTTTTATTTGTTACATTAACATTATGATTTTTTCATGTTTTTCCATTCATGTTGAGCCTTTATATTGCTCAGAGAAATGCAATTTCTTCTGTACACATGACAATAAACACTTTGAATCTTTATAGCGATCTCATGTAACCTAAACGTGAAATGGTTAAACTTGTGTTTAAACTTTTGTTTATATTGAGTGATTCAGTAACCCCATGTTAAACCACATTTTTATTTGTAATATTATCTTATAGATTCTATTATTCTATTCTAACAGAAACCACTATTGAACATATTTGCAGTATATGCTTAAATATTATTCGCTAAATTCTGTTAAAGCCGACTGTTAAGCTTTAACAGACTTTAGCTTTTGCCATGTTAAAGCTTAAGTCGGCTAAAGTTGGGGCTTCAAGACAGACTTTACAAACCAGCGACTTTCTACATCTTTTATACACATTCTATGGGCAAAACTACTGTAGTCAGTACTGTACTGATGTACAGTTTGTTACTGTATCATTATCTGCATGCTATTTCTTACATCCCAATAAAGTATGTTTGCATGTGGACACCCATGAACTAACGCGAGACGCATTATCTGCCAAAAGAATCACAGAGAATCACATACCGACACACACACAAACACACCGTAGATCACTGGTATGTTTACAGACAGACTAACAGAGCAGACAGATGAATAAATGATGTGTGTGATCTATAATGAATGCCTCTCGTTCATTACACATTCTCACATTCCACAGGCCACAACAATGTCCTCACTGTCTGAGAATTTATGTGGCGATCACAGAGTCATGAGTTGAGTCAAATCAGAGTGGGTGGAGCTACAGGAACACGGGTACGTTTTACATTAAAGACCCCCCAATCCTGCGACTGTAGAAAAAAACGTAGGGTTTGTATGATACAATTACTGTGAGTTTTATATTTCATACCTCTGCACTTTATTATTATTACCGTAGCTAACTAGTTATCAGTTGAGTAAGGCTGCTACCGTATGTGTGGGTAAACACCCTTTAAACATCTGAATAGTTGTGGAAGGAAAACAAATAGATGCAATGAGCCAGAATGCACAAGTATAAGGTGTGAAAGAATCCGTGAATGGTTTCAGTAAATCTTCACTGCACCATTCAAAAGCGTAGGTTTTTCTGACCGTCCAGCTACAGTCTGATATGCTCTCGGTTTAATTATGAGGTCTATCTCAGCAGCTGAAATGCACACTCTCGAGTTTTTTTAAAGACTTTGGCCTCAAGAAATTATTTAAGGTGGTTAACTTCGCGTAAAGTCAACAAATTTGTGTTCAGTCAGCGACCTTACATTTTCGTATCTCTTTCTAGCATTTACCGGCAGATTGACATCGTGATTCTTGGATCGAACCCCTGAGCACTGCTAAAAGAGCACCAAACACGGGATTAAACGGCAAATAGATAAATCTCATGGATCAGAGGGGTGGATTAAAGAAAAGAAAGAGCATGGTGAGAATAAAGGCGCACCCTGAGGGGTACGAGGGGAGGGGGAAACAACTGGTAGAATGGGGGTGATGATCACTTTGTGCTGTTTTATAGGTGCTGTCATATAACTGGTGGCTCTTCCTCCCCTGATCCTTATGTATCCCCCCGAGTTCTTCCTCCAGGCACAACATTAATGGGTTTCAGAGAAGGCTGCTGCATCTCTGTGTGTGTGTGTTTTATTCTGTATACCAAAAACAATTTGATGGATTTCCATTGAAATGAAACTCAAACTGAAATTTTATAAAAATACATTGATAATCCCCTTTCTTTGCTACTTGCACCACCAATAAGTTGGTGTTAAGGAAATATCTTTGCAACTACATCATGGTGTTTGTAGTACAGAAATGAGATGGTTTCATGGGACAGATCCAACTGCCTTTAATTTGTCATGTTTCCATAAAATAACTGAAAATACAGAGATAAAAAGTATTTGACTCACTCAAGCCGTGAAAATGGGATTTGTATAAACACTCTTTAAAGTCGAGAGTTGCTCGGCAAATCTTTATATCCTTATTTTTTATAGTAAATAAAAAAAGTAGTAAATATAGTAAATAAAACTATACTTTATTACATTTTTTATTTCATGTATTTCTCAACTCCAGATTCCCATTTCAGCCAGACTATTTCTGTCCCGTTAGGTCAGCTGGGGTAAAATATAAAAAAGACAGGAGGGGGTGGGTGGTGTGTTAATTAGAGGTCATCTGGAAAACAAGATCCCCTTCTATTAAAGATCACATTGACCTTTGACCCGCGTAGCCCAGGCCCCGCTGGGGCTGATGGCGGCAGAACAATAGGACCTGCAGGCCAGCGTGCTGCTCAACAAGTGTTAGAGCGCCAGGGGTCGACCATGTTACCATACGTTCATGTCTGGACCTCTTAGAGCTGGCTTCACTGCACACACACACACACACACACACACACTATAAGAAGCTCTTAATTAGTTCTTGTATAATTGAGTGAATAATTGAATTTTCCTATTTACTGATTCAGCTTTCACTTAACAGCTGCTCAAATGAATCAAAGCACAAAGATTTAAAAGCTTTAAGACGACTGAGGACAAAACCCCTGTGTGAAAAACTTTCAGCATCGTAGGTGAAAGTTCATGGTTGACAATGTTGTGTGTAAATCTTCCTTAAATAATTTTATGGACCTTATAAAATACTCAGTGTGTTATGGAAGCACAGCTCATTCTCATTCCCAACTTATTCCAAATACAAAGAGTCCTCTGGTGTAAAGACGTAGCAGTCACATATAGCGATATATTTGAATCTACACCACCAAGTTTTTTTAAAGCTAACCAAGCATTGTTTGGTGACCAAATCTACTCAGTAACAGAAATTAAGAAGAAGGAACAAACAAACTGAATAAGTAGGTGAAAACAAAGCAAGACAACGAGTCAAAAAGGCAGAAAGAATTTCAAAAACAAAGGAAACAGAGCTAGTAGATGAGCAAATGTCTAAATGTAGATTAAAAAAAGGAGACCTTCAAGTGCTATACCTTAACATCACCATAAGATGATATTACCCTTTGTTCCTGAACACAACTTTTCCAGCATAATTAATTTTTCCTGAAAGATGAAAAGTCCACATTTGGAGGTCGGAAGGGAACAAGTTTTGACTTCAACACCAGAGTCATAAATATCATTTGTGTTATTTTTAAATAGGTTATTAATTACAAATGTATCACTTGGATAGGTTTAGGCATTAAAGATTACTGGGATAAAATACCCCAAACCTTTGTTACCCTACCGATTTCTAATTGTCGCATTATCGTATACAGACTCTAAGCAACCGTTTCAAAGTTCACTGCACACGGTCCCACTAATTTCAGTCTTGCCACTATCTCCAACAAATGTTTTCTCTAACAAAAAATACTTTAAATGCACACTTTGTAGCTGTTTAAAAGATGACTGTTATCTCTTGGCATCCAAAATTGCCATAACATTCATGCAACGAGATCAGTACCACCTTGTGCCTATCCACAGGACACCAAATGCATCTAAGAGAATGACAGATTGGCAGATGCTTTAAGGTTACTGGTATCAACCGTTTTTCCGTTAATCCTGCTTCTCCCATCTGTAACTTAATGTCAAATCACACCATCTCTGTAAATTTGAGCCACAGATTTACCTTTTCTTTCAGGCATAAGCGGTTTGTTTTGCTTCTTACCTGTCATTGTTTTCAAGACAAAGGGGCCCACAACACCTCAAACGGACACACACCTCTGATATCTCCACAGCTTTTGTGTGGCCCGTGGCGCTTCTTATTGTTAGAAGGTCAGACTTTTGTTTCCCGGCGTGTGTGCGATGCTAGGTGTGTGTATCATGTGACCTCGCAGGACTAAGATGGCGGGATATTCAAAAATTGAAAGCTTATGTATAACGTGCTTGAGTGGGTGTGGTGGATGTGCATTACATGTGTGATAAAGGCAGACACTGTATGCCAAGGTATGGATTACAAATAGAATACACCCATATGTAACTGTTAAGGATCCCTCACTAAAACAGCAGGCATTATGTTGCTGTAACAACTTCCCCTCCTCTTGCTTCAGGCTTTTTAGTACCTTTTAGAACCAGGCTGCATGGATTTACCTTCATTTAACCACAAGAGCATCTGCAAAGTCAGCAATCTGCCATGTTTGGACGATAAAGCCTGGCTCGCAATCACTTTTCATCTCATGTTCTTTCATACCAAACGCTTTCCTTGTGAACCTTTGTACACCCTCCAATAGAGGAACGTATCCATGTTTATGTCTTTGTCTTTTCCTGGTTGGTTCTTTTTTAATAATTTCAGTTTTTAGTTTGTCCTTCCTGTAAATTACTTAATACCACACACTTTTATGTTTTTGCAAAATGTTTTAGCATTAAGAAATCAATATTGCAACAAATGTTCATCAATCAGCTTGTGTTCGCAAGTCTAAGTGTGTGTGTGTGTGTACCTGTACTTCCTATTGTGTCCTGAGTGGCTGTTGAGTGGCCTGAGGCCGTGCAGATAATGCAGTGTGGATCTATAGCAGTAGCCACATCTGTCTCTGTACCCCTGCTCTCAGACAAACCTCCAACTGCTGCGATTATCACTATTGACACGACTGTCGCCGTCAGTGAAACAGCTGACCAACTGAAGCCTCACAGCTATTTAGTCCAATGGAATTATCCTAAACAGTGTGTGGCGTTCAATGATTAACTTTTATTACACTCTTTGGAAAAGAGATCTGTTCAAGCACTGTTAACACACACACACACACACACAGCACAGAGTACAATTATGATTCAAAATTTCATCTAATGACTCTTATGGTCCCCCAAATCAGTTTAACAGTCTAGTTTTTAAAAACATAAAAATTAGTAAATTGTTTTAGAGATCTATATTTGTGTGTTGTCAGTTGCTACAGAGATTTCTGCGGTTTTTCAATTTACATCAACAGTTTTTACTGTATGCAGTAGTGTCGTGTCAGCAGCATGCTGAAAATTAACATCTACAGGGAGGTTAATCATTTATGCACTGCAAAATGTGCCAGCCTATTTTGAGTCAGCATTACAAAAAGAAATGCTGGGGTAAAAATTCAATGACGATGGTCTTTAAAAACTTTGTTTTCCTTGTTGCTTGTTGGCGATACATCTCTGCTTTCTCTACAAATAAATATGCCCTTCTGACCCGAAATGTATTTTCCATTGAAGCCCTTAAAGTCGCTGACATTGAAACAAAAATTTCAGTATACGTCCATGAACACGATTCATGTTTTAAGATTATTTCACAAACTGCTGTAACACCGGCCTGAAAAAAACAAAAATCACTATTTTATGTTTTCTCCACCACTGAATTACCAGATAAACCATCCAGGGCACTCATATGCTTGTAATATATCCCATGACACCGATGCCCGAAGTTGGTTAAAAAACATCCTGTAAAAATGTGAGATTTTGGCTTTAGATTGTGACACTTTGAGTGGATGTAAAATTGATTTGTTTGCAGTTTTTGGCAGTTCTTAAATGTGTTTTTTCAACTCTAAATATTTTATGTGACTATCTCTTCTGGTAAAAGTAAGGCAACTTAAACGGTATCAACTTTCAACTCAGCCCTAGAATGAAGTTTAAATGTTGCGTGACACGATTAGATGAAAAAAAATTGAAATGTGGGATCTTGGATTTGATGTTTTTTTGTGTAATGATCCAAGTATTCCAATGATAGCTGAAATGTTATTATTAATATACAAGCTATAGTTGCCAGAAATGACTTTTAGAACATTTTTGATGACTTCAGGTTACCCAGGTGCCCTGCGTTAAGTTGACAACATCAGCACACATATTACACACATTAACTTGTAATAACCACTTAAACGAACACACTTTGGGGTCATTTTAATGGAAAGGAAAGGTCTTTGTGACTAGGCCATGCTCCGGTTAGATAATAAAGTATGTGTCTTTACTGAGATGAAGTCAGATTATGACTTTACATGATGACTTTTAATAACAATGTACTCTCCATCCTTATAAATACATTTATTCAGAAGTCTGTTGTCTTGGATAATGAACTGTCACTGAAATGTAGGACAAACAGCTGGACAGCTGGATAAAATTTGAACAAGTTGGTCTTGAAAAGGTTAGATTTTTGTTTTTTCTATTTGCTATTGTGTTCATCTACTTTTTAATGTTATAAATGTGAACTACAGTTCATACAGAGCTCATTAAAGCTTGTTACTCTCCACCAGCACAGGCCTTTCTCACTTGGTGTCCCAAGCCTCTGTGTTTCAGATGTTCCACATGATGATAAATCACCAGTTTCATCTGCAAGGCATTGCCATGATGGATCATTTGAATCAGTGCAGTGTTACTAATTATCAGTGCAGTGGCCTATCCCTGTGAATGTCAACACCCATAATCAAATTCTGCTTTTGAGGGAAATGCCAATAAGGAAGTCGCATGCTAAAATGTTGGGTGCAGATTGCTTGCGATTGCTACTGACTGATCAATAGGGAAATGTCTGCAGTGATTGTAAACCAGAGCCACTGAAATGTCTTGCAGATGGGATGAATAATGGGTTTCAGGTTTCAGCCCCAAAAGAACAAAGCTGTGGAATGGTAATTAAAAATGTGGCTGCTCATGTATTCTTCTTGTCCTGTTCAATTGGTATACGTTCCACAAACATAAGAAAAGCAGAGAATGAACAATGTAATATGGGTCCATTGCTATGTCTAAAAAAATGTTAACTAATCAAAAAAGATCTTAGCTAAATCCAAACTCCACCTGTAATAAATCAGTTCACACGTGGTCATTCCCTCACCTATAATTAATTTTTACACGATTGAAGCCAACAATGTATTGTTTTGCTAGCTTTTCTAATATAAAAGCCAGTTACCTTGCTAAGAAGTATTATTTTTTAATGCTGGTTTGCTTTGTACTATGTTTAACTGAAAAGATCCCAAGCCCATTTTCCATGCAATATGGTTTAATAATGTCATCTTAAAAAATGCCATAAGGGGAAAAGAAGACCTAGAAACAGTTCAGTAAAACAGGCTCCATCACCCCCGACCCCATATAGATTTTCCTCCACTATATGGACAAAAGCATTGAGCCACACTTCTTAATCATTTTCGGTCCCATTTCCACAGTTGTATAAAATCAACTCCTAATCATGCAACAAACATTTGTGAAAGATTCAGTCGTTCTAGAGCCCGCTGAATTCGAGGCAAGGTACTGTAATCCGCTCTTTACATGATGATGTACCAACCTGGCTCCAAGTTCCGACTGTGGTCATTAAGCCTAATGTCTTTTTAACATGTTGTAATACTTTAAATATTCTTTTATTTAATATAAATAAGCGTATAAACAGCTGAGGTTCAGGAATTCTTCATAGCTAGTTATCCAAACCACGCAGCAGCATGTTAATGACTAGCACCTTGTTTGTGATGGATAATCTCAGATGTCCTCTTGACTAAAGTTTGGTCTGTTTTGCATTTGTCTCATTGGGGACTCTCAGATTAACTTTTAGGTTAATGTTCATTCACCATCTTTGCTATTTTTATCATAGCCACAGCTTTGTACCTAGCCACCAGGTAGCAAACCACTATATGCCAGCTAGACCAAATTCAGTAACCCTAGAAACACAAAAACTAGCAAGCTAACTTCCTGCTAACTTGGAACTCCAGTTAACTTGGAAAATCCTCTTTTTCATGGATGCCTAGGTGTTAAATTTTATTATAACACCTGGGAGAACTGCCACACTAATAATTTTATAGAAGATAAAAGAATATGGGCCATTTTTCACTATCAGTGATACCACAGTTTTTGTTGGAGTTTGGGAACCAAAGAAGAGTTTGGACACAAAACGAGAATAGACATAAACACACAACCAACGATTCGATAATATTACAAGAACACTTACAAAAAAGAAGAATTAAAACTTCTAACACCTACAAAGAGCCCCAAGCTCAAATATATTCACCAGAATCCCAAATACACACACACACACAAATCACAATCATAAATGGCTGGTGTACATGGTCCTCGTGATTAGCTTTTATGTGTGTCTGTGCCTGTAATCACTGTGGGACCTCTGTGTCCCCTGTGAAGCCTTGTCACCAGCCTGCCAACACAACACAGAGTCATCCCATCGATCAATAAATGGAGACGGGATGAACGAGGTCAGTGAAAGACAGAAGATGGATGGAGCACGATCGCCTCTAACTTGTTCTCCTTTTCACTCGCTGGTCTGCATTACCTGGATCACAGAGCACACACTCCCCGTGGGGCACATGTGCACACATATGCTCATATACACCGAAACACACATGCACGAACACTTCCATGCACTGATACAGATGCACCTTTACATACCCAGTAGTGCAACAGGGCAATCAATTTGCGCCACTTAGTTGGAGTTCATCATTTGGGTTTTTATCTCATATTGATTGCACACAGAGCGAGACAGAGCAAATAGAAAAAAGAAAGAAAGAAAGAAAGAAAAAATCAGCAGGGAGAGGCTCGGAGGGGCCATGTTCATTAGAAGTAATATTGCCCCATATAATATGGAGCCAATAATCAGCCTGGTGTCATGGCAAAATATAAAATAATCACAAAAATGATTTTATTTGTTCTTGTTTCTGGACTTTTTTGTGACATCACAACCAAGAAAATGATACATTTCATGTACCCTATTTTTCGTACTATAAGGCGCACGTAAAATCCTTTAATTTTCTCAAAAATCGACAGTGCGCCTTATGTGTGAATTCTGGTTGTGCTTACTGACCTCGAACCGATTTTATGTGGTACACAGCGCTCAAAAATCTGTCAAAAAATGTTTTAGTACGACTTTGCTGAGCTACGAAGCCGCACCGCTTGATGGATTGTCAGAGCATTACGGCTACTGTAGTCAGGAGCCTCGCAGAGTAATCTGGGTCCAAACTCCGCTTCAGATCCCAAAGTCAAACGAACACTGCGGCATCACTGAGAGTTAAAAACTGTCTAAATTCTTTCATCTTAATAAAATAATTAGCGTTGCTGCTTTACCAGGTGTAACAATTAAGTTTAAGTTTAACATCCAGGCCTCCATGAAAACGGAATTTATTAAATTTAACGGGGTTAAAGTTAGCAGGAAGTTAGCTTGCTAGTTTCCACCTACACATGATATGGCATGTTCTGACTGAGAGATTTCTGAAAAAATTAAAACGTACAGCTCTGCTGTCATTTCCAACACAAATGAAGACAGAAAACTAAACAGCAGTGACGTTTGTAGGGTTACTGAAGTTGGGCTAGCTGGTATATAACGATCTGCTACGTGATTGCTAGCAACACAGCTATGTTAGCATAACATAAACACAGTGAAGCTGGAGGATGAATGCTAACTTTTTTCCACACGAAAAAAGTTAACACACAGGTTCCCGATGGTTAGGGAGAAATGCAGTCGCATGGCAGGATGCTGTAAACGGACCAAACTTCAGTCAGGAGAACAATTGAGATAATCCATCTACAATATGAGGTCAGTCATTAATATACTGCAACAACATGGGAATAGAGCAGCTGCGAGAGAACTCAACATTTTGAATCAATGATATGGAAGTGGAGGAAGCAAGAAGAATGAGTTGAGTAAAGTGTGACTTGTCTGACTGTTTTGTTTTGCTTAATGCGCCTTATAATCCGGTGCACCTTATGGTCCGAAAAATATGGCATATAAAAACAAAAAACAAAAAATAAATGTCAAATGTCATCGTCCATATACTTTACAATTAGATTTTCAACCCTAAGTAAAATTTTAGGATCAGAGTAGTGCTTCGAGGTTTTATTTTTGGGAACATAAATATACTCAAAGTTTCTATTTTCCCTGTGTTCACGGTTTATATTGTCATATTAACCCACAAGTGTGTTCACAGTATATATGTAGGAAATTTAATATATTTTTGATATGCATTCTTCCAGCAGCTGCAGTTCAAACTTTGGCCACAGCTCAGTGTCCTGTTCTGAGAGGAGTTAAGTATGTACAAGACCTTTACTCATAGACTTGCCAGTGTGTAGAAGCAGCACGTTTTAAACTGTGTGTCAAATAACATAAAGAAGGTGAAACTTGGCATATGTTAAAAAGAGAAATGCAGTAGCCATGATACTGAAAATGGTCTACCTGTAAGCAGAGAGGCAATTCAAAACAACTCTGACACACTTGCAGTAAAACGTGAACACTCTGAGAAAAAGATGTTGAATTATGTTTTCAAACATGGAAATGAAGGTATGAAAAGACACTTGATTGAACTGCCTTTTATGATCTTATTTCAGTCTGTTGGAAACTCTTAGAAAGCCAGCTAAATGAAGCTTGTTAGTGAGATGTTCCTTTTGTCTCCACTGAATCAGATGCTTGAGATGTTATCAACCCCTGACAGTTGGTATGTAAATGTAAAGCTGGCATTAAGTTGAGAAGCTTTATCTACCCCATTAGTCATTATGTATGTTTTTGAACAAGTTCCAGCGTATTTCAGATAAGGTTCTTTTTTTTTTTTCTTTAGGGAACTGTTTTTTGTTGTTGTTGTCGTAACCTCACAAGCCCATGAAGGACAGCTGTCACATGCAGTTCACTTCAGTTCATGCTTACATTTGTTGTCAAACACTGGAAAATTAGTAGGTAGCTTTGCAAAAACAGACAAACGAAGATTTTTGCACACCTGCATACAAACAAGTTCACAAGAATAGAAACAGAGTGGGAAAAAATCCAAAGTAAACTTCTCTACACCGCTTCCACAGATGGGCATCTGAACTGTGTAGCTCTTTATAATAATCATCAGTAATTAACAATTAGTTTGTAAACAATTTTCTGGAAGCTTTATTACAAAGCTGTAACTGATGTTAATAATTGTTTTAAGAAGCGATCAGATAGGCAGGTTAGGTTGCAGTGATCTATATCATTTTTTTGTTTATCTTTGTTTTCACTTTTTGTTTATTTTCTCTTTCACTGGCTGTTCTCAGGTCTACACAAAGATTGTGTTTCAGATTAAAGTACGACAGCTTGGGGATGACACTGGTCTTACTCTCGGTCCATCGCGTGACTAAAGGCCTTTACACACTGAGGGTGTCGCCAGAAAAAGACCATCAAATTCATAATTGACAATTTTGGATCAAAACGAATAATTTGTCCTCAAAAACAGTGAAAAAACTAAGTCAACACTAAATGATAATGAGCTGGTTCTGATGTTCCTGAACAAGAAAGGGACAATTGGATGAACCTACATCCTGGGTTCATCCAATTATCAAGAAAAGTCAGCAGCAGGGAGAATTTCATGGTTTGATCTAGAAGTTGAAGCTGTAGCTCGACTACTTTCATACATATATTATGTCTGCAGGACAAGGTACTTCTTCCAGGAGAAGAACATCACTCTTTTGGACCATCCGGCATGCTCCCCTGATCTAAATCCAGTTGACAACCTTTGGGGATGCATGGCAAGGGAAGTTTACAAAAATGGACAACAGTTCCAGACAGTAGATGGCTTTCGTGCGGCCGTCTTCACCTCATCGAAACGCTTGCATCAAGCATTCCACAACAAATGTTAGAAATGATCAACAACAACGGTGGAGCTACTCATTACTGAGTTCATACTTGGAACTTTGATTTCTGTTTTCGGGGGTTTTACAGGGTGTTTTTTGGAGGTGTGTTCTTAAACTTTTGATCAGCTGTAAAACAGCCTGTTTCAGTTTAAGCGTTGTTTTCAATAAATTGCATGCTCAAAAATATGTTTTGTCTCACTCCCATTCCTTCTTGTTGCATGTTGAAGCTCTACTTGGAACCTTGTTAAGATCCAACCATGCAAAATATGATTTTTTGCCATTTTTCAAGTGGTCTTAAACTGTATTTTAGGGTGTCAGTGGGACAGGATGAGCTCTTGTTGGAAGAGTTGAGACCGTATCTGAAGCATACGTTGGTTCTTTCTGGGTATTCCGGTTTCCTCCCTCAATCCTGCCCTGAGACTGTGTTGGAACACTTTTAGATTACTTACTTTGATTTTCCTTATATTACAGAACCAACAAGTTTTCATATCTTTTTCCAAATCCTTAATTTTATGTTGAGCAAACAAGGGGTTTGATTTGTGTTTTATGAATTCTAAAGATTCAAGGTGGCAGCGAAATAATTTCAGAGAGACGGCTGACTTACAGCAGCATCTAGCTGTGTATCCAAGCTAATAAATCTAATATAAATCTCCAAATCATTGTATATTCAGTACAGGTGTGAGTTTTGAGCTATGAGTGCTCTTGTTGCCAAATGCAATGGTCTGATTGGTCAGATCTGCTTATTCGCATGCAAAAATCAAACTCAATCTGAAAAAATAAATGCTGCTATTTCCTCCTCATAAATTATAGGCACAGAATCTGTACAGAGTCTGAAAAATATTTTTAACACACAAAAACATTAACACGAGTTTATGCATCTGGTGAGCAAAGCCTAAATGACTAAACAGTATTTCAAGCCCTCCAAAGGATCGATAATGAAGCCTTTATCCAGAAACAGATACACTGCACACGCTGATGTCATTACAGTATAGTTGTTATTATCTCTTACCAGCTATAAAACAAACAGTAAAACAATATAAAATTATATATAATCATTGCACATGACATAACTCTACCAAAAACAAAATAATGAATAGTAAATGTTATTAAATGTTATTAAATTATGGACGCTAGACTGCTAACAAACAAACTGACCCGATTACAATAAATATAATTTACTTGTTTGTTTTTTTGTTACAATAATAAAATGGCTCCATGCTATGTTTATTAACACATTTGCCTAACTCCAAGTGTTGATGGGAGGGTTACATCAGGATCTCTGCCAAATCAAAGACACGGATCCATCCGCTGTGGTGACCCATTGAGAAAATAGCGGAGCAGCCGAAAGCACCTAAATAGCTTTTATGAAACGTTACCCATAACTGAGTCCTGTAGCAAATAAACTGAGTGTTCTAACTCATTAGACAGACTGTGAACACATTGTACAGCTGCCTGCTGTGAAAGTTAAATGAATGTGTGATTTGTTTTGTTTAAAAGTGCCATATAAATGCATAATTGATCATAAAAGGAAGCAGTCTTTTTACCTGGGCCACTTAAAGCTCCGCTCAAGCTGCTTAAAATTTTATCCTCATATTTTGTAACCTCACAAACATTGATGTGCTGCCACAGCTGTTGATGCCAACACTGACAAAATATCCAAATGTCAGTGACATGGGTGTCAGAAACAAGGAGTATGAGGAGTCCTGTGGGCGTCTGTGCTTCAAAATCTCTTCTTTTCAGATTTTTTGTCTTTCTGCCAATTTCTCTCCGGCTTGTCTATAGTTTATATGCCAAGGGAGTTTCTAAATCAGTTCAAATCACCGTCACTGTCAAACATCCAGGGTTTGATAGTGAAGGGTTAAAAACAAGCAAAATAAAATCCAAATTTTCACATACAGTAAACCTACTTAGATGCATTCCACTGTCATTCCCATGTCTAATGCAACACTTCCTTTGAAAAAGTGGTTAAAATACAAGCATTTAATGTCAGCCTTGACTCAAAACATGCCACCTGTCACTCAACCTCTTCTTTTTTATTCTTTCTCTGCTGTCCACTCTCTTTCTGTGCAGCAGACAGGCTGAATTACAGTAGCATTCACGTTACTCTGTTTTTCGCCTGCACCTCCTGTGTGTGCATGTCCATGTTTGTAGTATATAACAGCACAATACATCATTCATGCCATCATCTTTCTTTCATGCTGGAGGGGAGTGGATCGTCTGCGTCGGCTCGTATTTGTTTGTTCACACATGTAAAGTGAGCACAGGTTCGAGGGGGGAAGCAGGTTGTAAGTCATCTCATCACCTGGACCGGCTGATGGAGGAGAATCCCAAAAGACCACAGCTCAAGAGATGTCCCTTAATCTCCTGTGACTGACACCTCTTGTGATCATGACATCTTCCGCCCTGGGACAAGTGAAGGCCGAAACTCCAGCGCTTCATTTGTCCGAAACTGCTGCAGCACTTTGCCTCGAGGCGGCTCCCTCAGGTCCTCTTCCTTCTACACGCTCTCATTCCTGTTTCCAACCTTTGACCTTTAAAGGCCTGACCTCCCTCAGATCAGTTTGCTGCATATACCAGGTCAGTCAAAGGAGTGCAAGCTTAATATTTAATCTTTTTTTTTTTCAGTTTGTGTAATCCGGCTACACTTCTCCCAGTTCTGTTGCCCCAGAGCAATGAGTGACAGATACCCAGCGCTGAATAAAAATTTAAAGATGTACCAGCGACTGCCCCACCCGTACTACACTCACATAAATACGTACAAAGGCTAATCTTGACTGACTGCCTGACATTGCTTGAGATGGATCTGCCTCTTCAGACTATGAAATAATGATGCCATGATAGCACATTGCTTCTCAGCATTCTTCCATCTAGTGCTAGATCTCTTCTCATCATCCTATGCCAGAAGTCCCTTTTTCATCGATTTCAATCAGCACAATCTCACTCAAAAGCTCCTTATTCTTCGTCAGGATCCCCTTCTTGTTACATTTTAATACAAGGGGTACCCTCTTACCCTAGTCAGTGTGTTCAGTGATTGTTCTCCCAACCACATGCACCTCAGGTTAATTACTGATTCTAAAGTGGCCGTAGGTGTGAATTTCATTGTTAATGACTATCAGTCTGTCTGTGTTAACACTGCGATGGACTGGCGGACTCTCCAGGGCATACTCCATCTCTTAGTTTATGACAACTGGGATAACCTTAAACCCCCCTGCAACCCAAAATTAGATAGGAGATTAAGAAGATGGATTTATGGATAGTTTATTTGGACATGAGAAATTCAAAATGCTCAGTATCAGATATGGATGACGATTATATGACACTCTTAATATAGGAACACACTGTAAGGATATAAACAACACATTATCAAGAAATACTACTTTATCTTTTCATATCCTAAAGCAGGCTTGGCCAACTCCAGGCCTCGAGGGCTGGTGTCCTGCAGGTTTTAGATCTTGCCCCGGGTCTACACACCTGAATCACATGATTAGTTCATTACCAGGCCTCTGGAGAACTTCAAGACATGTTGAGGAGGTAATTAAGTCATTTAGCCAGCTGTAATGGATCAAGGACACATTTAAAACCTGCAGCACACTGGCTCTCAAGGCCTGGGTTTGGACACCACTGTCCTAAACTTTGTGGAAATATGTACTTAACAAAGATAAATGCCACAGTAAAACTAAGTGAGGAAGCACTTGGGGACAGCGAGAAAAACAATCCCCCTTTTAACAGGAAGAAGCCTCCAGCAGAACCAGGCTCAGGTAGGGGCGACCATCCACCATAGCCAGCTAGGGGTGAGGGGAGGAAGAGAAGATAAAAGATATGGTGTGGAAGAGAGCTAGAAATTTGGATCAACTGAAGGCTTTATCCTGATAATAATGAATTACAGTAGTCCAGCCTAGAAGTAATAAATGCATGAACTAGTTTTTCAACATCACTCAGAGACGGGATGTTTCTAATTTTAGAGATATTCCACATAACTATAAAAAGTCAAAAGACAGTCTAACAAGAGCAATTTTCCCTACTGTCTCTTTGTGTCTATTTCACATGTTGAAGGACTTTTAATCTGTCATGATGTGAAACTGTTGAGTCCTGACCAAGCATTGACGTAACAGTGCAACACTGATCATACTCAAAACCTGTGACTTTTATGATCACACTGTAATGAGTCTGTATGTGGCTCAGCTTGTGTCAGCAGTCAAAGCAACAACGAGAAGAGGGGTCGTGAACCTAGAAGTTGAACTTCATGTATAATTGGTAGTCTGTTCAAACACTTTTTTAAAAGTCAGCTCTCTTATTTCACGTCCTGGTCAGATAAAATGTTCCTACTTTGCATGAAGCTTTATAAGTGTCAGAGAATAATCTCATTGGTAGATCAGAGGAACTCCTGAAGGGTTACTGAGATAAATCATTTCCCTATTTTCCATTTCTCCGCTCTCATAAAAGCAGGTTGGAAAAGGGCTCAGCTCTTACCCAGAGGCTTGCAGACGAGCTCGACATTAGCTCGTCACTTCTGGGGAAGCCGGATTGCAGGATGCTCGTTGTACTTGTTTGTGTGCTGGGAGAAGTGTGAGTTTTAGACTGAGACAGCTCCAAGCAGATCAAAGCTCTGCAGGGTGAGTAAAAATGAGAGGTGGTTAGTAATGAATCTACAAAAATCACAGTGAATGTGAACAAAACAAAGAGAGAGCCCACTCATGGTAGTGTCTTTAGACATTTCTGCATGTGTTACCATGCTTCTGTGTATGTCTGTGTTATGCTCTGCCTGCAACTACGTTTGTGTGTGTCTCAGAGGTGTAGTAAAGACAGGGTGTGGTGGTCTGAGGGACGGAAAGGCAGACTAATGGATATTATACTAATGGGCAAAGGCAGTACGACTATTCAGGCAATTAGAACAGGAAAGAGGGCGAGTGAGGATTGGTGATGATGGACCTGAGTGACTGCTATCACTCAGACCCCTGAACTAATGAACACAGAAGATACAGACCATATTCTTCGCTGGACACGAAGATGATTTTTTTAACTTTTCAGCACAAATATTTTCCCCTGCCTCCTGGGAATATTGGAAACAGAAGATCTTATGCTGTTTATTACATTGGGAGACTTATTGTGTAAATTATTATCTTGTCAAATAGTTGTGGTAAATATTTCCCACAAATTACAAAAATTACAAAAGCACACATTACAATAATAAAATATGTATTTTTATCCTGCGGTTTGGAATTCCCATTTATAAATGTAAATGTATTTGGAGATACCTATCACCAATGAAAGTTTATAGAAAAATGATAGGGGCTTTAGTTTGTAGCATAAACATGGATCGAGATACAGTATGAATACACTGACACCACAAAGGCAGCCAGCAGATGTTATGGTTTTCGATTTTTGTTTGTTTTTCGATTTCACTGTACACCAGTAGACAGTTTTTCAAGCCATCCTTGCATCTTCCGTTGAATTCTTTACTTTTTTCTTTGCTTTTGCATATTTGCATGTTTGCCTTTGTGTGTACCCCTTATTTCAGTAGCTGCCTCTCTGTGTTTGTTAATAAAAATTTGGTTTTGAACTTTTACTCGGTCCTGGTTTCCTGCACTTCACTCTTCTCCTGCTCCAACAATTAAATTGGGAGATAAATTGTGAAACATCTCTAATTCATTTACTCTGTGCATTGGCTAACATATCATGTCCAAATCCTTTATCAATCCAGTGGCACTGTGGTTTAAAAAGCAAAAAAATATTTATTCTTCTACTATCTGAAAATGTCACTCTGAATTTGTGCTAAATGGGATCAAATTAAGTTATTGGTTGCTTCTAAAAACTTTATATCTGCAGAGATATTCGACAGGCAAAATAATCATCCTTCAGTTTCACAGAATAAATGTCATAAATGACTCAACAATACAATCTCTGTATAAAGTGTGCTGTAAACGCAGGTGTTAATCTCCGAGCAGTGAGTACAAGATTTAGACCGCATGATGCAAGACTCTCCAGTTGTGCAGCCCTGGGCGAGTTTAGTTAATGGGAGAGGTTTTGACACTCGCACTAACTTTCATTACAGCCACTGAAATGCTGAATGCAATTTTAATGAAGCCTTTTCATAAATCTTTATACTAATGAACCACAGAGCCTGTGAGGTTACGAAGGCTTATTCACACTGCACGGAGGAGAAGTTTGGAAACATTATATTCTGCTGCCGTCACAGCAGATGATTCTGTGTTTATTAGCAGCAGCGGTGGGGTCAGCTTACATTTCTGTGGTTGAATTATCAGACTGCATCAAAGCAACAGGAATTCACGAGCGTGTTTTTAAAGCGAGATCACTTTACCCACATTGTGCAGCTGTATCAAAAGTAAGCACCACAGTGACATTTAGCGTTACTTTGCGATTTCAGTGATATTTGTGTGGTGGCTTTGTGATGCTTTCCCCCTGCATGTTCCCACTTCATACTGCAGCATGTGGCGTTTTAGTAAGATTTCAGTCCTGTGATGGCTCTAACATTAGACATCAGCTACATCTGTCTGTCTGTCTGTCTGTCTGTCTGTCTCTCTAATAGAAATGCAGATAGTGAGCTCAAATCGTGGCTCAAAAGGATGACTTTATGCTAAATAATAAGCATCAAAACATAAACCCTCGGGGCATTTCAGTATGACAGATTCTTGATCTAATTTGCTTGATGTTTTGATTAGAACAGGTTGCCATCATTAGTGTTTTTGCGTGTGGGTGTGCATATGTACATTCATGTTGGTGTGTCGAGCTTCTGTGTTACTGCTTCGCATCTTAATTACTAGGGTTGGTATTATTTCTGCATCATGTCAAGAGATTCACCACCGTTGCTCTCTCCGGGCCCCTCTGTCTGTCTCTGTCTTAATTAAGTGAACATCAGGTGCAAATTAGCCTAGAATAACTTGTGCCTAGTATAAATGTGGCTCTATGCCAGCTGGAGGAAACTGTGTTGGTTAGGGCAACCAGAGGGACTGCCTGGAAGTCTGATTTCCACTGCCATCTGGTGGTGGACTGAGGCTCTCACACCGTGCGCTCTGTTTATTTCAACGTGAGTGGCCCACCTCTGCTCTCTGCTGGTATGTGATCTACATTGAGGCTGATGGTAGCCTAAGGTAACGTTATGGCTGATCATGTCAGCACTGCCAGAGGATGAAACACTTCTTCAAAAGCAGCCTGGGAGAGAGGTGAGTGTGAATTCAGTTAAAAGCAGAATTAGTTTTTTTCTCTTGTTTCTTTCAATATTTTTGGGTGAATTGTACCTCTACAGGGGCAGAGACAGAGTACAAATGTAACACATACCTGTTGTCAGAATCACCTTTCTAACACGGAACTGTGGGCTCTGTCCGAACACTGATATCTTAAAGCCATGTTCTTGCTTTTCATCTGCACCTATGGGGGTGGACTGAAGAGAAAAAGCTGTGCAGAGATCAAAGCGCTCACCTGGATTCACCCTGGAGTTGTCACATCACATCTTCAGTTTGTTTTCTGCTGCCATTAGAGGAACATGTGTAATTAGTCAAGTCTGCTACATGTACAGTGGGTGAAATTTACCCGGATGTTTCCACAAGGTAACAAGAAGTTTGCGATATATCTAGAATGGTGGGTTAAATGTGATATTAAACTTGAGTCTTCAAATGACAGATACGTGACATCTATCAGGCACAACATTACAACATTTACTGACAGGTGCATAACGTTGATTGAAATGTATATTTCAAGGGCTGAGCTGCATTTAGGCATCACGTGAACAGTCCTTTGTTCGATGTTTTGAATGCTGCAATAGAAGAAATGGACAAGCAAGAACAATAATAGTGATAATAGTCTGAGTACCTTTTACAAGCACTTAACTGACATGACTAGAAGACTTGGAAGGTCTTTCCCAGTATGTAGAATGCATGGGCATTTATACAGTGTTTTTCTAGAACAATCTAGAACAATGTCCTGGCACCAGTTAATGAGTAATTAAATCTGAAAGGCACATTAATGCATATTACGGTTCATTTTTCATGTGCTGCAGCCTGGCATTGCTTGTAATGATGGCATAGAGATACTTGCTCAGTAATAGCAATACTGGTACAGATGTAAAGTTCTTTGAAAGTCCTTTGAATAGCTGTCCACTGTAGTGACCACTATGCGTGAAAGGGTTAAAGGCTTCAAAATGTGACAGTTTGGTGGGTTGACGAAGCAAAATATGAGATAAATATAATACCGTGACATGTTGTCTGATCTGCTTAGGCAAATCTATTCACTGTGAGTATGAACTACAGTAGTGTCATAAAATTATTATCATACCACAATCAGGGAAGCGGCTAGCTTTTTTGTAATAAATGGTTATAAACATAATTTTGGCTCACTTTAACCCCTGAACATAGCACAATAAATGATCCAAAAATATTTTTTTCTCTCTTCATGTGTGGTAAGCCCCAGTGATGGAGGCACTGATAGGAGGGTGTTTATATCTTATTGTCTATCTCCATCTAGGTTCAAACAGGTTTGATGTTGGGAAAGCATGCACTTATGCAAAATAATCAATAACTCCCCTCAAATGCATTAAACCTAAAGTAAGAAGGCTGGTTTGAAAATGTAAGGAGTAGTAAGTAAAGACATTTTTGTAATAATCAAGGGAGCAAAAGTGAAAAGCTGAAAACTTCAACAATTCTACTTGTTGTACAGTAATCAAGCAATTGTACTCAGTAGGGCGAAAGACATCAAATTATATATCCGGTTATGTATGTATGTACCTGTTATTGGCTTAATCCACAAAGAGCAGAGGCTGTTGGAGTGGCAGCACAGCTCAAATGATCACAGGCTGCAGACAAAGAAAAATCTACTGGAACTTACAAACCAAATTACTATCTTACTTATTTCTAACTAATTATTTTCTCCAAACATGACTTAGGCTTCCCCCACCTGCTAAATCCAACTTTAACTAGTTGCCATCCAGAAGTCATGTCAGAAGTAAAGACTGGCCAGTCCAAGGAGAGCACTACTTTTGTATAAATTGGTGAACACTGGCTTTGACATCGGAATATTTGTCAGAATACACAGTGCATTGCAGATCGATGTGTGCTGGGCTGTAATGCTGAAAGCTGGTCAGAACGGTCACAGTGCCAATGCTGACCCCTTTGCAAAGCCAGAAGAGTCTATATTGCTCCTCCTCACTCTTTGGACTCCTCTGGGTGACAGTGTACTACCCCTCCCTCAGCCGACAGCAAGAGTGAAACAAGGAAGAAGTCATATCCACTGACATTATTCATTAATAATAAGCCTTAATACTTGCCTGGCTTTGGATTTTTTTTTCTGTTTTCAACAGCAGAAATACCTAAGCTATTCCAGTCACAAAATCTCTTACCTGGATTTGCTTTTCCTGCATTATGTGTTTAATTGCATCTTTGTAATAAAGACCTTTAACCCTCTGTACCCAATAACAATCATGGCTGGCAGGCGTGTTCCTATGTACTGTTTGTGTATAAAAATGTGTTTGTACACAATATATTTTAACAGATTTTAATAACATGAACACTTAGCAATGAATCATTTGTGAAGTTTTGCATTTACCACAAGTTCCCTCAAACGCTCTGGCTGCTGTTTATCCAGTGACTGTAAGCTGTAAGATCACTGCTTACCTCTTAATGCCAGGTGTGCATCCATGTCTATTTACTCTGAAGGAGGCTCTAAATCTAAATGAAAGGAGTCTGATACAAGTTGATGAGTCACTGAAGCTCACTTACAACCAATGACAGTGATACTGAGGTGAGCTGTTAAGGATTTCCTGAACTTTTTTGGTAAGTGCTTCTGTTTTCCCCGCCATTAGTTGCTGTTAGCTTACATTTCTGAAACTTAGGTTAGCCAGACACTCAGTGAGTAAACTCTCATACGATGTAAGAATATAATTAAAGTGGTTATCAGAGAGAAAGTGTGATTTTAGGACACTTCAGGCTAATCCTAGTTAGCATAATATTAGCTTATGCCAAGCCATTGCCATTTAGCTAGGTTTTGTCAGCTGTCTGGAGATAGGAGGGTTGCATGTCTAATCTGATGAAAACCTGTAAATGCAACAATATTTAGAGTGGATACAAATATTTATGCACATTATTGTGGGGCAGAGCCCTGTATGGAAGCCTGCTTGAAAAAAAAAACTGGGAAAAAAGAAGTATCCACAACTCGAAATTTCTAGTTACTTTTCTCAAAATTTTGAATTATTTTCTCAAAATTTTGACTTATAAACTCGAAATTTTGACTTAACTCAAAATTTCGAGTTAGCGCTGACAATCAGTAATCTACGTGAGTGATGTCATTTTCTTGATTCCTGGAAGGATATGGCGCGGAGGAATGCGCACTTAAAACCGGATTGTGAGCTACCAATGTATAGCAACAAATATGCGCTTTCGACAGTACGTTTGCTGATAGTAACGCCATGTGATTCAACTAATAACAAAAGGATTTCATCATTTTTGAAGCCACGCTGAAAATACGCAGCAATTTGTGCATTCATGACTGGCTGTAATACTGATAGCTTAGCTGTAGCATTTGTAGCTTTTTGGGTTTCAGCTTCCAGGTAACAAGGAAATGAGGTAATTCACGTAGATTACTCATTGTCAGCGCTAACTCAAAATTTCGAGTTACTTTTCTCAAAATTTTGAGATAATAACTTGAAATTTCGAGTTATGGATACTGTTTTGGTTTTTTATTGGCGGAAACGGGCTTCAACAGGCCCTGACTTCAGATCGGGGAGTGAGGTTTGAGGTGTGCAGAAAGAGGATGATGTAGAGAGAACAGTGGTGGAGGAGACAGATGAAAAAGAGGAGGAGGAGCAAAAGATAAAGGAATAATGAGAAACAGATGATGAAATTTTCAACTCTTAAGCTGTAATATATAGTTTAAAAGAGCTCCTTGTCATTTTTCTGTTCATCAGATTTCCCCTTCTTTCATAATTTTCAAGAATCTGGAGCATTCTGATAAAATTCAATAAGGGTTAAACTGACATAGAGACTATATTCTTTGAGTTCTGCTTCACATAATTTCCTTAGGGATTAATAAAGTATTCTGATTCTAAGCCCTCATTCTTGTTGAAATATGACAAAAGTATAGGTGATGAATTGTCGTTTTAAAAACCCTTCCAAATCTTTTGAGTTCTTTCAGCTTAGTTGTTCTCCAGAACAAGAAAGTTAAGAACTTTAGGCTTCTTTATACTTATGCATTCATTTGACAGGGTTCAGGTACTGCATCTAAAATTCAAATCCACTCTTTTGTCAAGATATGAGCCTCAGAAGAGGTTACGGTAAGGACAGGAATACCCATACATAGACACACACACACATACATTTAGGGAATTGTGTTTTCTGTAGTGATCCCTTTCTGGCTTAATACGATTTACTGTGCAGCTGAATAACTCAACATACATCATATACACAAACACACTGACACACACAGTTGCTCAGTTGTGTAGTTGCTCTGACTAAAAAAAACAAAATAAACAATAACAAATTATGATATTTTCTGTGGTCATTAGCTAACTGAGATTATGATACTACAAAAACCTCGCCTAGCCTCAGCAGCAGGTTTAAGTTGGGCCTTCTGTAGCAGAAAAAAAGCCTTCACAACACAGCCGCCATGCTTGCATTGTTGCATCCAGTATTAGGTCAGAGCTGTGGCCAAACAAATATTGACAGGCGTCATTCATTTATTCCTTACAGTAAATGTTCTCTATTTTTACAACTGTGCAAACAAAATCATGTGGGAATTTGTTAATGTTTTACTTTATTTAGCAGTTCGCAGCACTCTGAATGTCGCTCTAAAGGTAAACGTAAATCTAGGATAAATATGTTACACTTGCTCTTTTTACATTTATTCTCAGCAGGGTTGAAAATGAAGCCACTATGAATGCTCCAGAAACTAGAAATTTTTGATTGGTGACTTGAGGCTGGCTCAAAAGGTCAGTCCACACAAAGTGTTATTAGAATGTCAGATTTTACAGCAAATCCAATTCAAATTTTATTTGTCACATACACAGTCATACACAGTACGATATGCAGTGAAATGCTTAGACAACTGCTCGTGACCTAAAGAAAAAAAGACTATGAATAGGATAGGAAATAAATATGAAAATTAAAATGAAGGGTAAATTTAGCTAGGAAGGAATAAAATATAAAAATTAAAGTTAAAAATAAAATAACTGTACAACACCAAATTAAAATGAAGGGTAAATTTAACTAGGAAAAGAATAAAATAAAATATAAAAATTAAAGTTAAAAATAAAATAACTGTACAACAAAATACACAATACACAAATACACATTATAGAACTATATAAGAATATATGAAGAAATATAGAACAATAACAGCAGCTGTACAAGTACTAAATGGTATGAAGAAATATAATGTCCAGGGTTGTGCAATCCACATATTTAAGTGTCTTGTGCAGTGCAAATATGCTTAAAGTGATTTATTTAAGTGACTTGTGATAAAGTGATTTGATTAGATGATCACGCAGTGTTGTTGTGCAGTGGCCACTAGTGTAAACAAATGTCCAGAATGTCCAGTGTGTGTGTAAAAACCATATGTGTGGGTCAGTACTGTGTGGGGGTGTGATTGAGAGACCGTATCGCCTGCGGGAAGAAGCTCCTCCTCAGTCTCTCTGTGTTGGTCTTCAGGGAGCGGAATCGCTTTCCTGACCTCAACAGAGAGAACGGTCCATTGTTGGGATGGCTGAGGTCCTTCACGATCTTCCTGGCCTTGGTCCAGCACCGCCTGCTGTAGATTGAGTGCAGGTCAGGGAGCTCGAAGCGGATCGTGCGCTCAGCTGATCGCACAACCCTCTGTAGAGCTCGTCTGTCCTGCATGGCGCTGTTCTGTTCAACACAGAACACAAAAGCTGTTTTGGTCCATGTAGCTAATTTCCACTTTCATGAGAACAGTACATGGGTTAAAATTTTCATAACTCACCCAAATTAATGCTTAAAGTTACAGCTTATTAGGAGCACAGCTGCTTATCGACCTGTTTTTTTAGTGTTTAAATGAACAAAAAGTTTATGTTTCTGCTGCTCAGTACTTTTGGTGAGTGTATTTTGTCATCTACCATTTAATTTCAATGTGAATTACTGATGAATTAACCACGCATACCACCAAGCACTAGCACTGGCTAATAACTTCCCAGGTACACAGATATGCTTGTTTTAACTTTGCGAGATGCTGATTGGCCAAAACTGTGCTCCATCAACAAGTGGGAACCATCTACCCACTTCAGCTTTTCCAATTCAGTTGGAAAGCTCCAAATTTGCTCCAGTGGGAGCTCCAAATTTATGGTAGGACATGTTTTAACCCTCTGATTTATAAATCATTTCCACTGATGGTGGTGTTTTTGAAATTACAGGGTTTTTTTGCCAGTTTCAGCTTGTTAGCAATATATTACATTTAGTTTTACAGTACCACTTTTCCAAACTTCACTGCCACACTTTTTTTCTTCTCTCTTCTTTCTTTTTTTTAACAACTGAGTCACACAAAGGGCACCAGTTTCTGTTCATTCATGCATGTTCTGTAAATTACACATGAAGAGACCTGAAAATTACATCATCCTTTGTAAAAGTCATCTCAGTGTCAGCTGTTAATTTAAAATCACCCATCAAGAAGAAATAAATCTCTTCAACCTTAATGGTGCTTTCAAAAGAGTCCAAAATCCATTAACTTTTAGTGTCCTGGCAAAAAAGGCATGTTTATTACACTGACGAGCCATTGTACAGAAGACAGAAAAGTTCCACTGTAACAGATTCCTTTTGTGAACGTTTTAAAGACAGAAAATAGGTTAATCACTGCCTTAAAAGACTGGAAGTCAGTTTAAAAGCCTATCCTTTGAAAAACAGGTCTGCTGCATAAATGAAACCACAGCATGTACTTATCTCCTCTGAAGCCCCTTTGACCCACACCAGCGCTCCTCTCTCAAAGCCCCGCCCACAATCCCTCATCAGACCAGAGCTGAACACATTCCCATGAGAGCTCCCTGGAAGTAGGGAAGCACACCGTATGACAGTATGTCCCAGAGGTGCAGAGGATTAGCTATAGTCTCTCTGGAGGGGTCATTAGACTGCTGTGATTATCTCTGATCCCTCTGACAAACACACACACTTGGATGCATTGATCTTTCTTCGTTTGGCTCACGTCTGTTTACCATAAGACCTTGTTGCAGGAGGAAATCTGACACCTCCTCACCTTGAGAAGACAGTATGCGTGTGTTGACATCATCAATATGAATTATCGTGGCTTTACAATGACAGAATTGAACAAACAGACCAACCCAGTCTGACACCATCAGCAAAGAGGACGTGTGGGTGGCCACGCTATGCAACTGTGGCGCAATCTCATAGTTATAGTATATACACTGTTTGGCTTCCCAGAGTCCTACTTTCAATTGTATTATGCCTATGAACCCTGTAGAAAGGTTAGACCTTTCTTCTTTCTTCCGGCTCTACTGGTCATCTCTATGATATCTAAAATCATACTGGATGAGTTTAACTAAGTTCACTTTATAGAAAACATGTTTTGTCTATTTTCAGTTTTCTACATATTAGTTTTACATCGTCCTTTTACATAAAACTAAAAGTAACTAATTTATTCTGAAATAAAACCCCCAAAAAGTGTGTAGCTCTATTCTCTGTCAGTGCTTCACATTTTAATTCTGTTTAATTCTTTTAAGCTGAAATGCTCTACTTCTTCCAGCAGAGGGAGCCATGAACCACAAACAGATGATCAGACCAATAAACTGCAACAAATCCACAAACTGTGATCCTTTATTTCTTTTTGTTCTGTAACTTAAAACCAAAACCTATTAAAAACAGATTCAAAGTGCATCAATTTCAGGCCGCATAAAGTAAGTTTAACTAGTGGTGTAAATCAGGATATTCAGAGTCTCTTTTCCAGTTATTGCACCTGGAGTGCTACAGAAGAAATTAAATAGTACTCTCAGCTTTAGGGTGTGATTAGGTTGTTGCAGTATTTATGTCTTGTTTGTGCCAGTGAATTTTCTGTAAATTATATTCTTTTAAGGGGCACTTTATAGTGTAAGGTAAATACTCTACAACAGTGGTGTCCAACTCCAGGCCTTGAGGGCCGGTGTGCTGCAGGTTTTAGATGTGTCCTTGATCCATCACAGCTGATTTAAATGGCTAAATTACCTCCTCAACATGTCTTGAAGATCTCCAGAGGCCTGGGAATGAACTAATCATTTGATTCTGGTGTGTAGACCCAGGGTGAGATCTAAAACCTGCAGGACAATGGCCCTCGAGGCCGGGAGTTGGCCAAGCCTGCTCTACAATATTTTACAGAAAATCCCAACAATCAGACAATCCTGTATGTTCTGGCACAGGAGGCAGGATAAAGGACACACTGGCCCATATTGATATGATAGCATCACATATTTGCTCAAGATTTATTGGCTACACATCTGTGATGAAAATCTCCCGTTCCACCACATCCCAAAGGTGCTCTATTGGATTGAGATCTGGTAAATCTGGAGGCTATCTGAGGACAGAGTACTAATTTTCATGTTGAAGAAACCAGTTTGAGATGAGTGTGGGCGGGATAGGCACAATCTACAACAACACTCGAGTATGGCATTTCAGTGATTCACAGTTGGTACTAAGGGGCCCAAACGTGCCTAAAAAATATCCCCCACACTATTACAACAAAAGCAGCCTGAACCGTTTCCACAATGCAGGGTGGTTGCATGCTTTGATGTTGTTTATGCCAAATTCTGAGCCTACCTTCCAATGTCTCAGCAGAAACTGAGACTCTTCAAGATTCAGAGATTTTTTTATTGTCAATCCACTGCATGTACAGGACATACAGGAGAAACAAAATACTGTTTCTCTCTCACCTTACTGTAAAGAAGAATTAAGAAAGCAGAGTGAAACATTTGAATGTAACTTGTGTGAGAGAATGTGTTACAGTCCAGGGCTAGTCGATATGGTATTGTCAGACCAGGAGCAGTCCTCTGAGATGTGCACTTCCAGGAACTTGGCACTGCTCACTCTTTCTACAGCAATACTAATGCTGCATGGGGTGGCTGTAGCTCAGGTGGCAGAGCAGGTCAGCCACTAATCAGAAGGTCGGTGGTTCGATCCCAGGCTGCCTCCTGGCTGCATGCCAAATATTTGTGGGCAAGATACTAACCCCATGTTTGCCTACTGGTGGTGGTCAGAGGGCCCGGTGGCGCCAGTGTCCGGCAGCCTCGCCTCTGTCAGTGCACCCCAGGGCAGCTGTGGCTACAATGTAGCTTGCCATTGCCAGTGTGTGAATGACTGAATGTAGTGTGAAGCGCTTTGGGGTCCTTAGGGACTAGAAAAGTGCTATACAAATGCAGGCCATTTACCATGAATAACCTTTCCCGAAATCTACCACAATCTCTTTAGTCCTTTCTACATTCAGGAAGTGTTTGTTGTTTTTGTAAAAACACCAATGCCTTATTCCTGTAATTGGTTTCATCATTGTTAGCAATGGGGCCCACTACAGTCATGTCATCTGGAAACTTGACGATGTGATTGGTGCTGGAGGTTGGTGCACAGTGGTTGAATAGAGCGCAGCGGGCTGACAACACATTCTTGTGGCGCACCAGTGCTCAGCGGGATGGTTTTTGGATGGGTCCAACCCACAATGCCAACCCACACATTTTATGGCCTCCCTCTGAGGACCCAATTACATAAAAAGGGTATGTTTGTATGAGTTCTTTACGTCCGGGTGGTTGAGGGCAGGATGGAGAGCAGCAGAGATGGCACCCTCTGTGTTTGACCTGTATGCAAACTGAATGAAGTCATGGGGGGAGGAAGAGAGGGAGGACAGGCTTGTTGTACTGCATAATCAGCCGCTTAAAACACTTCATGATGATGAAAATCAGTGCTACGGGCTCATAGTCATTAAAACCGAATTGGAGGGGCTTCTGTGTTATGAGTATAATGGTTGTGGCTTAGAGACACATTGGGAGATGTTAAAGACATCAAAGAGCTCACCGACACAGTTCTTAAAAACACGACCGGGTATATTGTCCTGCCCGGCGGCCTTACGTGCCTTGATCCTAGAGAGGATCCTCTTCACACTGGCTGGAGCCAAGCAACAGTGTTTGTGTTTACCTCAATGTTACTGTTGCACACACTCTCCCACCATGAGTCCTGCCTCCTTCCATAAAGATTTGTTTGGTGTGGTAGCTTGTTAGCCAAGCTAGCTATCTGATTCAGAAAAGTTTGGTCATCTTTTCTGAACCATTTTCAAGCAGACACATTGCACTTGACAAGGCCTAACATGAACATTAATTGCTTCACTTGGAGAGGGAATCACTTGGAAATGACAGATGAGGATTAAAAACCCCACAGATCCCTTAAATCAAGTAAGCACAGTCGTCATCCCACTCCCATCAGGCGGGAGATACAAACAATTACTCACCTTAGAGGAAAAACCTACCCTCACCACCTTCAAGCTTTTTTTTCTATTTACCATTGCAGTCTCTTTTTTAAAACATAGATATGTTATTCTCTGTTAACACAAACATTTTACCAAAGGAAAAACAGGGAGCCTGGCTGACTCTGCAAGAATTACTTAACCTGAAACTTGTGATGAAACACAACCTGTATGTAACCGTAGTAAACTTAACTGATGTGATCTTTCATGCAGCGATGCAACTCAAAGGGCTTGACAGCATAAAATAAAAATTAAACATAACCACTTTCATATTTGTAAATAATAAGCATACACAATGAAAATAAAGTATAAAATCTGGATGCTGGAAAGTTCAATTACCCCAATTAAGACTTTAAAAAGATGTGATGAGGCTGCAGAGTTTTAGGGATACTCTGTTTAACAGTAGGTTTAATCATGTTAATAGACAGTTTTTCAACTTCACAATTGTTTTGTTTTCTTGTAAATGTGATGTTAGATGTTTAGATGTTATAGTGCTATGGTTCTCTAAATTCAACCATAACATTATATAATACTGTAATCAAAATACAATTTTAAACAACTGAATAATAATTTTAATCTTTCCACAATTTCAAAAGCAATTTTTGACAACAGGAGACTTTTTTTTTTCCCCCAGTCCATCTTAAATGATCTCAGGCCAAGACCTCAGGCTCTGCATTTAATCATTGGACATCATTATAATAGTTATTAGCTATAGTTATCTCTGGCTTTCCTCTGCATGCCTTTGACCTGTCTTCCTCCCCTCACCCCCAACCAGTCGTAGCAGATGGCCGCCCCTCCCTAAGCCTGGTTCTCCTGGAGGTTTCTTGCTGTTAAAGGGGAGTTTTTCCTTCCCACTGTCATCAAAGCGCTTGCTTATAGGGGATCATCTGAATGTTGAGGTTTTCCCTGTATTATTATAGGGTCTTTACCTTACAGTATAAAGCACCTTGAAGCAACTTGTGACCGGACTCTATATAAGTAAAACTGTCTTGAACTGAACCGAATCAAATTGAATTGAACGCAAGATCTTGTTCATGTCTGTTTTTGCACTGGAGAGTTTGAAGTTAAATCTGTAGATGCAGCAATGATTTGTGATCATTGTTAGTAGGTTTCAGAAGTGTTTCCGAGCTCTTGCACTACAGAATCACACGTATTTTTAAATGCCCCACATACAGAGATTTTTCCAGGGAATCAAGCCACAAATTCTTAGGAATAAATGATAATTCAATGCCAAATATTCATGTCACGTGTCTTTTGTGTTTGAAATTCCCTGTAATACTTCCTTATCATGAAAGGCAACACTCTCCAGTAAAACACAAGGAACTATGAGCTAGAAAAACCACAAAATGCAATGTTTTTTCTCTCACGTGTTTAGTGTTAATCTACTCTTGTTAAAATGTGAACCAATCCTTCAATCCCAGTGATGTTACAGGTTTTTGGATTAGGTGTAATAAATCAGCTTCTCTCTGAACTTCTTATTGATTATGTCTGAGTGCGGATGTGGGAAGTTTAAATGTCTAGCATTTAAAAGAAGTTACATTAATTCTCAAATAGCTGAATTTAAGTCAAAATAAGGAACAAAAGCGTGTTTTTGCTGCTTGGACAGATAATGTATGAACACAAATGTTGGTGTTGGTACAGTCAGTTAGCTCTAATGTCCATCCATCAAAGTTTTACACATAAACTGTCAGAATGAACCGGGGCAAAGGTTGCAGCATATCAGTGCTTTTGTTGCTATAATCTCACAGAAAGCAAAGCAAACCAGCACTGACAAATAGCCCACCCACTCACACCCTTTTGTGTCTCATTCACTCGTCTGTATTTTTGAAAATAGCGTAAAAAGAAAGAAATATTTCTCACGCCAACTCATTGTTATGCACACACACACACACATTGCACACACACACACACACACGCACGCACTAACACATCCTCCAACCACACACACACATATTTTGCTCAATTGCGGTTTATTTCACAACTCAAACATTTAGTAAACAATTAAGCAAATACAAGTAATCTGCAGGTAGTAATAAAATAAACTACTAACTCTGTTACGCTACGTCCGCACCTACACAGGTGATTTTGAAAACGCAGCTGTTTCGTCCACACGTTTCGAATCACCGAAAACAGAGATTTTTAAAACTCATTTTTTGCGTTTACGTGTGGACGAGGAATACAGAGTTTGTCACGCAACGTCAAAGGTATGTGCCTTTTTTCACGTCAGCTGTGCACCACGTTATTGTTTACATGAGATGAATTGCAGAATGGCAGATAGTCAGATTAACAGTATTTTGTCTCTATCTTCAGGTTTTACACGCTTACATATAAACACGCAGTTACTGTCCCTCCATTTAGAAAGGCGTCACTGTGTGATTATTTTACGTGTAGTTGTTTTTTTCCTGTGTAATAATATTCAACATTGCTATCAATAAATTTTTCAAAAAAAATGGCTCTCTGTGCAAAATGGGTTTAAAAACATAAACAGCTGTGGGATACTGTTTGTCCTGATTTGAACCGGGGGAACAAATCGTGGCAGGATCAGCCTGATATTATTTGTATCCAGCTGTAACTTTACTCTATAAAGAGCTAACATCTCCAAAATGTCAGGAGTAGTTAGTCATTACATGAAGTGTTTGTGAACTAAAAATCAAGAATGTGGGATGCTGTTTGTCCGTGATTTGAAGAGCCCAGCGCGTGCTCCCGCTCCCCTAATCTAAGTTAGTTTCCCAATTAGAAATCAGCAAGTATGAAATCGATGCCTGCTGACCAAGTTTTTCAGTATCTCAAGTCTTTGTTTCCCTGATGAGAATAAATAAAAATAAATACAGATCACAAGATGCAATTTTATTCCTTGATGGGTTTTTTTCCTGTTGGGAGTAAACAATCGAATTGGCTTTGATACACTACTTTGTGTTGGCAGTGCACACCACACTTGTAAGAATCATAGTTTCTAAGTTATTGTTTTCAACCAGTAAATCATTCAGTTGACCTTGAAGACTTTGGTGGATGCGAGGCAAATTTTAATGGATTGTTAACATGAGCTGACTTACACTCCTACAAGGTTTTATAAGAATTCACCCAAAACCTCTCAAACTGTCGTGTTTACAGACTCATAATGCTAGAAATAATATGGAAATACACAGAAATCAACATAAACTAGATATAGGTTTACCTATATCTGGTTATGTCTATATCTATAGTCAGAAAACTAAACATTAACCTAACTGAACCAGGCTTACAAAGGCAATCTTAAAACCTAAAGACTTTTATCCATTTACAGAAACAGAAGCTAGCTGTACAGTTTATCAGGGCTTTCTGCTAAATCTAACCAAAGCTGTGTCCATAAAACAAATCAAACTTGAATGAAAAGTCAAAATAGATAAAAGAAAAGAATCTTCCAGCACAAAGCTTTTTGCACTTTCTTCTTGCTTGGCACCACAACCAGTTGGTTAGGGTTGGAATACATGATGGTTTAGGTCGAAATGCACTCTTTTGCAACACATTTCCGATTGCCAGGGTCCCAAGCTCTACCACACATACACTTATTATTTGCCACTCGAGATTGCATAACTGTAAAATTCAGATCAGGGTCTACAAAGAGCCAATGGAGACATTTTCTGGGGGCGTGCAGTCGTGTTTGACACCACATTTTCCATGTTTCCTGTCTTGGATTTCTTTGGCCCACTTCAATTGTCATTTCCGCTGAATGCGTAACCGCTTAAGATCTTTAAGAAGTGCTTTGTTTGCAGACATGTGCAAGCACATTTTTAAGCCTGAGTCATCGTCAGCACGCGTCAGTGATGATGTCACTAGAGTCACCCAATAAACTGACAGCAAAAATGTTGCTGGAGTAGGAACAAGGGTGAGTGGAAAACTCCTCTATGACAGCTGTGCACAGCTGAAACACAAACCTTGAATACTTGCAATTAGTGTTTGACAGACTGCTATTCACACCGTCTGATCTCTGACATCTGAGAACAGTTTCAACTTTTCCACACCAGTCTTTAAAAATACCACAGCAGCTTGGGTTTTCTTTCCTCATTAAAAAGTGAAGTGAAAACCTGTTTAGCAGTTCAAAATATTCTGCGCCATATTTTTAAGAGTTATTTAGCATCAAACTTCTTTTTTAAGTACTGCAAGAGGAGGGTGATGAATGCAACAGTATATTATAGTAATAATTCTTTCACTGTTACAGTCTTTCCTTTTATCTGATCGAATCTGTTTTAAGCTTCAGCCCTTATAACCTTTACGTAAGAAAGAAAAGAAAGAAGATGCGGAAATGGACACACTTGTGAAAATGTGGAATGTTTTCTTTTGCAAATAGATTAAACCAAAGATTGTTTCTAGGGGATACGTCGTCTTAAAATTCCCTTTATTGTTGTTCTTTATCAGTTAAAAAAAAATCACAATGAGTGCACAGTTCACAAACAATATTAGTGCTAGGTGTATGTCTGTGAAAGATTATTAGATTAAGATTAAAGATTATCATTCTCTTTGGATATATTGTGAGTAAGGCTCAAAGAAACAAATACTTATTTCAGTTGTGTGTTTGTACACCTGTGCAGTTTCAGCCTGACTGTTCTGCTTTAAAGGCCAGTGCTACACAAAGATAAAAGCTTACGATTAGAAATGAGATTCTTGTCAAATTCGATGCAGGAAACACAGCATCAACCAAAACAAAAAAAGCTTCACTGTAATCACATTCTCTCCCTTTTGAAGAGAAACTCTCTGAAAATACTGAACACCTCAGCTCTTTTACATTTTAAAAGGGGTGACCTCTTTTCATCTTGAAATCAGACAGCTTTCAACAAGAACGGGTTATCCTATAAATACTGATTTTATTTCTTTGTTGTGGCAAACTGTAATGTTTCTGTCATGTCACAACCAGCCCTAACGCTTCTAAGGTATTTTTGTCTCCTCACATGCTATAGCAGGACTCTGTTTCACATGAAAAAACAAGTCAGAACCATAAACCGAGCATTTGTCCCACAGGTTAAAATGTTGATGATCGTGGGAATCATCACATTTCTCTTTTCCTCCGACTGTCTGTATCATCCTCTGATTGAATAGCCTGTTATCTTTGACTTTAGCACTGATGAGATAATAGTAAAAACATATTGGAAAAGAGGATTTCGGGTAAATTACATGGTGTCAAGATCCGGTACCGTTTAAAAAAACATTTTTAGCTTTCATAAAACATGCTAATGAAAATATAGAAAGAAAGTAGATTTACTGGAGAATTTCTGCCCTGGAGCCATTGTACTTTTCTCTTGGTTATAGCTTGTGGTTGCCAAAACACAGTTTGATGATTTAGTGTAAGCACAAACTGTACTGACTCAGCCAATCAGGTTTCACGTATGTTGTTTGGCAGAGGGAGGAAATGGTCTGGTTGCCACTGATGGATCAAAGAAACGCTCCGTGCAAGCATTTGTTCAAACATGTCACTGTATTGTTCGTAGCTTCGTTTCTTCCCGCAGGCACTAGCTCCATTTACGTGGATTTAAGCAATTATCAATCAACAGCAAACACACAATAGTAAGATGGAGATTCTGCTCTCGTCGATACCTGTTAACAGTTAGGGATGTTTTTTTGAATCCATCATCTTCTGCCAGTGCAAAATGTATATCTGGACCATTGCTGACAAAGGCAGAACATTTTAAAGGGAGCGAATGAAATGCTCAGTTGTCATGAGACAATAGTCCATGCTTTCCAAACGGGATTGTTCCCTCTACAGCCTCCACAGACTCTAACGAGCTCCCAACCTACACAGAGACCAGGATTCTTACACGTTTCCTTCAGACTCTACTCATTCATATCCACAATGAGTGACTCGGGAAAATAATGGCATTTTTAGTTTGCAGATGGAGAACCTGCAATGCCAAGAATTCTGGGGGGAAAAGGAAAATGACGTTACATACATTAATAATAATGTGGTAAATATATCTGTAGTTAAATTTGGAAAGAATCTTAATGATTATTTTATGTGCCCCTGTTCATGATTCTAGCCTACATGTGTATGTCAGGGAGTTCAGGGAAGCCAGTATTGCTTGCACAGTCAACCAGGCATAGCGCATTCTCAGTCATTATTAATGGCTGTCAATTTATCACATAACACCACAGCGGGTAATCAGCTTGCAGGCATACGAGGCGTCCCCTTGCTGCTGTGTTTAGGCAAGCCTAACCCTCCTAGAACATTTGTGTGTAACCAAACTAATATCCCAAACTTCCATTATGATTTTTGTTATACTGTTTAAATGAAGAATCTTCTTTTTAATGATTGGAGTGACCAGTAGGGAAGTTAGAGTGGGCACAAAAACACTGTCCCGTGAGAGGGGTTGCACCCAGAAAACCATCTGTTTCTGCGCTTTTGTGACATGTGCACTTTGGTTAAAGTGGAAGAGATTGAGATTTGGTTAAATGTAAGTAAACAAATTAGTCTCAATACAATGGAGATTTTATGTTTTAAAATAAACAACATTTCACTACCTTAAGATAGCTAAACAAGTAAAAACTATGTTGTGTTGATGATATTTTTGCTATTTTCTTTATATAAAAGTCATTATTCTTCTTTCAGAATATATTTACTTGCTTGTTGGGAACAGAATTTCTATCATAAAAACCTTACAAATATGCACACACACACAGATCGCATCAGGCCTTTGGGGTTTTGCCTGCCAGTAAATAAAACACTACTTGGCTGTCATCCATTCAATGGAGCATCGTTTTACTGTTACACTATGGTGTCTAATGCTCCTGTTGACACGTTAAGGATGTCGTGACAGGGTGAAGTTACACTTGTCTGACACGGTGGAACCCAACTCATCAGGATACCGGTAGGAAGGCTTTGTATGAACAAGTACCGCAGACCTGTTTACAGATAAAGGTGAAGACAAGAGATCTCCCAACTAAACAGGCTTTCAAGTTTTTGATGATCTCTAGTTATACACATATTATATAATATGCATATATTATATTATACAATCACATTAGTTGTTCTAGAAGGTCGCCAGAACTACACACTTTTAAGTTGAATTGTAAAATAATTATAGTGGCTTAAGAGGGATAAAGGAGGAGTCAGTGTAATGTAGAAAATAAAAAACTTGGAAGTGCAAAAGAATCGCGTTTATTCTCAGAGTGAGTCACTCCCATTAAAGTGTCCAACATAACCCAAAATTGTGATGGTTAGCACTGTTATCCCACTTTACGATGAGATAACCTACTAGCTGTGTGAGGCCTGTCTGCACAGAGTTTGCATGTGCATGCATCTTAGATTAAGTGCTGATTCTAAATTGCCATGATTGTGAAGAATTTGGACCCAAAATGCAGATTTCAGACAGGATTAAATTTAAAAAAGCAAAACTTTATTTACACAAGGCTGCAAGTCCAGGTGGTGCAAGGACCAAGGAAACATATGAGGGGACCACTCAGGCAAGCTGGGCAAACAGTACAACATGACAATGAAAACCGAGGGCTTGTTCCCTGATTACGTTGTGTTACAGGCATGACCCTTTAAGGGTGAAGCCTGATGGGAAATGTATTCCGGGTGGTGAAGGGACATCTGTGGGACTGCCCCGTTGTTGTGGGTGTGTGTGGAGCGAGGGAGAGAGAAAAAAGGGGGAAAATCACGAGTAGCCAAGGAAGAGACAGAAAGAAAAGTATTAAAAGGAATATAATAACTCCCACGACAGCCAGAGTTGTGTCAGCGATGCTCATTGTGAGTAAACTGTTACAGCCCACTGTACACGGTGTTCGCGCCTTGGAAGAAAATATGGAGGAAAAGTTCCGGTGAAGCAGTTTTCCTACGCCTCCTTCTGTCTTTTTACTAGCGGAGTTGACCCATACAGTAAGCTAGTGGGGAAAACAAGGCACAGGTGAACAGAATCAACTAACAAGCAAGAGGCGAAGCAAAACTGGACATAATGCACATGAGATGAGAGACTATCAAAATAAAACAGGACACAAACTTAACTAAACCTAGCTGAATACAAACTTGCCAGAATGTAAAAGTTGTTTTCTCCAACCCCTGAGGCTGATGACTATATTTTTTTATCACTGTAGTGGCAATGTGGGGTCTACCACCAAGGCTGTTACCTGTGTCAGATGTTACCACATGCAGTTCATCAGCCAATTTCTTACATTTCTGATGCAACAGGATGCCCATTTCATTTCCTCAAGTTTTTGCCTTGTATGGTCATGAAAGGCAGAAAGGAATTTTTATGGGATTGTTTGAGTAAAGTTGAGTAAAGTAAACAAGAGTACATTAGAAGGGGACAAAATGAGATGATGTGATTTTTATAGTTAAGGAAATTACTTTTTCTCAGAGATAATCTGTCAGTTTTATCTTTACAACACAACATAACTTTTTTAGGTTAAAAAAAACGCCCAGATGATTTCCCGAATTGCATAAATATGTGGGAGGAACCTCCATGAAGGTGGTATTGTAGTCCTGGCAGTAACGACAAAAGTTTACATTTCTTACCCTTTCTCTGTAGACCACATTGAAAGTAAAACCACCAAATACAAAATGTGTCCAGACCATAGTGCAGTTGCAGTTGTAACTCATACACATTTTAATGGAAACATCATAATTATTTTTATTTATTTTCTAACAAGCCCTTATGACACAGCAAGGTAACCTGTTGTTCAATGAAAACCTTGCTGCTAGCAGACTGCAAACAGGTTTCCTTTCCAACATTAACTGCCAAACAAATTAATATTATATAAACTGCAATGCCCACATAATTAGGCTTGGGATAACCAACTACCCGAGCCAGCAAAGAAACACATTAACAAAAAATGTGCTTTGAATTTGGGGGCGGGAAAAATAAGGCTGTCATCTTCTCCATTAAGCAGCGGCTTCTTTTTTGTAGAAAAGAAAGAAAAATCGTTGTGGCCGTGCATTGGCTACAGGGGAATGAACAATATAACGGTAAAGAACAAGTACCCACTCCCACTAATCACCTCAGCTTTTGAGCCTCTTCACGGTGCCACCATCTTCACTAAATTAGATCTGCGTAATGCCTGTGTAGTGAGAATAAGGCAAGGTGACGAGTGGAAGACCACGTTCAACACTCCTTTAGGTCATTATGAGTACTTGGTGATGCCTTTCGTCACTAATGCGCGAGCCATCTTTCATACACTTGTAAACAATGTTTAAAGAGACTTTTTGAACCTCTTTTGGCGCATGCTCAATCATCCAGGTAAGGAAATCCCAAAAAGCTGATTCTGTTCATCTGGAGCTAGTGTTTTCATCACTCATCCAAGTGACTTCTTCCATCTCAGCTGACTACAGGTTTCCCCATGAGCATTGATCTACAACCACTGATCAAAGATGAGTACCATTCGCAGAGAGTTGGGGAATGGCTGCAATCACAGCATTGTAAGATGGTGAAAGATGTACCCTAAGGCCCCATCCTTGATTCATAGATGGTGTTTCCTTTTTCCTTGCCCCCTAATTTTTGGGCCAATTTTTGGTGAAGCGTGTTTTGGGGTTTAAAAGCCACAGAGACACGTTGTTTAGAGAAAATGGTTTCGCTTAGGAGAGTTGTCCTTCTCTCCTGGATCAGCTGGAGCTTTCTTTAGGCGCCTTCCCAGCTTTGACAAATGTTCAGCTGGGATAACCACATATACTCAGGGCCTTTTTGACATGAGGTTCTTGTGTTTCCCTGGCCACTGTGTCTGTGGGGATGGTGTTCGCTCTATGTTGTAACGTCCTGATGACATCTGGTTTGTGCTCCGTTGGATGATGAGAATCAAACTTTAAGTACTGATCCATATGCATATGGTTTACAGTGAACATAAACAACTTTTAAATGTCCTCCATTACTGATGGAAATTTCACAGTCTAAGAAGTCTAACCTGCCGCTTCATATCCTGCCTGGTGAACTTAATGTGTTGGTCCTACGAGTTATGTGATCCGTGAATTGTGCTACATCCTGAGATTTAATTTCCTCCCAGATGTCATCCACATACCTGAACCCATGACTTGGCGGTGTTCCAAGGTAGGATAATAGAGCTCTCTTTTCCACTTCTTCCATGTACAAGTAGGCCACAGTGGGTGAAACTGGGGAACCCATAGCACACCCCTCTTTCTGCCTGTTGTAGTGACCTGTGTATGTAAAATATGAACTACCTCCACTGCTTCAGTGACTGGAACAAAAGTGAAGAGAGATATAACATCATAACATCAAAGTGTGGTGTCTCTATACACCACATCCAGATGTGGAGACATCACATCCAGAAAGCAACTCTTCTTCTTAAAAACAGCACCCCCCTTAGGTGGTGCAAGTTCAGTACCACAAAAACGTAGGGAAGTTATTCAGGTGTTTTATATCATGAAATTAGATGCACCTGGATAATCCCTACCATGTCAACAAATTGCACCTCTGTGTTTACTTATTCCATATTTTAGTTTCCTGAAAGATTTATTCATCTACAGAATGTCACATGGCCTACTTATCATGTATATAGCGTGCGTAGGTGCTCCTATAATCACACTGTCAACTGATTTTTTTTTTCCTCCTGTGCGTGGGTGATAAAAGTACGCAGTTTTACTTGTATTTGCCTGTATTGTGACATTAGGCACAGTTCCAACACAAGCAAGTTCCATTTGAAAGAGGACTCAAGAGTCAAGGCCATCAAGTGACTTTTTAAAGACAAAGTCTGCATGAATCTTTCCTGTGTTTATATAAAAACAAAAATAGGTAATAATAATAATTGGATGTAATTTCATTATATGCCAGGTTTTGAAAAACGCTGGTCTCACTCATGGATGTGAAAAAAAAAAGTGGTGACACCTGTAACTGAGAAGTTTTTTTATTGTTTTCCTAACTACTCGATAATAAGTCAGAATGAGAATTATTTTTATCCTGTTTTTATCCATTCATCTGTTCCAGACACTGGATCATCTTTGGGGGGAAAATCCACAATTTGCTTATCCAGTAAACAACAACTAAATAATTAACATACTGTATATCTCAGAGTATTTGTACACAGTGTGGGGCTCTAGCAGGCAGAAGACTTTAATTCAGCGTGCTCTTATTTGCAGAGATTGGGTGTCTCATAAAGAACCCGGGGGCAGCAGTGAGGATGTAGCTCAGCGGGAGCAAAGCTGGAGACAAAAGAAGCATGTTTTTCAGGGTTGTAATCCTTACAGCTCTTTGCAAGGGTTTTATACTTTTTACACACCAACAATGAAGAGGGAATAATAGCTCAGTCTACTCCTTTCTACTAGTTCTCCTGCTAGGTGAGATTTTTCACCTTTCCCCCTTTGGTTTCCCCCATTTCAGGGAGGTGGAGGGGTAACTTGATATGGTGGGAGCTTTCTGTCTTCAGGGGTTAAAATAACATCCAACCACCTGCTGCTCACCGGAAATAGTGGATCAGACGATTTATCAAACACAAAAATTTCCTTGAACCTAAGGTGAGAAGGGACGATTTTTTTTTTCCTGGTTGAGGTTTTACTTTTTGGATCTGAATCAGTTGATTTTTCTGCAAATCTATACCTGTATCTGTACCTGTGTCATACAAGATGATGAATGGTGTTGGCTGCCATAGCAACAGTACAGGAAACAACTAACACACCACTCATTGTGTACTCTCTCTCACAAAGCACGCCCTCTGCGTGATGTCACGCATGCAGTAAGATATGAAGGAATTCCAGGACTTCCTGATGCCCAAATATGGTCACACATCCTTCAGAGTTATCAGCGACTTAAGTGTTGTGTAACACCTTTTCCCGCTCACTGTTTGAAACACTTAGTGAGAGGCGTTCATTGTCTTGTGATAATAAACTGATATACTCTGTGGGACACCTGAGTGGCTTTCAAAGCTGTCTTCTTCACTTTTCTTTTTAAAGATTGTTTTTAATTCATTCTGGAAACGTTCAACTCACATTTATTTACATAGCACCAGTTCACAACAACGGTTGCCTTAAGGCCCTTTATATTGTAAGGTTACGATGCTACAATATTAGAAAGACATCAAAGTTTTGCATTAAAGTTATGATTTATTAATATTTTATCTAAAATTGGGGGCATACCCCCTCTTCAGTGCTTTTTAACATTATGAAACTGCATGAAGCTCATTTTCTAGAAAAAAATATGAATAATATTTATTAATTTATATACATATATATATAAATGTGCTTATATATTTATATATAAGCACATTTATATATCGGTGACATACACTAGTTCCAGCACTAGATGGTTATAAACTACTCAAGTTCCTGATCTGATAAGACATGAGCTGGAAAATGAATGAAACAGCCCAGTGATAACAACCTGTTCAGCGTGTACCCTTCTTCTTCCCATATGACAGCTGGGAGAACCACTTATCCAGCTCTAAATCATAGCCCAGCTTAATTATTTAAAAACAAGGTGTCCTTGTCTGCTTTAAACTACTAAAAATGCAAATGTCTCATTTTTATTAAGGAAATAGTGCAAAAAAAACAAGAAACAACTGCATTTGGCTTTTCATGCACGTTTGCTCTTCTGTTATGTATGTACTACGACAGACGATTTGGAAATCTGAATGGTTACTGATTGAAGTGGATTTGAATTGTTGAAAATTCTCCATATTACAGGAATGATTTGTACTTGACAGCTTTTATGTTGCGTTGTTAAACCATAAACTGTGTCCAGTTATAGATTTCATGGCATTCTTCCCTTCAGTTGCCGAAGAGAGAATTGCTACTTATTGTAATTTTGTAATTTCTCCATGCTGACTAATGTGCTGGTGCAATTTTGTGTGGTTTAGAGGGTAGACTTACAGGAGACAGAGTCATGGTTATAAATTGTCTGAGTCTTTGCTTTCAACATACAATCAATAAAATTGTTCCACCAGCGATTGGTGAATTGCTCTGTCTGAACTGATAAGAACTCTTAAAATGACGCATCATTTTAAGAGCTTTGTCGTAACAGCAACAGGAAATCAGGTATAATTAGCAAGTCCGTTACCTTTCCCTGGAATTAGAGTAATAGGACATTCCTGTAACATGCACGGTTTCTTCTGATGGTGGTGATTGACACACTGGGTGACAGCTTTAGAAAAACAGGTCTTTCACTCCCAAACTATCATTTTCAGTGTTCAGGATCAGAGTCCTTTAATCTAAGCCGAGATATATTGCTAACCCTCCACTGTGTAAGTGAAACATGAACCGAGAAACCCATCAGTATGCATCAGAAGGTTAACTTTTTACCTCGGTAAAAGAAGACCATTATGTCAAAATGCCAAAAGACATGACACATACTGTGTGATAACAATGAGAATGAGGAATGTTGCAGTGTTTTGAGGGCTCAAGAATATCGTGTTTTGATCTCTGGAATCGAAATCTATCCTTGTGAGCACGCAGTAAGCTCAATGATTTCTTTGTTTGCCAAAAAGCAAAGACGTTGGTTTGATGTCATCATAAAATAATATGCATCAGATTGTGAAACTGTCAAAACACTACACCATGCAATAGCAATCCATTATTTTTCCAACTTCCTCATGAAAATGGACCGCGCTCTTAAACTCGAAACATAGTTTTTATGGTGTTAATATTTAATCTCTGCAACTGTTTACCTTTATTGGATTCTCTTGATCTGCTCTTTATTAATTCACCTGGCCAGCACACAAAGAGGCTGAATACTGTGCTGTTTGTTTTTACTGACTGTGGAAATCTTGTGTATCAATGCTCTCTGTATGCTGTTGTTAAGTGGCCATCACCACTTATCCACAGACCCCTCGGGGTCCCAACGGTTATTTTTTTATCTATAAATCTCTCTAAGGGCTGGTCCATTTCTATCTGTGTGTCTGTGTATGTGTAAACCATAGCCAGTATAGCCTATGTAAGTATCATACAAATGTTTGTCCCCAGCACCAGAACTGAATTAGGAAAAAAGGCTTTTAAATACGCTGCCTCCGTTTCCTGGAATAGTCGACAGAAGGAGCTGAAACTGTCAGAACTGGTTAGGATGGGGAATTCAAGTCCGTTTTAAATGTTGCTCTTGTAATGATCTGTTTTTGCGCATGATTTCCACGTTTGTCTTCACTTGTTTGTACTGATTTGTTATATTATTATGTATTGTATTTGTTGTAATGTCTGCTGGCCTCTCGTCCAGGCCTCTCTTGAAAAAGAGATTTTAATCTCGATGAGACTTTAACCTGGATAAATTATGGCTATGTTGAATCCCTATTCCAACTGCTGTTTTTGAAGATTCAGTATTTTGCTGAATTTAGAGTATAAGTCCTCAAAAAACCTTTGAAATATATGCATATACTCTGTATGTGTTTGATGAATGAGGTGGCTAGTGACCGTTCTTCAACTTTTGTTTATGTTGTAATGTACACAGCAAAATCTCCAGTGTTAAATTAACACTAGAGAGTGTCTATATGGGTCCACACCTCTGAGTGTTAAATACAACACTGTTGAGTGTTAAATTAACACTTTTGACAGTGTTATATGTTTAAAAGTAACCTAGTCAGTTTTGAAGATTAACAATGGCTAACACTGAGCAGTGCTGATTTTCTAACACTGGAAAATAACTCAAAATGTTAGAAATATTCCAGTGTTAGAAAATCAGCACTGCTCAGTGTTAGCCATTGTTAATCTTCAAAACTGACTAGGTTACTTTTAAACATATAACACTGTCAAAAGTGTTAATTTAACACTCAACAGTGTTGTATTTAACACTCAGAGGTGTGGACCCATATAGACACTCTCTAGTGTTAATTTAACACTGGAGATTTTGCTGTGTAGACTGTAGAGACTACAATAATACAGAGAAAACACCAAAAATCAAACAACCCCCTTTGAAGAAAGTAGGAAGGAAAACTCCCTTTTAACAGGAAGAACCTCCGACAGAACCAGGTTCGTGGAGGGATAACCATCTGCTATGACCGGTTGGAGGTGACAAAAAACACTGTAGAAGACAGCCAGAGATTTATCATTACTATTGAGTTATTATTGCTATATTTATTATTCAAGACACTATTTTCTAATCACAGTTTAAACTTTGTTCAGTTGTTATTAGAAAAAGTCTGCCTCCTTTTTTTTACCAGCTTTCCATGTTGCCTCATTTAGTCTCTCAACTCCTCGAAGTTGACAAAGTCTCACCTCTGTACGTACTACTGATAACTGACGTAATACAGCGTAGCAGCTCTGAGTTTGCTCAGATCAATTCTTAAGCTCTTAACCTGAAGAAAGATAAATATGCTTCTTTTGGATGATTCATTCCCAGGAACAATCAGAGGCTGTTCAGGTTCCACCCTTGGTCAACAAGAGGCCTGTGTGTCCAAACAGCCAATCTGAGTCTTTGTTTTATTTACCTACCATTCACTGTATGTATCACACGGCTAAAATGGAAAGAAACATTCATTTGATTACAGTAATCTCATTATTCTCGTTATGATTCATTACACTTCTCTTTCTTTTGCTATTATTACGCAGTAAATATCTTTCCACCCATGAAAAAACAAGCAAACTACACAAACTTTACTCACTACAAATATACTTTCTGCTAGGTCAGCCCATTACCCTTGTGTGTATCAGATGTAATGCCTAAACAGGAACCAGTGAGTCTTTCGTGTAATGAGGCAGAGAGATACTGTGGTAGATGGAAACTAAAGCTGTGCAAAGTAGCCGGTATCTGTATTTGTATCTGTTGAGGGGGGGAAAGTATTTGTATTTGTATTCAAGTAAAATTCAAAAAAGGCTTAAAAATCCATTTTTTTGTGTGACATTTCTAATTAATGTTATAGTGTAAGTATTCTTTCATTAAATCCATTATAGTAATTATGGATATTCAGTATTAGTTGATGTTTTTCCATAAATCCAGCAATGAACATGTAACAAAGAACATCATTGAAAAGAAAATAACATAACAGCCATTGCCTCATCCATGGTTAAACCAACAACTGATAAAATACCATTGTGAACATTATGAACTCCACCACCACCCTACCTTCTTGGAGGATGCTGAACAGACAGCGGAACTGACTTGCAGGGGCAGAACATGGTTGTGATGATGAATTGGTGCTGATGGGGGGAGTTGGCAGACAGTACCAGGAGAGGAAGCTTGAAGTGCATGTGATTATGCATAGCAGATGTCAACAGATGTTTGATATCTCTGCCTCTGCTGATTTGACTTTTGCACACATTACATATCACTTTGGTTTCATCTGCAGAACTGTAAAATGCTTGCACAAAGAACTTGAGCAAGTTTTTTGGCTGGTGGAGGACCAAGGGGTGGCTCAGCAGCAGCCACACTCTTTTCTATGTGGTTGCCTAAATCCATGTGGGGAGTTTCAGCTAAGTTAATGATGACAGGAAGCTATGCTAAGGTTAACTAGCCTATAGTCTACATCTTGCTGTCTGCAAAATACAGAGTAACTTAAACGTACCATATAACTCCCACAAGTGCATACAATTCAACTCAACTACACAAGCATTGTTTTAACCTTTTAAACCGAGCGTTAACGTTTCTCTGTCAACAGCCTATTGTCTAAATTACCGAGCTAACAGAGCTACGTAAACAGAGCAAACATGAGAGCACCCGAATGCAGACGTGATTAATGCAGCGCAATGGAATAATCTCCTGATCTTCGCGAAAGTTATAAACTGCCTCCCGAACCCAGTTAAGGTACAAAAAAACGTATTCAACAAAAATAGTGATACAGTTCAGCCTTTTTTCGCTCAGCCGAGCCTTCTCTGTTGCTGTGTGGAGCAGCCCGTGTCAGTCACTACTTTCACACGACACTCACTCACTCATCCGGTGATGCACAGCGGTCTCATAAGGAAACTCAGCTTTTTGATATAAAGTTTTCCTTGTTCCCGAATACAAATATTAGCATTTTGTATTTGTTCAAAATAAGTACAACAAACACGTTATTTGTGCCTTTCTGAATACCGTATTCGGGTACGCATTACAGGTGTCTGTAATGTAGAATTAGTTAATAATCTTGCAGTTTATTTTCATTGGACTCTTTTTGTTCATATAGCAAACCTCAAAGTAAAAGGTTTTAATAACCTTCTAACCCACATGCTGTATTTTTCGGACCATAAGTGGCACTGGATTATGAGGGGCATTAAGCGAAACAAAACAGATAAGTCAAACTTTACTCAACTCATTCTTCTTGCTTCCTCTACTTCCGTACCATTGATTCATTAATGTTGAATTTTCTCACAGCTGCTCTATTCCCATGTTGTTGCAATATATTAATGACTAACCTCGTATTGTGGATGGATTATCTCAGTTGTTCTCCTCACTGAAGTTTGGTCCGTTTACAGCATCCTGCCATGCAGTTGCATTTGTCCCTAACCATCAGGAACCCTCATGTTAACTTTTATTAAGTGGAAGAAAACTTCTTTCTACAGTCAAAAATTAAACTTCAGATCTGAGCAAGCACCGAGCACACCGCCACTGGAATGTAAAATTCCCAGACAAACCCCCGGATCCTCCCACTGACATGACCGCTGCGGCACCAGGCAAACCACCACTCCAACAGGACTTGTGCTGCTGAATCTTTGATTTTATTTATTTTTCGCTGTGTTTTACTTCATCTATTTGAAAGAGTGAGTCTAAAAACAAAAACGTATTTTATTTTATATGCTGGAAAATGCAGAAAATAGGTTTAAATGTTAAGATAAGATAAGATAAGATAAGATGACCTTTATTAGTCCCACAGCTGGGAAATTTGTTTCGTTACAGCAAAAGTGCAAAGTTAGGTAGCAGAAATTAGAAAATAAAATAAATTATTAAATTAATTTCTTCAAGTCAAAAACTGTTACATATAATTTAATTTTTGCTTGATGCAATGTGAATAAAATCAAAAGATTAAAGCTAATAAAACAAATTTTTAAAAGACACTTTTTCATTTGATTCACTTTTATATGATGGATTATGCAGAAAGGTCTATTGTTTTATATTATATTCAGGTTGTGTTTCATGTTTTTTAAAAGTAACTAAGTAATAAAGTAACTAATTACTTTTGAAAATAATTAATCATTAAAGGAACAGGATTACTTTCTTGGACAAGTAATCGGTAATTAGTAACTAATGACTTTTTTCAAGTAACTTGACCAACACTGTTCTCAAATGTATGGAAACCAGAAAAAAAACACATTTGTATTAAAGCATTTCTCTTTTTTTCATTTAAGAAAATACTTCAAGTCATTTTAAATTATTAACTGGTTTGATCTGGTATTTGGTGCTCACGCACAGTCAGAACATCATAATGTGGGTGGCTTGAGAAGACATGAAGAGTAATGTTGCAATAACATTTTTGATGTTTTTCTCACTAGGTGGAACTTCCTCTTTCAATTGATTGCTTGATTGATTGAGCTACCGTATCAGCACATTACTGTGGTCTCTGAGTCCTATATACTGCATCCCGGCTGAAACACAACAAGGGGGTATGGGCAATAGATTACACACACTCACCACCCACTGCGTTATGTGCTCTTGTTCAGCTGCCAGTTAATGGAAATATCAGCACCATCTCACTGCATTTAGGCATGTAGACACTGTCAAGATGATCTTGTGAAGTCCAGACTGAGCATCAGATTGGGGAAGGAAGATGTTTTAACTGACTTTGAACGTGCCTTGGTTATTGGTTCCAGAAAGGCTGATCCCATACAACCATCTCGAGAGTTTGGTCCGAAAAAATATCCAGTGAGCAGCAGTTCACTGGGTTGTTGATTATAGAGGTCATTAAAATAAAAACTTCTTACAACCAAGGTATGCAGAACAGCATGTCTGAAGACACAGCACGTCATTTCTTGAAGCAGATGGGCTACAGCGGCAGAAGCCCACATGTAGTGCCACTCCTGTCAGATAAGAACAGGAAAGTGAGGCTGTAGTTTACATGGGCTCATCAAATTGAACAACAGGCCGGAAAAACATTGAACCTCTTAATAATGGCTGATCATCATTTAAATGCCACAGCCTGCCTGGAGATTGTTGCTGACCATATCTATCACTTTATGACCAGAGTGTACCCATCATCTGACGGCTGATTCCAGCAGGGGTGCTTTTGTTGACAATGAATTAACTGTACTCAAATGGCCAACAGAGCACATTTGGGATGTGGCAAACAGCAAAATCACGTCATAAGATGTGTAGCAATCAGCAGAAACTTTGATATTATCAGGTCAATATGGGCCAAAATCTCAGAGGAATGTTTCTAGCACCTTGTCAACCTTTGCCACGAGGGGTAAAGCAGTTCTGAAAGCAAGAAGGGACCCTGTGCTATATATAATATAAGGTGTATATCCACTTCTGAAGCATTTTGGTATTGGCTATAACATGAACATCACAGAGCCATGTGATTCTATGCAGAGAGACCATAGAACAACTTAAAAAAGTACCTATAATTTGCAATTGAATACTTAAAAGCCACCAGCCAAGTTATTAGCACAGCTCCGGCAGGTGTTTACCAGCTTGTGGGAACGCTGTCCTCATCTGTCCTCTGGCTAATTACAACATACTGCCACTAGAAAGAGAGCGAAACAAAGGAATGTTGTGCACCCAGTTTCTTAACCTCACATGTTGGCTTTGCTCTAATAGGCGATTAAGCTTTAAAGAAAACATTTCTTATGTCGTCTCTTTCTCTTTCTTTTTTTGTTTGTTTATGCCACCCGCCACACAAAGATACAAATGCACCGAAAAATTTAAACCGACAAAGTGCTCACACAGGTTTTAACATTAACACAAGCTTCAACCTGTGCGAAGATCTCTGGTCATGATACTTCTTCATATTCATTTAGTCTTTATTTTGTCTTATGGGTTACATAATAAAGATGTTATGAAAGCATGATTATAATGATCATCCTTTTTAAGGCATCCAACCTTGACTTGCATGCGTATTTCCCTGTGTGTCTAAAGAATTTCAGTGATAGGTGATCTCTGCAGTAAACCAATTTAATTCAGCTCTTGTTAGGTTTACAGTGACAACGTTTTATGCATTAGTGACTGTTTTGACTATGTTTGATTTGCATATTAGAAATGCATCATAAACATGATGCAAGAGAACAGTGGGAAGGTACCTGAAACTGACAGAAGATGACACGCCTGGAGCAAAAGTCTTTGCACACAGGTTTTGTCGTGACAGGTTTGCAGGTAATCAATCTTCAACATGAAACATTAAAAAGTTTAAAAGGTTCTGTGCATGTACAATCATAATAAATAGCACTTTCCTCTGAAATACCTTGTTTCAAATCCTTGCTGCACTTTCTGGCAGTTGTTTTCTACAATATTTAGCATTAACCCACAAGTTGGTATGGCTGTATCAATGAAAATAAAGATTTGATTGCATCAGCAATGTCTAAAAAGGAATAGATACTAACAGAGGTTTTCATGAAATAACACACTTACTGTAGTGCCTTCATTAAAGATTGATACGTTTGAATACAGTAAATTAAAGGTACACTTTATTTATGTCTTAATTTTCAAGATAAATATCATATGGTGCTTCACAAAAAATACCAAAAGCGCAAAAACAAAATGTTACCCAAAAGAAGTTTAAAATCATGAGTTTTTAGCTGCTTTTTGTAAGAGATTACAGATCTTAGGATCAGAGGGAGACTTCCAGGGTCCTTCAGTTCTTAGCCTTGCATTCTGTATAGCCAGCAGGCTCTGATTACATGAGCTCAGCTATCTGCTGGAGATGGAAAAGTTCACAGATGTACACCTGTACATGTCTATGAAGATCTCTAAAAATCTAAACCAGAATCTTAAAGAAGACTTACGTCAACTGGGAGCCAGTGTAAGTGAATTACCACGTAACACGTGAGTGGTCAGAAAACCTAGTCAGAAGAGCAGCAGCAGCATTTTTAACAAGGAAGCTTTGTTATGGCAAATGAACAATGGATTACAATAATCCAGTGATGTATTAAAGTCTTTAATAACAATTTCCAATTTAAAGCATGACACATTGGAAAAAATTTTGCAATATTTTAATGAGTAATGTATAAAACAATAAAATACAGTAAAAGAAAGAGTCAACCAGTGATCCAACACTAGCATCTAAAAAGTGGTTGGAGCCCAAAGTTACCCCTAGATTCTTGATAGAAGATTCATAAAAACAGGCAAGAGAATTGAGAGTTTATATTATAAAAACAGACTCCCGCATTCTCTTCATTACATTGGAAAAAATTGTCTGCCATCCACCTTTTGATTGAGTCAAAGGAACTGTGCAAAATCTGCAACTCAGAGTCATCTGAGGGTTTAAAGAGATATACAACTGACTGTCATCTGCATAGCAGTGATAAAAAATGTCCTTAACAGTGTTCAAAATGTGCAGAAGACGGCGCAGATATAACAGATAGAATAAAGGCCCCAGAACAGAACTGTGTGCTCACTGTGGACTAGAGAAGTGGACGAATAAAAGACAGATGTCCAAAGCAAACCCAGGTGGACCCACCCGGTATTTCATGGTTAACAGCATCCAACACAGAAAACGAGTCCATCATCAGCAAAACAGAACATACACTAACATGTCATTACGCATTAACGTGGCATTAGAGACTCTAAGAAAAGCTGCTTTGATTAAATGAGGTCTGTAAATGACAGATTGATTTTATGCAAAATGCTTAATTTGTCTAAAACAGCTGTTAGCTGCTCAGCCTCTAATCTTAATGATAAAAGATCACTTTTAGATTGCTCTAAAACTGCTGAGATGACAGGATTCTGGGCTACACAGTGGCGAGGTGGTTAACAGCCTCAAAGCAAGAGAGTCCTGAGTCTGAGCTGGGGAGTTTGCATGTTCTCCCCATGTTTGTGTGTGCTCTTTCCAGGTACTCCAGCTTCCTCCCACAGTCCAAAGACATGCAGTTAATGTGGGGTTGGGTTAATTGGTTATTCTAGGTTGTCTGAATGTGAGTGTGAATGGTTATCCATCTCTCTGTGTTATCCCTGTGACAGACTGTCCAGAGTGTACCCTGCCACTCGCCCTATGGTAGCTGGAAAAGCCTCCAGCCCAAGACATTTTTGAATAGAGATGCAGGTAAAATGTCAAGAGGGAAGCAGGACGTATTTATTGAGTCAACTAATTTGATTAGCTTGGGTCTTTACCCAAACAGATAAAAAGCTTTTAAAAATCACAGCATGAGCTCTGAGTAGGACAATCTTAATTTGAAAAATTTGGGAAAGCAGGTGATAAACAATATGACTAAGAGTGTCAATTAAGATCTGAGGATTACCTCTGGTCTTAGAAACCAGGAATGGAAAATAGGCAGCTGTCACGTCTCCTACTGAAGTGTTTAAATAAACTGAAAAGAAGAAGATGAACTTTTAAATGAGTTGATCGCCACCTTTGGATATTTTGTAAATAGATTTATTCAAAGGGAAACGTTTGAACGAGGAGATAATCTAATTTTAACAGGTCAGAATGACATGAAATGAAAAGACAATGATCATTAAAATTAAAAAGATTAATTACGAGATCAAGTTTCATTCTGGGGGGATAAAAATACATTGAAATTAGCAGAAACTTTATTAGCAAAAAAGAATTTAAGACGCAAGACCTAGGGATGGGATACGGATGGTCAGAAATCAAAAGTGTCCTCAGAATGAATAAAGTCAATATTTAAACCCAAAGTAAAAACGAGGTCCAGTGTGTGCCCTTTGGTATGCGTGAATCCCAGCACGCTCAATAAAATGAATCAGAAGAGTAAACAGTAATAAAAACCTCATGACAAAGTGGATAAAACCTTAATCAGAGTTCAAGCATGTGTGCTTTACTGAAATTCTGGAGAAACCGTGGTTAGCATTTTGCCTTAGAGGTGTGTTTTAACACTTAAGGCCTTTCGTGTAAATTTTCCTTTATGAATGCTCCAGTTTCCCCCTACAGTCCAAAAGCATGGTGAGTAGGCTCACCATAGGTGTGAATGTGAGTGCTTCTGGCTGTGTAATAGCATGTTGTGCCACCCTCTTCGTGCAGTATACAGTGTTCACTCTGCCTGTAAGAGATGGAATTTAAGTTAATTTTGGTCATGCTTCACTGCTGAGACTGTCAGGAAGCAAGTTTTACTACAGTGTCTTGAAATGCAGGCAGTTATTTTGAAGCATTATCAGTGCCGTGCAATAGAATTACCATCATTGTTGTCCCAATAAAGGTATTAAAACATTTATTTGTAAGTGGAACTTAAACTTCTACCACTATCTATGTTAAATATTTCTCCCAAAAATTTAGACTCAGGGTTAATGTTACTATTTCTGTCTATGGCATCTCTTTCCATCTTTGCAATTAAAGGATTTATACGGTAAACACAGAGTGCACAACAAGGACAAAACAGAGGCAGGTACATGGGGACAGACACTTAAGTTTTTTTCATTCAACAATATCTTTATTCATATTTTTAAAATATTAATAACAACAACCAGGCAGAGCAGACTGTAGTTCGGGTATGTACTGAGCATGTAGGATTACAGCAGAGAAATTAGTCATCCTTCTCATGCAGTTTGAGCATTTTAATAACTGACCAAGCCCAAACGTCTTCCAAACGCCTTTTAGGCAACAAAGAAAAAGTGCATGTTACTAAACAATGGGTTGGGTGTCATTTTTTAAATTCTCCATGGTATGACTGTGTTTGCACAATAATAGTTTAACAAAAGTGACATAGGCCACCTTTAAGGGGTGTAATTAACAGTTAATCATCTATATTTTAGCTCACAAATCTGGTTTTGTGGCTCCAGTTTGTCTTTCCTCTTAGAAACAACATGAAATACAAACGCATAAATCATGTGTTTGATGGATTGCAATAAAATTCTGAACCCATCTCTGGTTTTGCCGATCAGTGCAATCGGCAGGTTTCACAGTACGTTGACTATAGAACTGCTTTGGTGATCTTTAATTCTTGCTCTGATGCCACCACTACATTGTTTTGGGGGATTTTTAATTTAAATTTTGGAGGGCAACGTCACTCTTAGGACTAAATAATAAAAACTGTGATCCTCCATCAAGTTCCACAATCAGATCAACTTTCAAGTGACCAAGTGGGCTCATTTATTCTGTGTAATGAGTTTTTCTGTCAGCTTTTTGCGGTAATTGATCCGTTTATGTGGCAACAAAAGTTGAAAGTTGGTGGAAAAATACTGAGAATTGTTGGCTTTGATTTTGTTGTAGTTTTCCTATCAATTAGTATTTATATAGCATGTTCATACTTTTACTGAGCACTCAAAGTACAGAAGTCACAGGGCAAACATTTAATGTCCAAAGTGACAATCAAAACAACTCAGATTACACAATCAGATGGAATTAAGGGTATATGTCAAAGATAAAGACATAGACACATTAAAATAGTCCTAAATTACCCAAATTGGTCAGTTTAGTCACTAGAATAACTTGATTACTTTAGTTTTTTAATTGTCATTTTGGTTCATCATGGGCACTCACAGCATTCCCATCAGCCTCAAATGTAATTTTCTGTGCCAGATTTTAGCTTTCTGCCAACAAGATAAAATCATAAGATCATCAAGATATATATCATTTATGCATCAGCATGTGCACACGTTAGCAGTCAAAAGGAGGTCGCTAGTTAAAAGTTCCCCTGAACAGAGCTGCAAACTGTGGGGTGGGTCCCACCTGTGGGCAGTGGACAACTTGAGAAAAATATGTAATGAAAATAAGTTGTATAAATGGGTTTCTGTGGGGAAAATAAACAGATCCAAGTCTGCTGATGCTATCAGACTGGTGAAATGCACCTTTAGATAAGTAATATTCAACATGGTTCTTTTCTTAATGTTAATGATTGATAAAAAAAGAAGCTTATGCGTAAGTTCAATAAGGAAGATCTGTAATCACTCATCTGCCTGCTTTCCTGGGTGTTCGGCCAGTAGTCTGTTCTTTACACCACTCCACTTTCCCACACTGTCAGTGTCAGTGGTGTCATCATTGCTCTAGTCCAATCATCTTCTCGCCCACCTACATTGAGCCACTCAGCCTCCACTCTGCGTCGTGCCCTTTGTCATTCTACCTTTCAGGCTCTCATTCGTGCAACCCACCTCCTCCCTCCAACTCACCCAGGTCACTCAGAGCTCCATCCAAGCGTCAGTCTACATCTTCAACACCACCAGCAACTAGACTCTTGGTGGGTCTGTCCTAAATCCTCTAACTGCTGGGTTTCTGTTCTGCAGGGTTGAAATGATGAAATTTAGAGCAATGAATATCAGAGCCAGCAGCAGCCAGCTAATCATATCTCGCACAAAAAGAAAACAAATCTTGTGAAGCTAACATGTGACTAATTACTAATTGATTCATTTCCTCATACTGCACCGCTACACCACATCTTTGGGTTATCCCAACTGCCAGATCCCACTTTAGCCACTGCATGTTACCCCCAGAAACTCTAGAAACTGTAGGAATGATCTTGCCCCTGGAGGCAATAGGGGATGGGTTGTAAATTAGTCAGCTATGGCCTCCTTCATTTTCTGTTATCTAAAAGTATTCAGAATGTTATGTTCCCCTTTGCTATAATTATAGACTCTAAATATGCAGGCCAACCAGTGTGGCGGGAGTTCCTATTGTCATATTAAGCATACAGAGAAAAGCATACCATTGGTGAATTTTCCCACAGATTCTCAGCACATTCAGACCTTAAGTCTGACATCAGCAAACTGACGCAATTGGACAATAAAAGCCTAATGATACGTTGTTACTCTTTTCTGACATCTTTTGACAGGTGCATCACGAACAGCTCAACCATGTTCTCGCTAGTTATGTGCATAAATAAACTGTCTTCATGAAAAAAGACAATTGCCAAATGATACGTGAAGCACAGTCTCTAAGTTAACAGTCGTGTGATTTACACCAACCCAAACCCTCGTTGTTACGCAGACGTCATATGGTCAAAGCTGTATTGGACACCCTAGTAGTTTTTGTGTCTGACTGCAAATGCACTGGAAAAACTGCTGCTACAAGAGGGGGAAAAGCATGTTTAGTTCTGCGGTGTGAAATATTGTCAGGTACAGCACTGATAAGACACGCACATGTTCTTTGGTGGTAATTGTGATGACTCTGGTTAGGTATTTCCTTTTTTTACTTTATAGTAGTGTTGAGTGTTTGCCATTTGGTTTTACTTCCACTTTTTGTTTAGTTTGCTTTCAGCAACAACTGTGTTCAATCAGCTAATAAATTACCTCAGTATATATATATATATATATACACTAAACAGATTTTTGTCTCTTTAGATTTGCGTAACCAACATGTTTTTTTACCCGCTGCTTGTTTTTCCCTGTTTGCCTGTCTGCTCTGCTCTTTTCCTGACAGTTAACACATTCTCTGGTCATCAGTATATCAGCAGTGATGGATCTCAATCGCTGAATGAAACATTTGAGATTTTATATGTGACACAAGATAGCTGATAACTATTAATACCCCGCACTGTGTTCATTAGTGCTTGTTTCATGATGCTGCTCTAAGTCACAACGGTTTGTGCCTGCTGGTTATATTTAAGAAAACCACCCTCAACAAAATATTGTTGAGCCTGCTTAAACATGCAAACAGAGTTGCCTGTTTAACAATCCATAACTACTTGCTATAAACACAGTGGAGTCAAATTTCATCACAATTAACAATGATACGTGTGCTGGTGTTTTAAGCTGCCAGGATTGAAAGTGCCTTGTCTACATGCACGTTTTGTGGCTGAAAACAATATATATGAATTTTAAGTTACACAGCATTTTTAATTATCAATTAATATGATATACAAACAATTTAAATCTTGTGGCAAAGACAGTGAAAATTAAGATTAATGTTTGGGTGAAGCTAAATAAACAGAGCACATGTACATTTTAACTACTCAGTGTGGAAAAAGTCACTCGCACCAGACTTATTCTACACTAGCTTCGCCCTGGTCACACATCCAGTCAGCTCCTGATGCTCAAATTAGGAAACTGAGCTATTGCATTTCATGCTTTTGTGGAAAACGTGTTCAAATATGAAAATCTGTTCTCTCGGTGTGGCTTTGGAGAAATTTCCAGGGCTAGTTTTATGGCTACATATATTCAGGTAGGCTTGTTAGGGCAATCACTCTCTGAGAGACTGATGAAGGTTTGCAAATAATTGCTGTATAATTTATAAATGCAGACATGTTGCCATCAGTCTGAATGTGTCTTTGCCAATGAGCTCAACTTGAGGGGATTCGACTCAACTGGCTGCCAGCTGCTTGTACTCTGGTTATATTCCTGTAGAAGAAGGCTGCTGAGCACAAACGTTAATGTGTGAATGTGAATTTCTGCTACATATCAAGTGATTTTCGATGATTTATCACAGTTAATTAATGTATTGTCAGAAACAGATTGCATGTAATTTCCGAACTTGACCCCATTCAATCTCAGAGCGATAGCATGCTGACTGTCTTATGGTAACATTTGTGTGTTGGTATGCTTGACAATCTCATTTTGCAGCAAAAAATAAATAAATAAAATAACAGAAGTAACATAATTTGATCTTATTGGATAAAACTGATACTGATAAAAAATTTAACTTTGTGCACATATTTTGCAGTTGAAGAAATGTGATGAGTGAATGACACATGTGGATGACTTCACCCTGCGTATATGACACATTCTTATCCCAGGGTGTTTGACGCTGCGGTTCAGTCACGTGTGACAAAATATCATTTAAACTGCATTTTTTTTTTTATATTCAAAGCGAAAAGGAAAATAGAAAGAAACCTCGGTTAAAATGTGTATATTTCATATGTTTGGCCTATTATGCAGGGGCAACATTTCACCTGATGCTCTGTTGTTTTCCTGCAGGTGAGTCCCGCCTCCTTGAGTGGGCTGGAAGTCTGCTCTGATTGGCTGTGTCTAGTTGAGCTCAGGTAAAGTCTACCTGCGAGCTACAAGAAAAGGGAGGGCTGTGGATTACACCATAGCATTCAGCTCCAGTAGGGCGTTATTAACGTTAGTAACTGTATATGCACTTAAAAAACAAATTCTGAAAAAAAGATAAACTTGTTTAAGCAGAAACTTTAATGGCAACGAGTGTAGGATTGGCCATGAATCCGCCCCACGCGACTGAAGAAAGGGCGGTTTTCACGCAGCTGAAGCCGGTGAGGATGTCGGGAGCGGAGGGCGCCGAGGACACGTCCGTGTTCGAGGACGTCAAGCCCGCGGTAAGAATCTCCCCCAACCCGCTGAGCGCGGCTGGGCTTCAGGTGAGCCGGAGATCCGGCCTACCTGAGAGTTTGAAGGTGTTCGCTGCTTTTCGCAGAGGATGGGAACCACGTGCCGCTTTAGGCAACACATAGTTGTTTCTGGCATAAGCAAACAGTAATAGTCATGTAACTGGTTGAGGGGCTAATGTGTGTCGTGTTTATCAGGCTGCTTTTTCATGTGACATGTAGCAGCTCACCTGTAAAGGCGGGCAGGCAAGCAGGTAGAAGTCCTGCATAGAGGCGCAGCTGATAGGTTAAAAACAATTGCAGTTTGGAGAAACTTGTGGCAACTTGATGCGCTATGCGGTTTTTTCATCATATACTATAAGGTTTTATGTGGATACAGGGGGGGAAAGCCATGCACATCCCTGCTAATATACTTTTGGGGAAGCAATACCAGGTGTTCTAGCTTGCTGTGTTGGCAGTTGTTTTTGCTCTCCATATGCTGTTAAATGAAAAGCTACATACATGTTTGCTATGTTTATTTTTATAATCTTTCACATTAACAAGTGAAGCTGAGTACATGTGCACATTACACCTTGTTTCCTCAAATTTTATTCACCATCCCTACCTGTATATTTTTTTATCTTGGGGTTTTGGTCACATAATATAGCATCAGGTTGAAATTTAGAGAACTCTGCAAAACAGCTTCTTCTATATTAATCACAGTGCTTTGGAGAGCTCACTGTGTAAGGCTTTCTGGGGATGCTTGCTGGGCAAGTATCTCATGGTTTATGTAGATATATACACATGGGGTGCCTAATTGTTTTCAGAAAATCATAAATGCAAAAAGGGATAAACAGTACACTATTCACAGCAGAGACATGACGACGGCATTAAAGTTAAATGGCTGTGAAGCGTGTGTTGTTCCTGCGTGATCGCAGCAGAGCACAAACAGAAACCGAACGCCTTTGTATGGTGCTGAGTTTGGTCTCCTGCCACATATTTGGTAAACAAGTAGCTGATCCACAGACCTAAGGCTAAAGCCACTCTGCCAGCTGCACGTGACCAACAAAGCATAGCCAAAGTGGATTTGACAGGTTAAAGATGTTTGCGGTCTGTTCCTGGCTTTTATTCCATAGGTTCATATATGCGGATATGATACACGTTTCTCACAGGCTGTGTCTGCACGCAATAGGTTCAGCCTGAAACATCATTAGCAGAGTGGGCTGGATTCAGGCTATGCCTTTCTGCAAACATGGGAGTAAAGCATACATTAAAAGCTTTTTTGAAAAGGCTCAGTGGGCTTTGCCACTAGACGGGTGCAAACATCTGTCCACAGCCATCAACCATTTAGATATCTGCATGTTTGTACAACTTGAATGAAGTTCATTGTGCTGCTGTGCTATGGAGGAAAATATTTGTATTAGATTTTCTAATGGCAGATCATTTGTTTCAGGTTATGCCGCTTCAGTTTTTGCCTGACCAGCACCATCACTGAACTTTCAGTGGTGACGCTTTATATTTTGTGGCTCTTCTATACGGAACTATTTTATATATTCTGATCAAAAATTATACATAAAAAAAATCAATATTCTATATAACAATGACCATCGCCTATTACGCCTGCTTAGTAGTTAGTTATTCCAGAAACAAGGCAGTGCTAAAGCAGATATTTTTAGACAGGATTACCCTAAAACTGAAAAGCTAGATTTTCATGAACTTAATTGAGAGGGAGAATACTGGGCAAGGAATCGCTTTCTTTAATCGTTTACCTACACTTGGGGATCGCTACCCTGCCCTAGCACAGTTAAGAGTACAGAGCCCTGGCCTGCTTGAAAAGGTGGGCTTGGACTCGGCCATGGCACATGAGGAGTGGGCTCACGAAGCACAGGACACCAGCGTTTCCTCTATTACAGCTGCCTCAATGAAAATCACTGTGAAGTAATCAACCTCTAAGACATGTGAGAGCACTGTGTGTAGCCGCAAAAAGCTTAAAATGATGAACCCTGTCGTGCTCCGCGATGGCTCTTTTCAATTGTGTGTCCATGAAAAGGGAGCGGAGGAACGAGCAGAGAAGTTTTGAGATGCTGGGACAAACATTGGTACTCGGAGTTAAGCCATCATGCTCAGGTACTGGATAAGGCAACTGTGGGTAGTGTGGGTGATTGATTTTTAGTAATCTTTTTAGATTTTCGTCCAGTTTTCTGTACGACTTGGAAAACACGGTCTACCTTGTCTGCCTATCTTCCTGCAGATGTATTTAGAGCACAATGGCTGCCATAAACTAAAGTATTTTACAACCTAAACTGGTTTGTGTTCTTGTAGAATTCCATGAACTGAAATGTAAAATGTCTGAAAGCGTGAACCCAGAAAAAGAAGCATAGATTTTAAACTGTCAGTCACTGAGATGATCACAAGACAAAAAAGCGAGACTTGTTTGTTAGGTTCCAGATATGATCAACTATGAAGGTTAGCATAGAAGTATAGTTGTTAATATCAACTTTGCCACTGTTTTCTCTAACAGTGTGACTTGTGTCACTTTCGGCGGTTGCGTCAATGTTTGGCTCGTGCAGCCAGAATTCAGCTGCTGTTTTGTTTGGTGCTCATTGCTGTAACATGCAGTGGTCTTTGTGGAATTATGCTAGAGCTTAACTCCAGTGATGTCGTGACAGACGTATGTTGCCCGACCTGTCTGAGCAGGGCTCGCATGTCCACAGGCCGCCCAGAGGCAAAAGAGAGGATGATAAAGGACCACCTCGTGAGAAAGTCACGGTGGCAATGAAAACTCAGTGGGAATGGTCGAACACCAGGACCATCCAAGACTTCGAATGGCTGGAATATTCTCCCCTTTGTTGTTTATAGTGTTGCTTTTCTGTAGCCATAAAAAAAATTAGCGAATGAACTCACTGATCTTGAGACGTGCTGTTTGGAAAATGTTTCAAAGCAGATCCAGCAGCTTGGTCTTCTTTAATAAGTCACAGAAAATTCATTAAAGCTAGTCTGGGTCCAGCTGATCTTTTTAGCTCTGTTTTGGTCAACTAAAGCAAAAATGTTGACTTGTTTTCAGAAGTTAGTGGCTAACTTGAGGTTTGGATTCGAGATCATTGGTTAACCACACGCTTTCTGCTTAAACTGTAGTTGCTTGACAAGGCTGGTGAAAGAATTCTATATTTTAAAACTACCACTTTAATAACTTTAAGGACCACCACTGTAAATGCCACGTTGTAACCTTAAAGTCCAGCTCTCTGGATAATTCATGGATACTCGTACTCCTTTGCAGATCCGTGCTCTTTTTCTCTGGCCTGACTCATAACTGATAACTGGACTTTATTCTCTGGACTCTCAACTCTGCAGCGAAATGCCGTCATAACATTAACGTGGGCCTATGTAGACACTTTATGGCTGATTTCCGGAACTTAACTCCCTGTCATTGTGCACTTTCATGCACAGTTGCGTACTACCTCGAAAATGGCCCACAACTTTACTAGTCTCGGCTATTAACACCCACCTCTGTTGTGCCCACATATTTTGGACACCTTTTCATGTATTGCACACTTTCTTTTTTATATACAGAAACTTATCATGTGAGCACAGGACTCTTGAGTTTGGTGTTACAAATAAACACTAATAGTTTAACATTATCCCTTTGTTACTGTTGTCATCGTGCTGTATCCTCTCCTTCTATTTACTTTAAGCATATTGAGACAAGTTCTTTAAAAGCCATACATTCCTTGTGATTACACTGGCATTTATTCAGCCTGCACATAAATCTGCTTGATGAGTTTGAAAGGAATTCTTCATTTACGTTGCAAAACCACAAATCTGAAAAGCTTGAAGGGTGAAAAGCTGTGCGTTTTTCTCTTGTAAATGATGTGTCACTATTAGAAAAGAACCAGTCCTTACAGGCATCAACATTTCAGCTAAGGTTTGACTGTTCATTACGGTATTGTTGAGGCATCATTTGTGTCTTTGTCAGTCTTCTGACACACTGCGTTTTTTAAAAACTTGAACAAATCTGTTCATGTTCTTAAGTATTAATACCGGAATAAGTAACTGATATGAAACTTGTTTCCAGATTCTTTTGTCATTATATCACCTGTGGGTTTCCTGTATGACTGAGCGCAGACGACAGGGTAGGTTACAGAATAACTTAATGGAGCACAGATCAAGAGCAAGTCACGCTGAATGCTTCCTGAAGATCAATATTCAGATACGGCTTTATAAATATTTTAGTTGTACCTCCTGGGATACGCGTGGTGTGTTTGGGTGTATCCTTCCTGTGCCATGGTTTTGACCAGACTTGCCTTCTTATGTGAACCCCGGTCTCCCCCATTAGTTTATAGTTGCACAACCCTTCCTTTATATGGCCCTCGCGGCTGATATGCAGCTGAGGTCTGAGATGGTTTTGGTTTGACTAATGATTTGACTTCCAGGACAACACATGCAGCTGAATTTGCATCTGAGCAAGTGTCTGCTGACTACGAGTTTCGACTTGCAGGGATCCCTACAGTGATCGGTGAAAGGAAGTTTGCTGTGGGGAAACACTTTTATTTGCGTTATTGAGAAATCTAGGACGATTTTCTTTTGACTCTTTATCTAAAGTGAACTTAAAATTTATCTATCTCCAGGAACGCTTTTTCTACTCGTATATTTATTGATTTTTTTCATCTATAACATGCGTGTTATTGTGCTCACCTGACTGCCAGTTGTGTCTTTTGGGTTTGTTTTTTTTTACTCAACCGTCACTGCTGTTGATCGCCATTGTGTGTTTTGTAGCCACATATCAATAAACAGGTTGTCTAAAGGCAAACGCCTTTGATTCATATGGGAAAATACATTGTAGGTTCAAAAGTCTCTTTTTAATAAATCTTATTGTATTCACACCCATAAATCAGTCTGATCACACTGCATCTGAGAGCAACAAGAAACCTAGGAACAATTCCTAGCATGACTCATGCTTTGCTCTGTTCACTTTGTTTGGTCTGCTGATGTCAGCTCTACCCATCATGCCCGGCTGTGTTACCATACCAGACAACACATGCCGCCCGCAGACAGTCATATTCTGCCATTTCCTAATGCTTATTGTCTGCAAACTCATCTACCAAAGCTGCAAAATCTCTTTAATGACCACCACTGTTTACCCTCTCGCTCGTCTGGAAAAACAGTCAAAACTGCTTTTGTGAGGGAAAAACAAAAGCTGAAATCATTTTGTGGTGAGACAAAAAAAAAAATTTGTTATCTCTAAACATGCAGTGAGATACTGGACTTCCTCAGTTTCTTCAACCCAACTGCCGGCTAAACTTGAGAGTCCATTTTCTGGAAGAACAGGGAACAAAGACCGATAAGAAATAAGAGACAGAAATAGGATAACGTGTGAAAAAGGTCACCGTTTGGGCAAAGTGGTAACAGGAATATAAGAAAAGTGTTATTTCCTTTCCAAAGACTTTGCCTCAGAACGGCGTAGGTTTACACAATGATTAACAGCAAAGACAGAGACTTATACGTGCTAGTTCATGCTGCAGGTCATTGCTAGAAGCAGAGCTAAAATTAAGATATGCAAATAAAATAACAATGACCACAGAAGGGTTCCTGAGGATTCTGCCTAAATATCGGTTTTGCCCTCTTTTACCTCAGAACTGTAAACCAAGAAAAACAGTCCTTATTCAAAATTACTGTTTGCAATTTTATGTGTCAGTGCAGTAGTATATACAGTATAGTAGTGTGTCTGTATACATAGTTTATTAGCTATGCCACATCATCAGTGGCATATAAAATACCCCCAAATTTTCCAGATTATGTCGTTGTAACAAAACTATGCAATAGTTAACGCACGCTTAAACATCCAGGTAAGGAAATCAGAGACTAAAGAAGGCACTTGGGTGAATATCGAAAGATTTCTCGCCCTCTTCACTCGTCTTCAGATGTTACTAAAGCAGTGAGGCAGTACATTTTTAAAACAAAGCAAATTCTGCTGGCTTGTTTCACTTTGCCACTTTTACCCTGGAAAGCTCGTCACTTTCTTGGGAAATCAAACACACTTCTATTTCTCTGTGATCATCCGTGCCAATAAAACATCACCGTGGTATGAAAGGTCTTGTTGTTGCCCTGATGACCTTGTCATGATTTCTGCTCTGTTGATTCCCAGCCAGGGAGCCCTGATGCAGAGCTCTGTTTTTTATGGAGATCCAAAGGCGAACGACCATTGCATTCCTGAAAGCCATAAAAGAAAACTGGCAGGAGGAGGGGGATTGACCCTGCAGCTTGGAGGCTTTCAGGGTTTGAATCAGGATTCACACGGCTACTCTGTGCAGGCGGAAAACGACACTATTCTCGATGATGCTGGCATGCGTGTGGTGGATCTCACAGATATTTTAGAGATGAATAACAATATTTATATTGAGGTATGCCTTACAGCTAAGAAGCAAAGAATGTGGATGTTTTGAAATCATACCAGCTTGAGTATGACTGCAGATATGTTCAGTGTATTACAGCCTCACACAAGCTTGATTCTGAAGGCTAATTTTCATAATGAATGGAAACTTGAGGTTGCAGTGACTGTGAAGGGAAAAATACTAACAAGTCCAAAGACAAGTATATGCTGCTCTGTGTATACATTATTACTGATGAGTAGTGTAAAGTTTTTGCTCATTGTATTAGTCGGCCTTAAAGGATACAGTGGGCCTTTAAGAATGGACGTGAAATTGGCCAGAAGTGTGGAAACTCCCACTATGCCCCATAAACCTGAACACAGCTGATAAGAGATTGTTGTTATCAGGCAGAAGGATTCATAGCAGAACAGTTATACATGTTCTCCAATTATTAACCAACTCAGTCTTTGCCGAGAGATATTCTCCTCATTTACCACATAAAACAAAAGACTTTCTGAACTGTAAACCACTGGACTCCTTTGAGATCACCGTGCTTCTCTTGTTAATGAATTAAAGGCAAAAGAGAAACCCAGAATAGTTGTAGGGCAAATGAAGGAAATACGTCCTCTTATGCAAAGGAGAGGGTTTTAACCTTAGCCCTGTTTATGGGGCTGAAGTGATAACGTTAAACTTTTCTGAAGTCTGGTGAGAGTTGAGACAGGAGAGTTCTTGCTTTTGGCAGGGACTCGTTTTAAGTCGATTGCATTTTTAAAGATCTTTCAAAGTTGGTCAACTTAAAAATATGTACATTCTGTGCATTTCCGAGTAGCTGGTATTCTCTGTAAATGTTCTTTGATGAGAGCCCTAACCTTTCTCTTCATGCCTTCATGAAAAGAGCATATGGAGAGCTTGTTTGTGTTTGTATCAGCGTACAGATGCTGACAGGAAGACAGATCAACATCAGTCCAGTAAGGGGACATGACCAAGGGCACCCAAAGGTGACAGCTGCCAGCACCCCGGCACTACAGAACCTGTTTGTGTCCCATCGTGAAAGGAGCTCTCAGTCAGAAGGAAACAGAGAGTCTGTTTTTGTTTTCACTTTTTTTTCTCCCCCTCAGTAAATACCCAAGACTTTCGTTTCACCAGGTGCTCAGATTCCACTGATGACAGGGCAGTTTACCGGCGATGAATGGCGGCCATCTATCCTAGCCCTGCAGGAAACACGCTCTAACAGTAACACGCACATACAAATGTACACACAGAGATATGTGCATATAGCAATATGCAAAAAAGGCACGGAACGCTGCTCACGGCGGTCTTTAGTACTTTGTTTCGTCCTCTCAAACACAAGGTCGGACAAACCCGCACACAAGGAGTATGCTTATTCGTTATACAATGACTTTTTTTATTGAGTTTGTTTGGCGAGGATTAGAAAAGAATCACAATGAATAATAAGTTAAGAATAAGCCAACAGAAAATCAGAACCCACGAACACGACACAAATAATACTCCATTTATTCCCCGCCCTCAGGTTTATGTTCTTGTCATGTTTATAGTACTAATCACTGCATCGAGGCTGTTTGAAATGCATGATAGGCATTTCTATTGTAAACCACTTCAGCGACTGGTGCATTTGGCCAAAACTCGGTTTCACTGTAAAATCAGTTTTGCTCATTTTGAATTCATCATAGATTTAGTTTTCCCTTCTTAATTGTGCCTCTTTAATTCATGCATTTGCCTATTGTTTCTGTTGTTAATTGTTACCCACCATCAGTAAAAACAGGGATACGCCTTTTAAGTAAATTGAATTGCACATAGTAGAAATTTTCATGCAGTATACACACATTCCTCAAGTTCAAGTGCACACAGACCAATAACCACCCAAGGTTTGTGTGTGCAAATACATCAACAGCTTATTAGCAGAGTGTGTGTGTGTTGGTGTGATGACGGGGCTGGCACTTGAAGCAGCGCTGCAGAATAAGAGCATTGAAACAAGCCCGCTCTGCTCTTTTGTGCGGTTGCAGGACACGACCTCCAACACATCAGCACCTCATTAGGTCATTTGTCCCAAATGGCTCGTTTCAGAGCGGGATTTTACTGCAAGCTGTGGATTTGTGATCTCCCACGGAAGGGGCGTAATTCATGGAATTCACTCTCCCACCGATCGGGGCGAGATCAGTTAAAATAATTCTTGTCTTCCAATCTCGAATCACCCCAAAAAGCACTATAACTGGTGCTGAAATAACACGTTTTTGGTCAGTGAACATTATGTTTCAGTGACTGGCAGAGCGCAGTATTTGGTTTGAGTTTGTGAGTTTATTCTGGAGTTTGTTTGTAAAGATTTCCAATCTCTTTGAATCTAATCAGATGTCCCCGTTAGATTAGCTGCACTCATTCAGACATAACTATCACTTTCAGAATTAATCATCACTTTTACCGCTCACGTGGCTTTCTCTCCTTCTCTTCTCCGGACCTTTGTTCTTCCTGATTCCCCCCACCCCCACCTCTCTTTTTAACCTGGTCGCTCCTCCCTCCCATCATCCTGGGTGTATATCTGTCGTCATTGTGCGGATCAGATTTGTCTGGCAGGTCTATTTTTACCTGACAGTGTTTAGGTTTCACTGCACCTTTCTCATGCCTTCAGCCTTTGTTTTGGTTTAGCTGTGAGTGCTTTCTCCCCCTTTTTTTTTTCTCCCTCCTCCTCTTCTTCGTGCATCAGACTGTCGGCCACACCCATGGAGCCAACTCTCTACCTGTTTGTGTGTGTTAGCGTGCTCGTGTGAACTTTAATTTGTTGGTAAGTTGGTGTGCATGAACAGTATGAAATTCTGCATGCATATGTACAGCACATAAATAGCCTGCATTAAACGGCTTCGTGCATTTATGATCGTAGACACAGTGTGAGGCTTCTGCAGTCTAGATCCTTTTTTTGTTTGACAGCATGTGCACCTCTGAAGGTGCAATAGTCCACATGTAGACTTTAAATGAGAAATGGTGCCAAGGTGCACTTTGGATGAAAATCAAATGTTTTCTACTTAATCAGAAGAAAATATCTGCAGTTTATTTTCTTCTTCACTCTGCCTGTTTCATCCTGTCACCTGAAAATGGTTCTTTTGTGCTCCAGCAGACATTCTGGTAGTTGTAATGATAAATGCTACCTGTTGCATTGAAAACCTGTGTAGCAGACACCCACACAGTGTCTCACTTTACAATTTTCTTGGCCTCCTCCAACTTTCAAGCCTTTTTTTTTTTTATGCAGACCTCACCGTCTTTAAATTAGCGAGAGGAGTACAAATAAAAAATACAGTCATAGAGATGTAAGTACTATGGATCAAAATTAATGAGGTATAAGGTGAAAAATGGGTTTTATACCCTTCCTGGTGCAACTTTTAGTGAGTAAATTGCTAAAGTGGGATGCCTTCTATATGCATCACTGTGAGATATCTGAGAAATCACAAGTTCCTTGAAAAAGAAACTTGTTAGGAACAAGAACGCTGTGCAGCTGGGGATCCCGTCACTACACGGAACCAGATAATCACATCTTATTTACACAGAGCTAATTAGCTACTAGTTATATAATAGGGAGTTATAAACAAATTAACAAACGAATTATCAAATATAAAACTTTCCCCTTACATGCAAAGCCATTAATGATCTGCCTTCTCATCTTACCATTTTTGATCCAGTAGAGTTCTTTACTCCTATAGTTAGAACTAGATTATATGGCCTGGAACCTTCTCTTTATTTATGCTGCTATACGTCCATCGGGACCTCCCATGATGCAGTGCATCTCTTCTGTTTCCTTTTAGTTTCCAGGTATTTGCCTGGCACTGTTGCATGTCATTAGTTTTGTCTTCTCTTTCAGTAGCCTGGGCTTTTTTCATCTCTGTCTTCTTTCATTCTGTACAGGTCTACGATTACAGGCCCCGCCAGCCTGTCCATTGTTGGTATTGTTTGTTGTTTCTCAATATATATTTTTTTTTTCCGCTTTTCCCTCTCTCCCAACCGGTTGCAGCAGATGGTCACCCTCTCTAAATGTGATTCTATTGGACGTTTCTCTGTCTAGTGCTCGGTCACGGGGAAGTTGTCAGATTTGCTTCTTTAAGATGACAAGACTTGAACAGACTATGTAAAGTGACCCTAGATTACTTATGTGCTTGGTCTGCCACTGTGTAAATGAAACTTAACTGAAGGTTTGAATCTATTTGCATTTTTTTTTTCCTTACAATTTTTTTATGGAATTCTACCTGCATTGCTCTCGCTGTTGGCTGTTTGCGTCTTCTTCTCTTTATCCCAATGGAATGAAAATGTAAAACACGTCCCTTCCTTTGTCCCAGTGGATACTGCTGCGCAGTAAAAGCAAAGGGGCAAGGCTTTCAGCTTTCAGCAGGGAAGCATTTGTTTTTAAATGTGTATCACCTGTAAGAGTGTATGCATGTTTATATGACAGTGTCCAGGATTATTGCTGCAGCTGCATAATTGTCAGTGAATGATCATTCAAGCACACAGCAGGTGTGATGCACTCTAAAGGCCTGGAGGCTACAGTATTATAAGGTTTACTTGTAGGTGAATTCCCTTTTTAGCTATCTGCCCCAACTGTCAGTTGTGGCTGCTTGTCAGGATATTGAGCTTCAGTAGGAAACAGGAATGTGAGCTATGACGCAAGGAGGATGCTGGGAGAAACAGCATCCTCCAACCATGCTGTGTTTCCTTTTTCATGGAATGGGTGTAACTTTCTGCATCCACGTTCACCAAATAATCTCTTAAAGCGCTGATCAGATTAGGACTCAAAAGCACATGAAAAGAGTCCAAAACTGTGAACATGGAAGTCTGTCGTAGATGGGTGGGATCTGTGAGTTTTAACAGCAACAGTTGTGTGCAAATCTCAGCTTATGATGTATTGTTATTTAAAGGGTGTGGTAGGATATTTGTGAAATAACTGTGTGAATATTTTTTTTCCCCTAGTTTCAGTACACATTTGAAGTATTTCTGTTAACTTTGCGTCTCTTTTCTTTTTCAGATTCAACTCGAATTAGACAAATACCTTCCCCATCACAGCAGTCCTCTACTGAGTACCCCGAATGACACTACCGACAAGAAGTACAGACGAGAGAGCGCCTCCGTGGTGGACGAGTATTTCGCAGAGGACAAACCTGCCACCCCATACAGCCTCAACATCAACGTCATCCTTCCCAGCACCACTCACCTCCGCACAGGCCTCTACAGGCCCAACACCAAGACCCTCACGCCACAGCAGATCAAGACGGAACCCGGGATGGAGGTGCCCTGCTCCATCCCAACCAGCCAGGCCCTTCCAGACTTCACCTCGGTGTTCAGCGTGCCGCCTGTAGTCAACAACGTTTTCATAAAACCGGACATGAGCGCTGGAGGAATGGTGAGCGTGACCACAGGATCTCAGCAGCAGCAGCCAAACTTGCACACAGAGCTTCACATCGGACCTCCACCTCCACAGCCGCAGGTCTACCACATGCCCATCGCGAGCAGTGGTGACCTCACCATGACCCTATCGCACAACAGTCCCTCACCGCACGGCTCCAGCAGCGGCAGGACCATGCTGAACCTCGGCAACGCCACATTGCCGACGACCAACGGCAACTACATGATGGCAGAGCACCAACTGCCACATCATCATCCCGGCTACTACCAGCACTCTCCAAACAACTCATCCCAGCACACAGCGCCACACAGCCTACCGCCTTCGCCACCAAATTCCCAGCCCGGAAGCCCAGATGGCCAGGCAGAGCTGCTGAGCCTAGCACCCCAGGGTCCACCCCCTTACCAGCAGCGTATGGGAGGAATAAAGGTAGCGGGGATGTCTCATCATGCCATGCTGATGACACACGGCCAGGGTGTCTTAACAGGTCCAAAATACAATAGGCGAAACAACCCAGAGCTGGAGAAGAGGAGGATTCACTTCTGCAACTACCCAGGTGGGTGGTCTGTTTCCATATCACTATAAGCTATGGTTTACAACTGAAGTTTCTCCATTAGAAAGTAAACCCGCGTAGCTGGTTTTAACAATGATTCTCTGAAATGAAAATAAAAATATGAGCCGATGTGAAATGAAACTACGTTATCTGACTTCACTTTCATTTGCATGCCCTATTGTCTGGACCGGTATGTACCATTGTGATGCTCAAAGCAAAACGGTTTCCAAAATCAACATGAACAAGTCAAACCTTGCAGCTTACCAGGATGTACGCAACACATTGATTTTTGTGCCTCACCGCATGCCCCCAAAGCCCAGTCAGGGGCAGCTTTTGTCTCGACAGATTCTGTGCTGTGTCCTCCTGTCAGCTGTCCTCCTGGCTTATGATCCTCTGTTATTTCCTCACAGGCTGCACCAAAGTTTACACAAAGAGCTCCCATCTGAAGGCACACCAAAGAACACACACAGGTAAGAAAATAATCTCCCCGAGGGCTGAAATACAGGCTTTGCTGTTATTTACAAATTTATATCAATTTTAATTTGGGATTGATTCACCAAACATTCAAAGGTTGGAAGTTAGTTTTTTAACTTTACACTGTAGGTGATGAAGCAGCAGCATGCTGCAGTCATGCATCTTTGTCATCCTCTAAGTTCAGTTGCTTTAAGCTTATTTATTTGTGCTTTATGTCAGCGCCAGTTTCGATACACCCAGCAACAATAATAGAGATGATGGTGATGAAGAAGGTAAACGCAATGAAAAGAAAAGACACAGAAGCAACATATTTGAGTTTTTGTTTTTTCTGCGCCGTGTTTATACATGTTCATACCTGTCCACGTAGCATCCCCAGTGAAAGAGAACAAAGGGCCGAGGGAGGAGGGTAGGACGAAGAAAAGAAGGGTTAAAAAAAAAAAAAAAAGAGGAAAGACACGCAGTTAAATAAAGGCCAAACCAGTTACTCCTGCTTTTCAGTTCCTGAAAGGAAGGATGGAGGAGGAGGAAGGTAGGGGGTTCGGAGAACGGAGCAGGGGGGCGGAGGGGCTGGTTTCAATGTATTTCCCTTCTGTAAGATGAAACCTGTGAATTCCCAGAGGCCCCAGACCTGGATTTTGAAGATTTACTCATGCGATTAAAGCTGCAGAGCTCCTCCAGTGTGAAAATATTGACAGAGCGAAGCGTGAACACGTGAATGAACAGACAGATCTCTCTGCGGTCATAAATAGATAAGATGAAATTTTATGGATCCCAGTGGGGAAGTTGGGCTGTTGAAGCAGCAGGATACAGCAGCACAAAAGACAAACGGGCTTCGAAACATGCAGTGAGAATGGTAAACAAAACAATAGCAATTAAAGAGTACGCTCACAAGTGTGGACCTCAAGTGTTTCAGCGCCTGTTGTTTGTGAAAAGAAAACAAAGTAACCTTTACAGTATTTACTGTATCACTGGCTAAGCAGTATTGTTGGTTGTGGCTCCAAACCTGCAGTTTGTTACGATATCATGACCAAATGTAGACAAAATTCGGACACTTTTATTATGACCTACAATGTCGAATTTCATATTCTGCCCACGTGCGTTAGATCTGTGTCATGAGGTGTGACTTGCAGTGAATTTATGAGTTGGCACGTGCAGATACCTACAAAGCAGAACAAAGACGTTCACATGCCCACACACACCTCGCAGTGCACGTCCCATCCTTATATTCATCTGGCAAGTCGATGCGGCTACTAAATGCGTCTTACTAGCAGACCGCAACTGGACGTAGGCTGAGTGCGTGATGGAGTGATGGGCATTCATTTGAAAGAGTGCGTCACGGTTAGCAGATCCCACAGCAGCAGACATGTCACTGACCAAGGATTCCTGGTTTACTTGTTTTGGTCAGTCCACGGTTCCCACCGCCAGGCTTCGCTTGCTGTCTGGCCAAACCAGGCTTGTTTGGTCTTGTTTTGCATTCAGTTGATGACTCATAAGTTGAGCATGTAAAAGAAACATTGCACCGACTGTTCTGAACTCCAGGAAATGTTTAAGGCAAATCAAAAGAAATTTACAAAGCTAATGCAAGTGTTTGAGGCATATCATGACACAATACAGTATATATGACACAAGGTTTAGTTATTTTATGAGTATTTCCGTAACAAATGTGATTTGCTGGATGGATAGTCATTTTACATCGGCCTTAAAAATAGCTTGGCTTATCTATTGATTAGGCATCTGCATACTGTGCTTGTGAAGTGCCTCACAGCTGCGTTCTAGGCCCCCCTTTTATTCTCAGATTTATTTGGGTTGCTGAACTTCACGCACATGAATCGGTGCTTAATATTGGACCTTAAATATAAACCGAAAACTATAAAGTTACCACTGACTTCACGCTGACCTTTTTTAAGTTACATTACAGCATTAACCTTTCTATAATTGGTTCTGTTTGCCTGTCTGAGTAGAAGCAGTCCACACCTTTAACTCATAAAGAATGCTGTATGTAGTTTTCTTATCAAAGAAATTAAAAATAATCTCTTTTCTAGAGAGATTATCGTTATTTTATTATTAATCTACACATAGTATCTTAACAGGACCTGCCAAGTTTACACCCATGTTTACATTCTATAGATAGATAGATAGATAGATAGATAGATAGATAGATAGATAGGACTGATAGGATTGCAGTGTTTGTTTACTCGGTGTGTAATTATGAACCAGTCACAAAAACAAAAGTGAGACATTTACAGAGAGTCATGTCTCCCACCGTTTTATACCACCGAACCAGCAGCTACTCACGGTGATCAAAGGTGACAAACTGGCTGTTATTGATCCCGATTAACCCAAAAGTGTTTAATTGGGATGGCTCATTAACAACTACATAGTAATGTATGCCTGCACGACTGGTGTCAGTCTGCGCGTACAGGGTTTCCTGTGAGGTATTAACACATACGTTGCATCAACAGTCTGCCGGCACAGAACCTTTAATGTGGTGAAACATCATCCCTCATTTATGTCTGTTTCAGTTCACTGCCAGAGAGACAGGAGTTGTTTTTCTTAAGGCAATGGTATCAGGAAGTCCTTTGGGCGTGTGTGTGTGTGTGTATACAATACAATATTCTATAAGTCTTTCACAAAGCATTAGTCATGTTTTCCCAGGCTAACAGACATGTGCTTTTGCAACTTACTGCTAACAAATCATTTGCTGTAGACTGCAGGTCCCTGGTCTGGGCTTGGGTTTAAATCTATATACACATAGGGTCCATTTGCATAATAGGAAATAATAAAGATTATATGGCCATTAACATCATTGAATGAGGTTATAATTCAATCATAGATGTACATTTTTGGTTTGTTAGATTTTATTTCTTTTGTTCCTTCCTTCCTTATTCCTAATAGCCATCACGTCTCAATCTTGGTGAGCTTACAGGCATTAACCTCTACATCATAAAGTTGCTTAAGGTTATATAATAATGTGTAATTAATAGTTAACTTTTTTCTTTTGCAGCTACAAGACTGCTAAACAATATATACCATAATATTATGCTATAAGTGTGTATAAGCTTCTTATTCCCTATAATCTCATACTTATATAAAGATCTTAAAAGAAAGTGTTACCAAAAGGACAAAGAAACCCAAATTCATAACCATTGATTAGTTAGATATGTAGTAGCTGCTTTGGTGATATAATTATTCAAATAATGGAAGTTAGTAAATCTTGAGGTATAAAGTGCTGATGTACTAAACCAGGACATGAAGTAATAATATTTAGGAGTAAAGTGTAATGACTAATGTAACATTAGGCTTACTTATGTTGAAGATTAGACTTGGAAATTGTATAACAGCGTAAGATATGACACTGCCATGATATATTGATGCTGTCACAATATATCATTGCTGCTGTACTCAATATATTAGAGTCAGAATCCGAATACTTTATCAATCCCACAGGACACGTGTCCGTTACATATCCCAAGAGGAAGCCCTAAAATATATTGTTATTACAATCGTTTCATAGATTACACCTTATGGAAAATAAGCAAAATATTTCCTCTAAAGTGCATTTAGTGTGTCATTTTTAATTTTATACAGAGGAAGGGTCGGGCTATGTAATCCACTACTGTGATCAACATTTAACAAGATGGAGCACATACAGGTCGCCCATTTGAATGAGGAAGAGGAAGAGCAGCTAAGCGGCCGTAGCCCAGGTGCCCTCTGTGGAGGCAATCGGCATGAACCCCCTGAGGGAGCATCTGATGTGTATATTGTTTAAGTGCATCGCTATCTGTGCTCATCGGCACGTCTGTGATAACAGTCTGCACCTCCCACTGGTTCGTGGGCGTAACCTTGACCGTGGCCTCAGCAGCCACTCCAGCTCTTCACATTGGCTTTTGCAGTTGTGTTGGTGTGTGTGTGTGTACGTGTGTGTGTGTGTGTGTGTACGTGTGTGTGTGTGTGTGTTTACATGTGTGTGTCTAAAGAGTAGAATACTATCAGTTTGATTAGGGAACCCTCCAGCCCTCTTTACAAACACAGAGTGAGCTGATAAAGCCAAGAGGTCCACAAAGAGTTTATTGGCATCCTGAAGGGCCTGAAAATGTTTGCTCTTTGACTCAGTAAAGCCAGGCAGAGGTGGTTATAAAATGTTATTATTACACTTCTGGTGTATTCTACTTGACTGTGCATTGCCATGACATTAAGCAGAAGGTATAGAAATGCATTAGGTTAGAAAATCTGTTGTTGTTGTTGTTGTTTTATGGACAAAAACAACTTGGAAAAATCAGTTTTGTGTGTTTTGTGCACAAGTTAAGACCCAGATCAGAGAAGTTTTCACAACACGTTTCTATCATGATTCTGAATGTGTGTGTTTCATGCATTCATTAATATATGTGTGCATTCAAAAGAAAGAGGGAGATAATGGCTTTGCCATTTGTAATCGGCCACCTGATCAAACAGCTACACAAATGCCTGTGAAGTCTTTTGAGTACTGGTACCTTTTAAGAAGCGTCCCTGTTAAGCGATTTAAAACTAGACAGCGAAGTCATGCAAATTTCCAGTTTCCACTTGAACAGTGCTGACAGCCAGAAAAAAGTTAAATTCTTTGTGAAATGTCTCAGTATTGTCAAAGCTCAGTTTTTCTAGTGCATGAGGTTCAAATACGTGATGGATGTGTCAGTTTTTACCTTCTCATGCATGTGTAGTAAATCTCCCACAAACCCATTTTTCCCCCCTTTGACTAAAGGAAGGGATCCTATGTAAGTTTTTCTTCTTCTTTTTATCCACCGTCTATACATGTACCAGTCAAGTCTGTTTGTTCTGCGTGTGTGTGTGTGTCGTATTTCACCGTCATGTTTGCTGTAGCTTTCAGGGATAATAGTCTGAGAGAGGCATCTGTGCTTTTCACCTCATCAGCGCAGCTATAGAGGAAAACCAAACACACCTGTGGGTTGAGAACCTAAACCTTTTATATGGAGACATTTGCACTCCACCTCTTCACACACATCAAGTGTGGTTACCTCTAGAAACAGGATATTGCCCTCAAAGGAGGCTGGAGTGCCTGTAATGTGGGGTTTCGGGGCTGGTTGGATTGTTTAAAATCCATTAACGTGTTCATAATCAGATTTACTTTCCATTTAATTTTTATTTATTTAGAGCCGGTTAAGAACATGAGTAATCTCAAGGCACTTTAAGGTAAAGATGCTTGAAAATAATAGAGAAAAGCCAATGATCCACGGGCCCGTCTGAGCTAGCACACTTGCGGTCCTGTTATTTTTAGCTTGTACCTGCCCAGAAGAGTGGCTGGACTAACTGAGGACAAAATATTTGGAAATGTGAATTGCAAATACACTTTTTTTTAGGATAAGACGCACAAAATGTTGCATTTCCTTCCTGTCACCTAAATTCTCCGCCCGCCCTTTGCTCTTTGGACCCACTCACTCCATTAACGGCTGTCACTGGTGATTGATGGTCAATAACAGAAGCTATCTAATCAGCACAAACAGGGCCCATGCTAATAATGAGCACTTGATGGCCACACAGCCGAGGAGAGGCACACTCCCTCGACACTGCCTGATAGGTTACCTCAGCCTATCAGGCAGGACTTAGAGACTTAGAGTCTTAGAAATTATACTTTATGGCATTGAATATCTACCGGATTGCTTATTTGGAATGTCAACAACACTACAGTCTATTGACAGTGAGCAAACAGTACAAGGTATAAAGCTATCGCTTTTATTCTGCATTGGAACCAATAATAAATCTAGTCTGGATACTTTCCTGGAACTGGGGCATTTCATTTAGGAAAAAGCCATATTTAAACTTTTAATCAGGGCATGAACTTTTTTTTTTCTTCTTTTGGAAAGCACCGACTCAAAGTTGAAGGAATCTGGCCTGAGCAGACCTTTATTGTTTGCTTATCTCCTTTTCACTTATGTTTGTGCTCAGGCCTCGCATTGATTCCTGAACATTAATTTCCACCTTGGCTATGAAAGATGACTTTTCCCCCTCTTTCTCTCTTGTCATGTGCATACCAACCCTTTCAACTGCGCCTTTTTTTTCTCTCTTTGTTGATGATTAGCTCACTGTTTGGCAAGAGCACGTTGTGGCACAGCAGAGAAATGTCCATGTTTGGGTGGGGTAAGATAACTGTCGTGCTAGATTTACTTAACTCGTTATTCCACAGTGTTTTGAATTCCCATTCTACAGATTCTCTGTCATTATACCTCCTTACCCATTACTACCCACTACTGTTACCTTATAATTACAGGAGCATAATATGATTTATGTCCCAGACAATCAACAATTCAGGGACATTGTGCTTTTGCAAGAGTTCAAGTTGTACTTTCTCCAATAATCCTTTTAATTTTCTCTAAAACATGGATTTAAAAAAAAAAAAGCAACTGATGACATGAAAACAAAGCAGGCTGTGAGCCTATAGGGTTACACAACGCTAATCTCGTTTTTACATCCACGCCTCTGAACAATTTTGTTTTCAGTCTCCAGCAAATGGCACAAAGCCATAACCTCCCCTCCAAAAACAAAAAAATGGATCATGTACAATCTCACAATTACATTTATTAATGTGCAGTGTGACAATCAAACACTGCCACACCTGTAACAACGACTCATGCTGTGCTCCGAGACTCCTGACACAAAGGCCGCTTTCAGTGGTTACAGATAAACTGTCTTATTGATGTTCACTCGCTTGAGTTGGGATATTAAAACAAGTCTAATTCTTGTGAAGGCAAAATACTTTGATGTTAATCACATTAGAAAGTTGACAGAATGACATAAAGTTGAGCTGATAGAATAAAACGAGCTCCATCCATCCATTTTCTTCTGCTTATCGAATTCAGGCGCGCTCATCAGTTAAATGTTATCAGAGAGGAGACAGACTGCAGTGCTGACAATGGTTTCGGTGCGATGTTTGTGTGGAGTTTCTTTAGGATTCAGATGTAAAGGAATGATGCAAACACACAGAAAATTGGTCGTTAATCTTTAATGCTTTGAAGTCATCAAGTTTTACTGCAGAAAAACTTGATTTGCTGCTGTTATATTTACAAAAAAAAGGAAAAGCAACCTTCTTAACTTTCTCCCTCGTATGCACCAAGTCTGATAATCGAAACTGTAGCTGAAAATGTCCATAAATTGAGCTGGGATGACACGCACGCACACACACTGCTGCAAGGTCCTTGCAAAATTTCCTTAATTGTTTGTGTCTTTTTTAATTTTTCTTCTGTTAATTCATGTGAAAACAAGTTTTTTTTTTACTTTTCCAACTCAAATCTTTCCTTTCACAATTTGACACTTGTTTTTATGCACACCACCGTCACAATGGTTGAACCCATTGTCTGAAACACTGTTTCATGAGATTTTTATCTCGGTTTAGTTTCGCTGAAGTCAGACAGGAGTTTTTACAGAAGGAAGCAGTAAACACCAAAAGTGCATGCTAACTGCCATTCAAACAATCCCCCCCACATTTAGAAATACAACTACACACAGACGTCATACAGGCACACAAGTCTTATTGTGAAGGGATGTTATTTTTAGAGTGCTGACATCACTGTAATATTTCAAACGGCAGGAAACAAACCGCCAAACGTCAAAACACTCAGAAATATCCGAGCTAAAATTATATCTGATAGAAAACATGATCTGGTATGTTAAAGGAAGTTTCTTTAGCATTTGACTGAGTGTGTGAAAGTAGAATCGCTTTCTGTGGTGTGTTCAAGTAAAGTTGGTCATTTGACTGATGTGTACTGATGTCTCGAACTTGTCTTTGCTTTAAGAAATTTAAGAAAAGACCTAAAGTATGTAGCTGACGCCTCTGCGCTCTCCTCTTCTCTTTTTGCAGGCGAGAAGCCGTACCGATGCACATGGGACAACTGCGACTGGCGCTTCGCTCGATCCGACGAGCTCACCAGACACTACCGGAAACACACCGGGGCCAAACCTTTCAAGTGCATCGCCTGCAGCCGCTGCTTCTCACGCTCGGACCATTTGGCTCTGCACATGAAGCGTCACCAGAACTAAACCAAATATACCTGCATATACAGACACACTCCATATTGCATAAAGAGACAGCCGCCTGAACCAATCAGCTTTATAAGAGTCAGAAAGAAAACCAAAATCACCCCACCCCCAAGTGCTCTGGTGTTTAATTTCATGAGTTGTCCAAAAATCGAATTAAAAGTTGCACCGCACGTGAAGTTTACTCGTGGACAAACTCCAGCGTAGGTGCTACACCAACTAGTTTTTAAATAAATAACAGACCTGCATATCTGTTGTCAACATGTCGGGTGAACAGGCCTTACAGTTACTAGCTGCTCTTTCATCCGGTTAGTTTCATTTGTTGTTCAAACAGCAAAGGGGATCCAGGCTGATGATAACAGAACAAGACTTTTGGAGCTGCTCCATGTTAGATAGAAATCTGTCTGCAGTCAGTCGCTGCAGAGTTTGCTGAACTCTCACACCAGAGCCGACGGTTTAGCAAAAAAATTCGACCACTGTGGTGATTTTGGAGTTTGTCCTAAATCACATGCTCTCTCACGAGCAGCTCGTGAATCTCGATTCGATTCCCTCCCTGCAGACTTTGCAATCAGGACTTGGGACTCTGATCAAATCCTGGAAAACTTTCTTCTGCTGCATTTTAAAAAGAGTAAAGAAAAAAAAAGAAAACCACCAGCAACAACAACGTGAACTTTTCAAACAAATCTGCTGCCAACATCATCATCATCTTCACCTCTGTCACCGCCTTTTATCGATTGAGGTATGAACTGTAACTAAGAGGTGGAAACACTTGCCTGTCCTCTGTACATACTTGTTTGTAAGTGTGCGTATGTGTGTTTAATAATATGACGAATGTATTGAAATTTATACTTGACAACTTTTTTTTTTTTTTCTTATCGAATGTCTTATCCCACTTCGAAACTTCCTTGTGGTACAAGGGTCTTTTAAAAAAACAAAAAGAAAGAAAAGAGAAAAAAAGATCAGTCGGAATCAGAAAACTGCACGGAAAAGTTAATCATCTCCTAGTTCTGCATGTTTTTCTATACAGGTAATACCTGTTGAGCTCACGGAGCAGCGCAATTTGCCAATGTTTGTATCCATGACATTACCTGTTGCCGTGGCAACGGAGCTCCTATGACAACAGTTTGGTGTTTGCTTGCCTTTTCCATTCAGCGCTGTTTTTCACCCTCTTTTTTTTTTCTCTCTTTTTGCTTAATTGTCCTGTATTTATTCAACACTTCAACCCAAGAAAGATAGAGATGGGTGGATAGCTCTATTATTTAATCAGGTTTGTTAATACGCCGTGCGCCTGGTACATTACGCTCTCACAGGCGGCCCTATTAACTGAAAGAACAGGAAGTGCACATTCACATGAATGCTTAGCATTTAATCGATAGGGCTTTTGCATCTTTTTGACTTTTATTTGGAAAGCATAGAAGGCTTTTCACCCCCACACTGTTTTTGAGCAGTGCTCTTCCAACATGCTTGAGCACTAAAGAAGGGAAACCTTCACTATTCGTGGAAAAATGTTATCAAGTAGTGGATGCTGTAAAGTGAACGGCACTAAAAGTCATCTTCCTGAAAACACGATCCTCGTGGAGATCTAAACCTTCTCAGGGTAAAAGGATTAGCAGCTGTGTCGTGTCCTCGTGCGGCTTCTGTTCAGAACAGACTTAAACGTCTTCCAGTAAATCTTGCACGCTGATCAATAACAGGAGTGCTGCTGGAGTTCATACTGTTTTTTGTTTGTTTGTTTTGTTTTTCACCATTCAGAGGCAGTGAAATGTTTGATCTGCAGTGGCAGTGAACTTTTTCATGCCTCAGTTATAAACCAGCAGGCATACACCCACTACGTTTACCTACCTTATTTTGCAGAGTTCACTGCAGGCTGTTTTTATCACTTTTTTTCAAGCATGCTGCTTCTCCACAGACCAGATCCACCACCCACAGAGTTTCAGCACAACCTCATCACAGAGACACAGCCTTAAAGATATTGACTTGGGGTCTGTTGGGTCTTTTTATATGACATTGGTGAGATGGAGATTTCTAAAATCTACTGTATAGTATGTTTACATTACCTGTCAGATTTCTTTCAACTGGGGCAAACTGTAAAGAAATTCGTGGGCTTTTGTGATTCTCCTTGAGCCTTTTATCTAAACGTATTTAAAGCGAGGCCACTACATTCTCAGATTACTATTTTAGGGTCTTTGCCTTACAATATAAAGCGCCTTGAGGGACTGTTATTAATGATATTAATGAATTGATTGATACTTGGTGAGCATAGTTTTGGTATAATGTGCACATTAAAGACAAATTGTACTCTAATATAAAAACTGTACAAAATCTACACTGATTATTACAACAGAAGACGACAATCTTGCAACCAAAGAGGTTTTTCTAAGTGAACGGTGCGTGCACACCCACTCTCTTTAAGCAAATAATCCAAGAACGTAACAGCAGCAGCATTTCAGAGGTCCAAAATTTGGATCCTGTAATAAGAACAACTGCCATCTGCAGACATGTCAAAGCTGAAAATGATTAAGAGCTGTCTATGTTTTTTTTGTTTTTTTTGTTTGGTCTTGTCGTGAGCCCTTAAAAAACAAAAAAAACAGGAGGGTTAAAATATAAAACAAATACAACTGCTATCAAAGTGGAGCCAGAGAGTGCAAGACTCTGTCTGCAGTGGAAACGTGCAGCATTCAAAGTGATGCAGCTGAAAAGGAAAACATCTGTTGTAATCCCTACTGCTGCTGTTACTTTCCCAGGTGTCTCGTACCATTAGCACTGTGCCTCTTTGTTCTTTTAAAGCAACAAACTTTGTGAGCAAATACTCAGCCGTAGTGGTGTTTTCTTATCTGTAACGGGTGCGTGATGCCAGAACATTTAAACAGTCGCATCGTCCTTATTGTCATTTTAGCTTGGCCCTGTTTGCATTGAGAGGCTGAAGGTTTGGCCCAGATCCCTCCAGCGTGTGTTCAGTTAGGGGAAACGCATCCTATTATTTCAAATCTGATTGTTTTATTTTATTTTTCATCCCAAGGAACAAGTTCTCCTGTCTCTCTAAAGAAGGGAGCTCTGACCACCCACTGTGTACATACTGTAGTTTTAGCTTCATCGAAAGATTTTGTAAATATTTGTTTTACTTCCTATTATAATATTGATATTTTTTCCTTTTTTTTAAATAATGGGATTTTAGATCAGCCGTATGTGAGTTTGTTTAATTTTGTTTTGATACTTAATGTGTGTAAGAAAATTATCAAATTGTTTATGTTCCAATTAATAAGAACAATGGTTTATTTTTGCTTTTTGTTTGTGCAGTAATGATGCTGCAACAAAATAATAAAAATGTTCATAAAATAATAGATTATCTGGTGTTTCTTACATTTTTTCCAGCTTTCCAAACTCTATTATATAGGAAATAATTGGTGAACACGTTTTAGATTATTTGTGTCGCTGCTGTAAAAACAGTTGTTATAATGAAGAATCACTCTGACAAACACGCTTCAGTGCCACACAGCAACCAGTAAATACCATATTCATCAAGTGGTCAGTACTACTTCCATCCATTTTCTTCTGCTTGTCCAATTCAGTGTTGGATGCAACTGCTGTTGGGCTGTCATAGCTGACCCTGCACAGGTCATTGCTAAAGTTGATTTAACTGTTCTAGCTGTTCACTGTGTAGCTTTTCTAACTGAACTGATCTGATTCATATCCTGTACATAGCTTGTACTCACTACAGCCTGTACATACCTATAGTTATAGAATATTCACAACATACTTCATACCGTGTACATTATAACATACCATAATAGACCCATTTCTGTAATATACTTACATATCTATATTATTGCTAATATATATTGTAATATATCTATATCACTAAAGCACTTCTGGATGGATGCAAACTGCATTTCGTTGCCCTGTACCTGTGCATGTGCAATGACAATAAAGTTGAATTCTATTCTATTCTAATTCTAATTCTATTCTATTCTGATAGCTACAATAAGAATATTATAACTATTAATTTGCCCATAAGCAAAACTCTTACTAAGACGCAACGCACAGCATAGATCTTTGACCAGTAACCAATCAGGATCGGCTGTATCGACTACATATGTGTACACATATGTGTACACATACAAGGAACTGGCTTATGGCTCTGTCTTTGCTCTCAGTGTACATAACGTATTTATCATGCAATAGTGGAGTCTGCAAAGATGCTGGAATAAATTATGGAATATATATAATATGGAATAAATAAGTGATAAGTAGCTTCTATATGTGCAATTTATACATGAGGATAGATAGACGGGCATGGTTATGAAATTAAAAAGTGAAAACTAATCTTGGCGATAACCTTAAATATCTGATTTGCAAAGATACAAGGTTGTTGACGTCATGGAAAAATCTCACTTCCACAAAAGAATCCTACCTATGAGGAGATAATAGATTTGCCAGCTCTTTACAAAAGCGGTGAGGAATCACAGTCACTCATTGCCCTGTATCAACTCATCCACTTTATTATGGCTTTGGAGGTCGGCGATACCTGTTTGTCATTGCGTGATGTGACAGGTGGAGGATAACGCTGCTGGCAAGCAGCTCTGCTGAGGCTGCGTGACACAAAAGAACCTGATATTTTTGACAGAAGAAAGTCAACAATTAAGCAAGAAGAATAAGGATATAATGACAGAAAGGGTGGAGTCACCGCTGAGTTCGCTGGCAGGAGAAGTAATCATTATGTTTGTGCCAAGACGCTTTCATTAAGGAGCCTCAGAGATTTGCTTCATCATCTGGGGACAACGCCCTTAATGCACTGTGTGTATGCAAGGGTGTTAGCCTCCTTATGCACAGTACGAATGAGTAAGAATTGTGTGCTGGTAGGGATTGCATGTGAATGTGCACTGACTCAGTTAAAATTTAGTTCTTAGCGGCACTGACTGCACCTCAGCCTATGATTTTAGCTCTTTCTGTCTTCCCCCAAATTACTAAAGCTCTTTAACCCCACAAGCAATTTATCTCCACTGCCAAGTTTTTTCTCAGTCCTGACTTTGACTCCACTCAGGATCTCCATTTCAAACAGATTCTCAATATTCCAAATACTGGAAGTTATGTTATGTAACTTTTTTGGGCTGAGCTTGATGTCATCATGGGTGATAATCTTAACATTACACACTGTAGCGACAAGCAAAACAAACATTTCTGGGGGGGGGAAATGTAAATAGTTTTTCATGTGTGACAGAAAAATGTATTATCATTATCATTATTAGTAGCAGTAGCAGTAGTAGTAGTCCCATTGACCACTTTCTTTCTATAAGCCTTATTCACACAAGCACTTTTTTCCATGCCTAAGCACTCGGCCTTGTCTACTAATCAGAAGGTTGACCCGCAGACAACCTGCTCCACCTCCTCCTGAGCCACAGCCTGCAAAATGACATATTCTGACTTCCTGAGAACAGAGTTAAGGTTAGAGTTAAGTTTGGGATCATAACTGCTGAAAACCTTATTGGATTTAACACATCAGAACATTAAAGAAAATTTTATGTTTTGGGGTGTTTTACTTTATATGTGAGTGACAGATAATGACCAATCACTGCAGGTTTACTTTTGTAGTTCTGACTGAGATGTCAGATTCAGGGGTGCAACATTATCACATACACTGGTTTAAGCACATTGTCTTAGTAGACTGTGCTGTGCAGATGTTTTGCTTTTGTGTTAAATACAGAAAAATGGAGTTAGCAGGTTTCTATTATTCAAACACTTCTTACTATGATTTGATGAATGTTTTCTGGTTCCACTGGGGATTGAACCTGGGGCCTTCTGCGTGTAAAGCAGATGTAATAACCACTACACTGTGGAACCACAATGCAGAGACAGATGAGCTGACTGACAGCACATAGATGTGTTGATTAGTTTCATGTTTCCATGTTCTGCCCAGTGCACATGTTCAAAGACATGCACTGGTTGGGTTAACTGTCATAGGCGTGAATGGCTGTCTGTCTCAATGCAGTAACTATCTGATGAACGCCTATAACAGCTGTTCACCCAAACCTATAATCCTCACAGTAGTTGTAAAGACAATTAACTAACCACAGGACTTTTAGAAAGTTTTTTTTACTTTTTGCTTGTTTAATTCAATTGATTTTTAAGTGACAGTTCACAACAGCAGTTATCCCAAGGTTCGCTATATTGCAGGGTAAGATTCATGCCATATTAAAGAGTGAACCTCAACAATCTCACTTGGGAGAAAGAACTCGTTAAATCCTGCAGCATCAGGATGTCTAAAAGTCAAGGATACGTGACAAAGCACAGACTAACGGCTGGAGAATGCACAAAGTCTATGACATGCAATAGTGGCATGTAAACATGACATGAGGAGTGCATGGTGTGCTGCTTAAGAGAAAAGCGTCAAAAGAATTCTTTTAAATATCTCCCGCACTGACAGTTGCCAGATGTTAACAAGGACAAAGTCAGCTACAGGTTGTTCCCTGCAGGTACCCAGATGACTCACCTGTTTATCTACAATCAGTTCCTTTTCCATTTGATGCTCAGGTACATTTTCTTTGGCTTCGACCTGCCGAGCATTCACCTGGGGGCCTGGTGAAGCTGGCTGTTTGATTCGCAGCTCATTCCACAGTTGCTGCAGTAAAACTCCTGTCAAAACTTGTCGATCTGATTCTGCAATGCTGCCTGCAGTCCTCTCTCTGAGGAGTTTAAATAGCTCTAAGAGGAACAGCTGTAGAGATAGATAGAAGACCTCTGAGGATTGTGAATACATTTGAAAACATTTCATCCTGAGCTATTTCTTTTAATGCTTATACTGAACACTTGATGTAGTATTTGTCTCAGCAAGCTGCTTTTTGTAAGCTCATCCTAATTCAGTTCTTCGCTGCAGGAAAATCAATACTTTTACATATGTGTTGACAGTACTGGTAGATATAAATACGCTGTTTATGTGAGAGGTATTAGATTCGTAAATAAGCTATGTAGACATGTTTGAGCTAGTGTTTTAAACTGGGCTGTGGGGTGTACTGTGAGCTCTAATGTGAGGCTGTTGCATTAGAAATAAACAGCAGCCATTGAAGAGCCTGAAGCAGAAAGCCAGGTTAGCAGAGAACACTGATAACCATCACTGTCTCTGTCTGTGGGTTTAGGTTTTGTTGAGCTGGCTAACTCCAAGAAATCCTAGCGACGTTGAGCTTCCTTCATACTAAGGAAGAGGATTAGGGCCACTGGGGGGAAAAAAGTGGGCACATCTTTTTTTTTTCTTCTTTTCCAGAATTCTGAGAAAAAAGTCAGAATTCTTACTTTTTTCTCAGAATTCTGACTTTTTTCTCAGAATTCAGGAAAAGAAGAAAAAAAAAGACGTGCCCACTTTTTTTTCCAGTGGCCCTAATCCTCTTCCGTATCATACCCCTCTGGCCAGCCTGCCAATTATTTTTCAGCATTAAGCTGCATCATTTAACTACATCATTAGCTCATTTTGAGATAATGATATTAGCTATATGACATATGAGCGATATCATTGGCTCGTTTTGCGCTAATGATATTAGCTATATCAGTGTTTCCCAACCTTTTGGAGCCACAGCACATATTTCACATTAGAAAAATCACGCAGCACACCACCAAACAAAAATGTCACAAAAAGCAGATTGATCATTTTTCCCTGCACACCAAGTATAGCGGAATTAGCTCGGTTTGTCCCTAGTATACCTTTTTTACTTTTTTTACTACTTTTTCTTTTCAAATATTTATCTATTGTAACGCGCTGCGTTGTCTCACTCGCAGCATGCCTATGTAATTTCTTCTTCATCTTTTTCTCTTTTACTCGCTGTTGGCAACCAACTTAATTAGAGCAAGAAGTTGCACTGCCCTCTAGTGGAAGAGGGTGTAATTGTTCTGCCGTTACTCACGCCAGTCGCTTTGGAGCACCAATCAAGTGAAAACAGATAATCTTTCATGGAATACCTGATCATTTCTCACGACACACCTATGTGCCGCGGCACAGTGGTTGGGAAACACTGAGCTATGATATATGAGCTATATCATTAGCTTATTTTGAAGTTGAAAGCAGTGGCACTTCTCCAAAAAGTTGGGACAACAAAATGCTGGAAATATCCGTAGTACTGAAAAAAAGAGCTGGAGGAACAGTCTGCAACTAATTAGGTTAGCTGGCAACGTGTCAGTAATTTGACTGGGTATAAAAAGAGCATCTTAGAGAGCTAATGAACTAATATTCTCACCAAACAGTAAAATATTTCAGTTTCGTTTGATGTGTTTCCTGTGTTTTGTTCTGAATAAAATTTGGGTTTACAAGATTTCCAACCTACTGCATTCTGTTTCTGATTGTCTTATATGCCAGTGGTCAAGCTGGTGGTAGCTCAGCACAGGCCAAAGTGGTGGACCTGTTTGAATATTTGCAGTCCAATTTATTCTTGTCAATCTACTTTTTGTTCTTTACTATTTTAGTTGATGCCTCAAACTACTTGCAACACAGTGCTGTATGTTGCACATCTGCCTGTGCCGCTGTACTTGCTTGTGCATGATGAACATCTTTCCCACTGTGTAACGCAGACGTTGCACCTGTTCAAGAACTTCCCTTGTCTTCATTAATGCAGTGAGAGAGGTGACCTTAAGTAACTTAGCAGATTTTAATCACCGTTAACTGAAAGCTTCTGTGTGGGTGTGCACATTTTTTGACTTGTGAATCAAGCAGCTGGATGAGTAACCTCTGGTGATAGATAAGGACAGGCTGGCTAGACAGATAACTTCCCGCCTCACGTGTTTCACCAAAACGTGCCCAGGTCAACCCTCTGTGGGGAAGCTTCCTTGCCATCCACACCCTGAGCCTGAGCCGGCTGGTCTGACTGGAGCATTATATATGGTCTTGTCTTGGTCAGTCATCTCCTTTTGCCTTTTATTTTATTGTGTTTGTTCATGTTTTAACATATGGGAATATTTTCAGCTCTGTTAAAGTGTTCTTCCAAGAAAAGATATTGTCTAACCAGGAAGATAGTCTGGATGCCATCAGCGCACACATTAAACAGTTATCTAAGACTGCCTCTTAGGAAGATCGCTGTCCCTGGTCCACTCCTTTGCTACTTCTACACTGTATATAAAAGTCAATAAAATAACTCTTATTTAAATATTGGTTCCTCTTAATTAATTCATATTGTTTCATCAGTAACTAATTTTGCAGGGATTCTTGTAGTGGATTTACTGTATGAAAATTACATAAACCTCTAAAAAAAACTTTGTTGTGAAGCTGAAGTTCTGAGATTTCTCCAGCTGTGTGTTTTGTGAAAAATATATTTGTGGTCTGGAATGTTTTGGTTGTGGTTGCAAAAACAGCATAACTTCATATCCGATCTTAAAACAAACAAGATGTATCTTTAAGTGATAAGTCGTCTGGTATCTTTTCATCAGCAGTCATTAAAGATCTCTGTGCTGCAAAATGTGCACCTCTTGGAACTATTAAAGTAAGGTGAGGCTGTTGTACGGCAATGACTAACTTGTTTCAACAAAAGCCAGAAAAAAAGTCACTTGACATTTCTCGGAACATCAGCCATAGGCAAGGCCGTCTTTCCTTGGAACATGCACAGAATCCTCTTCATAATCTTTTGAAGAGCCTTTTGAAAGGCCACGTGACCCGCTTCAGCATCATCTGTTAGGCAGCTGTCGCGTATAGGCGTTACTATAACTGCATGCATTTATGGCGGTGCTGCAGACAAAAGCAGCACACTGTGCCATGCCCAGATAACATGTGAGAGGATGGAAAAGGAAAACGAGCCAGCGGATCTGTCAAAACAACCCACAATGCCCGCAGACTGTGAGTTGTCACTTAGATATGCAGGGATCAGCTGCATTGTTCACCTGGCTTCCATGGTTTGGTGAGGACCTGCTTTGACAAGCTCCATCATACCCACAAGTATATTTTGGATTATGGTGTAAAAACAACTTGTCCATGTGGCCGCACAGTGAGATATTTATGGCAGTCCTTACCGACCCTGGCTGCAGTTTAACTGCACAGTCACGAAGGACAAGTCAGACAAAGGCTCACGTGATTACTTGTTGCACTAGTTGTTATTTTGAGTTTTACCTTTAGACAAAATAACCCTTTTCTGGTCACTCTCCTTTATTTTTTCTTATGCACCCATGACTGAGATGTAGGAAAGCACAATACAAAATTTGGAAACATGTGATCACAGAGGTGTACTTATCAGATTCTATGAAAATGATAATCACAGCAACAAAACAACATGAGCGATCTACAGTAAGCTGAGCTGAATCGGGAAATTGTGCCGTCTATCAAATATGTGTTTTGGCCCGAGCTTACTTTGTGAATCATTAACAGGCCAGTGAGTGGAAACCTAAATCATAAATGCAACTTTAAAGACGTCATTCACTTTGAAATTTCTCACTACCAAACATTGCTGGTGTTGTGCTATGAATTTGATTTGTCCTGTAATGAATTTCTTCTAAATTACTTTATATTTATAGGGATGTAGCACATTAACTTTGCGCTCACTCTTCATTTTGCGCACATGTGCATCATATTTCATTTTATTTTATTTTATTAAAATTGTCCCAGATAATGAGAAACATCCGTGCCCTCACTTGTGTCCAAGCTTTTGGCTTTCTCAGCCATTCTGCTGTAGACTTGCTGCTGTGACCCAATTTGGGCCATTTGACATCTGACTCTGTATATGGTGTATCGTATGTATACAGAGAAACACGTGGTTGGCTTAATGACTTCAAGGTGTCAGGTTTCTGTTGCTCCAAACAACCCGAATCATCACCCCTCCACCGCTGTGGAGGTTTTCACCAAATGTGGTGCTGTGTTTTATGGCCAAACATCTCCACTTTAGTCTCACATGTCCAAAGGACATTGTTCCAGAAGTGGTTTGTTAAGATGCAGCTTTGCAAACCTAAACCATGCTGAGCCAGGAAGAGGCTTTCTCCCAGAAACCCTTCCAAACAAGCCATACTTATTCAGTCTTCTTGTAATTGTGCTGTCATGAAATTTTAACAGTTAACATGCCACCTGAGGCTTTTTTTTTTCTTGTCTTTTCTTTTTCTTTTTATAACTTTTTTGACTTTGGGGTTAATTTTCTGGGACAAGACACACCTGAATCCACAATCTGGGACAGTGAAACACAACCTAATTTAAATGGGTGGTCACCCTGTTAGACTATGTCTGTGTTGCAAGAGCGATTGTGCAGAAACGGTGCAGCAAAACAAATTTGTGATTGAAAAATTACAGGATGTAGTTCCAGTTCTTCGGGTAGAACTGTGAACCCTCCTAAGAGGATTCCCCATTAATTGCATCAGCCAGAGGGAAAACTGTTAAGCCAACCCCTGCACCATGTTGTTCATCTGCAAATGCATTTTTCTTAAGTTTATCTACCTCTGGAAATCTGTCTGGAGATATACCATATCGTTGCACAAGGTACATGGCATAGCAGCCAGCATACCTGCCTTAAACACAAAGGGTTCTGGGTTCAATCCAAAGTGGAACCAGAATAAGCTGGACACTGAAGCATTGATAGACAAACTGCACAAAGTTGTCTGCAGATACAAAAAGTAGCCTGTGTTTCACATATATAATGATTAATATAATATTATGACCACAACGAGGCACGACCTCCACTGGTTCATTGGACTGCTTTCGATAGATACTGAATACTGCATGAACACTCTGACCCATTTATCTACCATCATTTTGGCCCAAACTCCCTCAAATCCTTGTGCATGTCCATTTTTCCTGCTTCTAACATTCACTTCACCTGTCGATGGTCATAACGTTAGGACCGATCAGCGTATGCTACTATATGTAATCTGGGTTTTATGCTTGTGTCCGTTGCTTCATAACTAGATTCACCATTAGATGTGCGAGGGAGTCAGACAGGAGACTTTAGTCTGTGGTGGCCGCTTGGCCTTCAACATTTACACATATTTCTGTTCTGAGAAGTGTAAGGAAAACATGTCACCTGAAAACAGATCTTCGACAGGGGAGATGCGTATCACTTCAGACTGTTGAAACGTTCGTTTCTACAAAAACACAACAACCTTTCATCAAACATCTTTTTGCTGCTCCTGGTCTGTAGTTATCTGCCTTGCAGGAAAATAAAAACAAGGTAGAGGAAGGTGGCACCTGTGTGGTTTCATTGTGTAGTGTTTACTGCATTTATTTTGCATACAGAAGGTCTTGGGTTCAGTCCCCAAAACTAGACCTTTATAGTTCATACAAAGAAACTATAAACCTTTAACTTAACAAGCTCACCAGGCACAACAGCCTGCAGCTGAGGACGCTACTGTCCACGTGGTATGTCAGAGTGTCTTTGGACAAGATTCAGGACCTGGGGAAGAGTGTTAACAGTGCTGTCAGTGCTCAGTAAGACCAGAAGAGCGTAGTAACAAAGTACCTTTAAACCGAGTATTTATTTAGTATAAGTAAGAGTTTTAATATAGTAACAACAGAAACTGAACAAACAATATAATATCTCACTGCCACACCTGAGTTATAAACTCCACTCGGCCGCAGACCGGTGCTGATTTACTTACGTTTGAACACAGCACTAAACACTGAGCTTCCAAGAGGGTTAGTAACTTTGCATGTAACTTTGTGCCTGTTTTAATACTGTGACTTCTAAAAGTAACACTGTAAACCAGCAATACACTGAAAAAAGATATGTAGCAAAACTGGACAGTTCTCTTAAGCTCAATTAAACAAACACACAGTGTCCCAGGGCATGCTGGGAGATGCCATTTAGCCAACCCAAACATGTGACAATATTTTACTCGTTTTAAACCCTGAAAAACAACACATCATTTGCGTCTGCATTTCAGCCACACCACTACTGCTTATGTGCAGATTTGTACCTAAAGCAGTGTGTGCATAACACTAATGCTGGATCTTGATCCATCGCACTACTGGTGCCATTTCGTGCATGGTTGTTCAACAACCCTATCAGAAATAAGAAAATGTCTAATAGGTTTTATATGCGTTTTTTAGGTATAGCTTATACACTATACCTAAAAGTATTCGCTCGTTTACCTTCACACACATATGAACTTGAGTGGCATCCCACTCTTCCATCCCAGCTATCCCATTCAAGTTCTTCCACACCAATCTCGCTCATCTCAGTCATGTTGGAACAGGAAGGGGCCATCCCCAAACATCTCCACTGCTGTGTAGCCCAGTGGCAGCGTGCTTTACACCACTGCGTCTGATGGAAATATCCCGATCCTTTTGGAAATATAATGTAGCTGACTTGGTAACGATTTTTCATTGGTTAAATATACCGAAAGGTAAATAAATGTGGACTGAATAGCTCAACATCTGACAGCAGGCTTATTTCTCTAAACGTGATCGCTCAGTTTTGGGCGAAACGGTTTCATAACTTAATCCAGAGGTGATTTAAATGTAGTCTGAGGCACTATAGGGCACTAATTTCTGAAAGTAGACTGAGTCACATACACACATGCAGGGCTTGTGGCTTGTTCTGAGTTGTCGTTTGGGATTGCATAAGTGCAATTATAGCAGAAACAGCAGCGTCTTCTGTTCGGTGACCGTGTACCCACAAGCAATGAACAGGGTCTTGGAATCATGTCAAATGTGCTATTAAACTGTACACAAAGACCAAATTGAAAACCAGTAATCCTCTGTATGGGAGGCGAAAACCTTTCACCTCTAAACTATCCCGACTGGTTTGGTGACCGAAGAGATGCAGGCAGTTATGATGAAAGCGTGGAAGTGGAATGATTCATAATGCGGATCTGACAACGGTATGCATGCGGATAAACCTCTAAGCAGCAAGGTTTTTGTTCTTTTATTGCTCTTATATGGTGTGTGTCAGTCTCACTCTCCACCTGTATGAATCCAACGACTGACATGGTGTGTGTTAATGATTGGCCTGATCATGACTGCATGAGGCCCATAAACCCATTTAGACCATACGGCAAAGACGCAAAAGTTTTATTCACAACGCACACACACACACACACACAAGGAGGTTTTTATGACTTAGTACATGCACTTCATGCTGGGAAGTTTTTATTTATTAACCTAGTTCTAGCTCAGTGTCGTTCTCTGGTCTGCTAATCCAAGTTGATAACTTTGTTTGAGATGAGGTCAGCTAACATTTACAAGTGCAGATGTAACTGAGACACTAGGTGCGCCTGAGTTTATTCGCTGTTTCACTACGCCCCCTTGTGGTGCACACATCAATTTGCAAGTGTATCAGCTGAGATTAATCTTCCTTCTCAGTGAGTGTATCATGTCTTTGTAAGCGGTAGCATTAACCTCACCGTATTTTCACTGTCACTGTCCAGTTTATGTAAAGCAAAGCATTACCTGTGTTTCTATAATGTAGAGGTTATCACATTTTCTTTACAAACAGAATTCCCAGTGGAACCAGTTTTGGAACAACCGTGAGCTCTAGGTCCCACTGGTGCATCCTCACATCTCATGTTTAACTCTCTATTCAAATGCTGGTTGAAATGTCTTTAATTAGTGTGTGAGTGGGTGTGGATCTATGCACTGCATACAAATCAATCAGTTAAAACTGGAAGAAAACGTGCAGGCTGTGGAGACGTGTTCGAGCTGGTGCTCTGTTCCACCTGTCAGGTGGACTTATCGTCATGAGCTGCCAGCATTTAGTGTCGTTATCTAATTTGCATTCAATAAAAAGTTTGCATGCTATTTGTGCTCTTAACCACATATCCAGCTGAGGGTGATGATGATTGGTGGTTCTAAATTGGCTCTAGGTGTGATGAGACGGTCAATGATCGTCTGTCTTTGTGTGATAGCCTGCAACATCACCGGGGTTCACACTGTTTTCACTCATGGACAGAAAAGATGCTTCATTACCTAAAATTTAATATCTCAAGAGAGACTGACTGTAAAATAAAAATCACAAAATATAATATGGCAGACTTTATATGGGTTTATGAAGAATTCTGTGCCATTGTTATCACTGTTATTAGGAGCACAGCTCAGATGAAGACTGAGAATCAGATCTACATTGCCGATTTGGAATCGTATGCAAGCTTATCATTTCCTTCTATTATGTCTGGCGTGTATTTCAGATAGTCACATATTGCAAAACAAAAATCGAGTTACACTTTTGCATATGTAACACCCATGCAAGCTCCCCCCCCCTCAATCTAAAGACCCCTTGGATAGAGCTCGCTATACGAGACTTGTAGCTGATATGAATCTGCAGATAATGGCTGAGCTTGACTTTGTGACTGGCCTGAAATGAACGCAATGTTCAAAATTTTCATCCCACTAGTGTTAGAGGCTAAAATTCACACAACTTCACCAAAACTGGACAACAGAAAATTTCCTGGTCTGAACATTCTGGATTTCTCCTTAGACTTTCACATGGTGGTTTAGATCCATCCAGCCTTGTACCAATGGTTTGAGCTACAGCTGGTGATGTAAATATGTGGGGGATATATTACTGGCACACAGTAGGCCCTTTAGTACCAATTGAGCATCATTTAATAACCGGAATCTACCTGAGTGTTGTTGCTTACCATGTCCATCCCTTTATGACCAAAGTGTGTTATCCTCTTGGACATAATAAGTTCACTCTACTCAAAGGCCTCCGCAGTCTCAAGATCTTAATCAAATAGAGCACATCCATGATGTAGTGGAATGGAAGATTCACATTATGGATGTGCAATATGGACCAAAATCCCAGAGGACAGTTTCCAGGGCATCGTTGAATCTGTGCCACAGAGAACTTCTCGAGGCAAAAGACAGTGCAACCCTAGCAAGGTGTACTTAATAAAGTGTCTGACGTACATATACTATAGATATTGGTAAAAGCAGCAGGTCTGGAATATAAATGTGGGAAATCTTTTTTCTAAAAATGCCAGTTAGTAGAAGGTTACAAATACGACCTTTTCTGCCATTTTTCTGTTTTCATTGCCACAGCAATTTACAAACACACTGCTTACATTTCGATTTAATAGCAAATGACACTTAAGAACCAAAGTATAAGAAACAACACAGACACAGGGTATTAAATTGCACCAAAAACATGTTTTATTCTATAAAAGAAGAAGAAAGGGAGGGGAAAATAATCACAACTGTACAGGGAGAAACTGACTTTTAAACACCATGAGTCACAGTATCAAAAAGCTCACGTTTTCCTCACTGATCTTTACACATTTGTTCTGTACAAATACAAAAAAGAAAAATATTATTAATAATTGTATTATTATAATGATAACTGCATTGCACTGAGTAAATATAGTACTGGCCCATAAGTTACTGCATTCAATAGAAAATACCTAAAAGTTCCAGATTTGCAGAAGAAGATGTGATTCGTGGTGAGTCGAGGCACTCGCGCACAGACGTGACGTCACCCTCAGACACGAACTCGATCCCGTTACGGTTTAGGCAGGGATAAAACTCTGTCTTTATGGTTCTTTTTTTTCACAATCCTGCTTTTATACAAGAACAAAAAGGGGAGGAAACGGGAAAAAAGAGGAATACTGAGGAAAAACAAGCTTGCACAAACCAACAAGAAGCAGGAGATAAATGTACACATGCATCAGTCTCCCTGCCAAAGCTCCGACACCAGCGAAAATATCCTGCCCAGGGTGTCGTCAACAGGCTCGGATGTTAATAACCGACCATCGTCGGTGTGTCTCCAGAGGTTTCAGTGCGTGTGTGAGTTTGTCTCGGTGTGCAAATATACCAACTGAGCTGATCAGTGTGCTTGTAAAGCAAAGGGGCCAATAGCAGATACTAAATGACACAGAGTACATGTGCTCTGTGGGGTTAACATTCCCAGAAATAAAGGGGCTTAGCATTCAGGGGTACTTTTTAATGCATTAATCTTTGGGATTTCTGCCTCTGTTACGATATATTTGAGATATGTGAGAGGGAAGGTTTCATTCGTGGTGCTAAAAGGAGACAAGAAGCTGTATTTGGAGGTCTTGAGATTTCGCTGGATTTCTACTAAACGTTCATTCGTTCCTGACCTCGTCCACTAATTAGTCATAAAGATGACATTTAAATGATAAACGAGGTCAGTGCCGAGCAGTTAGTGTGTGTGGTCGAGGAAAGATCAACGATTCCATTCACATATAACAAAAAAATCGAAAGCAATCTCTGAAACAGACACGAGGCCGATGGAGAGATAAAACTGAATGTGCTGGAAAAACCAGAACCCCATTTCCTGTTAGCACCACAAAGAAACGTCCACGCACCTCAAGTGTAATGACGTGGAGCCAGGAAGCCCCAGAAACAGATAAGGTGTACGACATCTGGTCCGATAAAAAGTGAATCTAAAGAGAAGACGCATATAGTAGCTCTGTGTTTTGTTTTTGCACTTCAATTAGGTATCTTTAAAAGAACCTTTTATTTAGTGCAGCACTTGACTGATCTAACATGAATAATGTTTTTGCTGCTTGGATTTTAACATCGATTTTAAAAAGGAGAAACATATCAACACATTTAAACTGGCTACTGTAAATCTGGGGACTTCCTCTTACTTCCTGTTAACTTATCTGAGCAGAACACACCTGAAGCTGAAGGAAGAAAAAATGGGTCTGACCCAAACCAACTGAATCTCACATTTAACTTGACATTTAAAACCAGGTCCAGTACTGGGACATTAAGCTCGGTTCTTATAATGAATCCCTAGTTAGTTAAGTAGGGGGTCGTTTCCCACCCCCACCCCTGCTGGGGCATCTCAACGGTCTCACACGCACTTGACATGCTCACCAACGTCACTATAAGAAAACAAGAAGGCTACTCTCCATGCAACACAAATGTGCACAACACAAGTGGGACCATATAATTGTTCTTTTTTTAAGAAACTACGAAACAAATGTATTAGATTGAAAAAAAAAAATACACATGATGAAAAACACATTTCATCAAACCAACAGAGGAAGAAGAGAGAAAAAAAAGATTTTTCACATTATCTAGTCAGTGTTAAAAATAGAAATTCACCCGTTACATTTACTCTGCACTTTGATTATATACATTTATGTACACGGATTTCTCTTAATTATTTGTCATTGTCCTTAATGTCTTTATCAACAGTTTACAAAAGAAAGAAAATTGCAATCAAATGCATATACTCTTCTAGAAAGATGTGCTTAGTAACTTCTTTTTTTGTTTTTTTACTTGAAGCAGGGGATGTTAAGAGAAATGGGAACATTGCATCGCTCTGCGCTGCAAAAACATAACAAATAAACCATTAAAATCCTTCCAAACGAGTGACTGAATTCTAAGTAATGCTTCCCCTGATGGGAAATGGAAAGACAGGAACAGATTCCCTCATTTTTAAACCATATTCAGTGACTCGGCTAAGACGGATTCTCTTCTGTTTCGCAGCGCGGAGACCATGCAACGAATCTGCCCTCTTCACGGCATGCGCTCCGCTCACAGCAAGCCTGCATGTCCATCTCATTTATCGCAATGTGAAAAGTCAAGATGTAAAACATTTTGCTCTCACTTACTAGCTTCTGAAATGATGACAAAGACGACTGTAAATGGCGAGAACGAATTCAAAGCAAAATGTGTGTAGACGTTTTTTATTGGGGGGGGGTTGTTGCTTGAAAAGAGACGAGCCAGGACGAGAAAAGCCTGCTCCGTCCATCACAACCCCAGCTCCCCACTCGCTCATTACCAAGTCTGTTTGAAATTATGGATGTGTTTCCACACCTCAAGTCTTATATACCAACACAGAGTTGTGATCAACAGCGCAGGCCTCTACACAAACCCGACCTTCCTCTTAAGGTTCCTGCAACAACCCTACGTGAGCTGCTTATCAGGAACCCAACTACCAGCTAGTGCTCTAGGACTGAGATCAGAACAGCGCTTGGAGCTGCATCTGCGTTATGTTGCATAATCAAGTTCAGCCCGGATCGGGAGCTGAAAACCAGCCCACTTAAGACATGGACACTGTGGGTAAGGAACCAGGGTGAGGTGGGGGTCGATTCTGCTCCAAAAGAACCCAATTCGAGACACGATTCATCTGTTAGTATCTACTCGAGGCTTTTAACTGAGATTCTATTGCCATTAAAAACAAACCGGAGTGAATTGACCCCCACCCTGGTAGAAATGCTAGTGAGGAGAGCGCTTAAGTTTCCCCGTGGTTTAAACCCCAGGCGCCTGGACCCCGACAGCCCTACGAGACGCCCGATTTCTCCCAGAACCACCGACAGACGACCTTCACCACTCCGTTATCAGTCTTCTTGCTCTCATAACGATGCAAGGTTACAAAACCATTTAATTATATTAAAAAAGAACAGTGTCGAAAGAGTCTGATGAGCAAAAGCTGGAAATTCTCAAACCATCTGATTTGTTAAAACTTTGAAATGCTTTAGGTTTAACTCACTTTGGTGACACTGTTAAAATAAATGTTAAAATTTCTATTTTAAAAGGCTTGAAAATCAGCAAGCATGTTTTTTTCAGCCAAAAAATTTTTCTCACCAAATACAGAAAAATTCCACACATAACACCTTTAATTTCCTGTTTTTAAACTTCAAAAACTAAACAACTGAACTCAAGCGAACGCTGTGGCCAGTCGTCGTCTGTCGGCGGTTCTAGTTTTGCCCTTACAGATTGACTTCGGTTATTAAGGCTCGACGGGCAAGAGGTAAAAGAACAACAAGTGCCCGGAACAACGCACTCATAAAAATCTTAAATTCTTGATTATGTGTTTGTCTCAAAACATGCACACTAACTCACGGACACGCACACACGCACACTCAGAAAAGCTCCCCTATTCCCTGCATGAGAGTTTTACTTGTATTCTCAATCTATTTGTGTCTCCTCTGTCTTTTTCACAGCCTCAGAAAACAACGACCAAAAAAACAGATCTGAAAGTTTTTTTTCTTTTTAAATAAAAAACAAAAGAACAACATTTTGTTTAGAACACCAAAAAAGAAAAGAAAAAAAATGTAGACAGGACTAAAGGCCTTTTTTTGTGTTTTTCTGATAAAACAACAGCGACGACGGCGCAAACAAAGCAAATACTGTTATTCAAGAGGAATCGGAAAGGTGTGTGCGGCGGGGGAGGGGGCGGGGCGATAACAACCACGTGATCGATAGATCGATACAATGAAAACAAATGAAGTTTTATTAAATTCACAGTCTTGTAGCTCCCTGTACCGGGGGAGGTGGCGGGGGTTTAGGGCAGAAGGAGGCGAATGGCGATGGGAGGGTGGGGCGCAGTGTTTTAGCCTCAGACATGCTGATGCATTTGACGTCACTTCAGCTGCTGTCAATGAAATAAGCGCACACACACACACACACACACACACACCCCGATATGCACAGTTAAGTAAATACCTCATCTGAATTTATGATAAATGAGTTTTGGTTCTTTTACTTTTACAAACAGAACCAGGAACTAAAGAACTCCAGGAACTGCACTACTCTACGCTCCACTTTGCAATCCGAAGACAGTCCAAATATTCAGCAATTGTAAGCAGTTTACTGTCATCCAAGTCGTAGCTACTTAATATTTAAGGAGCTATAATGATATCTGGAGCATTTTTGAGTAATGCTGTATTTTTTATTTATTTACCTGTTACTTGATCAAAAAGTCACTCAGTAAGATCACATTCGCCTCAGGCAAATATAACTGGGGTGGAACGAAACTCAAAGTTCTCAAGAACTTGAAAAAACAACTTTTCCTGGAAAAGTTGTGGCGGGAGACGGCGTCCTCGAAAGTCTCTTTAGCTTCCAAGAAAATAAATTTTGGAGTCACGTAGATTCCAAACTCAGGATATGAACAAAATAAAAACTGTAAATCAAGAAAAGAGCAGCTGAAGTGACATCTGTGTGAGCCCTCCTCTTCCTCTTTGCCTTTTGGATGGACTGATGCATGTAATGGATGGATGGAAGCATGAAAGTCCCTGCTGCTGGATGTCCTTCAGTCCATCCTTTCTCTTTCTGAGGAGGCAACATCTTGTGTGACTGAGTCGGAGGATGGTAGAGAGGACTGCTTTGGGCTGGACGGTAATGATGACAGACACACACACGCAGCAAAAAACATCCTGCTGCCACCACCAAACAAACACACAGACACAATTGTCCTATGACTGTGAGATGAAGATGAGGAGGAAGAGGAGGAGAAGGTAAAGTCCTTTTTTTTTTCTATTTGCAAGGTGGGTTTAAAATCCCGCAGGAGAGCAGAGGGCAAACAGTGTGAGGTGTGGGGACACTGGTACAAGATGTGCTGTGAGGGGCTTTTGAGAAATCAAAGGGTCAGAGGTCAGTTTGATAGGGAGCTGGGAGCGTCAGGGGAGAGGAAGGAAGGAAGTCAGAGTTCACATCATCACGTGGCGGCGGCGGTGCAGGGAGAGGTGGTCAGACCGGGAGAAGGAGCGGTCGCATTCGGTGCAGCGGAAGGGTTTGATTCCGGTGTGCTTGCGAAAGTGTCGGGTCAGCTCGTCGGAGCGGGCGAAGCGCCAGGTGCAGCCTTCCCAGGTACAGTGGTAGGGCTTCTCTCCTGGAAGAGACGAGGAGAGGAGTTAGCAGGAAGGAGGCAGGGAAGGAGGTAAAAAAAAAGGAAGAGGAGGGTCAGGACGATGGTGGACGAAATTGAGCAAACAATTTATTTACTACAGGTTATTTACTACAATTACTCTACCTAATCATGTCAATCACTGTATGACTGTAGAATAAAATTAAGATAATATTCAACACAGGAGCTTCAAACAGCCAAATCCTGCTTACCATTCCTACACACACCTTAACAGTGTCTTACCTCAGGAAACCTGTCTGAAAAAAAATACCATTTAGCACTTTTTCCCTAATCTCCTTCAGATTAGGGAAAACTACTGTCTGCTGAGAGCAGATAAGACGTGAACTGTGCACTGACAAATGTTGAGCCACCGGAGGTTACATTAAATTCTCTAAAGGGGCCATTTTAATCCTTAAAGATCACCCTGCAGTAATCTGTAAGTAATGATTCTGGTCTTCACCTGGAGATGAACTGCTCCTTTCAAAGAACACCTGGACTGCACTGATTTATTTGTGGCGTTGTTGTGATGCGTTTCTAGGTCCGAGCTCACCTGTGTGTATCCTCCTGTGGGCTTTGAGGTGGGAGCTCTTGGTGTAAACTTTTTTGCAGCCTTCGTAGTCGCACATGTGGATCCGCCGCCTCTTGATGTCTGGCGAATCTGGATCGACGGGCTCCAAGTCCATAACCGACCTGAGACACCGAAAGAGGAAAAGGACGATTCTGTTGAGAAATGCTTCTTCTTCTCTCATCATGTTCAGGAGAACTTAACACCGATTTAGCCACCAGGGGGCATCAGAAAGTCACACAGCTCCATTTCGATATTCCTCCCCTTCCCTCTATTTGTCTTGAATCATTTCACCTTTAAACTTATTTTTTACTCCCTTCTTTCCTTAAACCCATAAGATAAACTCAAAATTATCCCATCAGCACCTCTTTGTCGCCCTTTTTCTACCTTTGACTTCTTCCTCTGAAATGATGCTTCAGTTTTCCAAGAATCAGCTGTGTGAATTATCATATTCATATTTACAGGCAGTCAAACTTTAAATACATTTGATTGGAAACAAAAAGACAAAAAAAATAACACCGCTGATGTCCCTCTTTACAAGGAGGTGTGACGGTGAACTGCATTACATAAGCTTGTTTATGCCCCTGCTCTGGAACAGCCCTGCCCTGCAACACACACACACACACACACACACACACACACACAGAAAATCACAAATAATCTTCCTTAAACCACTTTAAAAGACACAAAATCCACAAAAGACACTTACTTTTGTACTCTGAAACACACTTTCTCTCTCTCACACCCACACACACACACACACACTAGATAAGGGCGCTGAGCAAACTGTCAACGCCCACACCCTGAATTTCAGTTACAGTCAGGCAGCCTCGCCCATTGGGTGTGGCAGGAGCTACGTCCTGATTCTCTAATAAACACAGTCTCCAGCGGCACACCACCCTTTACCCTGCGATATAAAACAATCTTTCACGTGTCCACGCTTTCCTCTGGAGGGCTAAATGTCCTAATTTATGTCTATAGAGCGCTCACGACGCACACATGCGCCCACTTGTCTTCCTGTGTTACAGTCTGGGCGTCTCCAGTGTGTTCTGCTGTACAGAGGGTTATATAAGGTTATATAAGCATCCAGTCATGGCAGCGCTGCAGTAATGTAATTAGTCAGGAGCCTGCAGGCGAGGGAGGTGACCCCCACACAGAGAAAGAATTTCTCATAAACCCTGCTGTGCGTTAGAGTCCCTCTTGCTGACCCTGCCGAGTCCTATTATCAGCAGTTATCACACATGGATTTATGCCTTTCCGACAGTTTTACAGACATCTGATTTACAGTTGGCGTCTCCAAAAAGTGCTTTTCTGTCACAATTTTTTTCTGCTGCAGTACTTCGACTTGCCACCAGGAGATCAAGACTTATGCGGGTTTTAAAGACCTATGTTGCTGCCCATTTGAGGAACCCTATGTCTATGCAAAGAGAGGCTATGGAGAGTCACCTGCATGGAGCCAACAATCTAGCTTCACAATTCACTACAAAGAACTTCTTTGTCTGTTATGACTTCTACTTTCATCGCAGCGTCAGGCTACAGAAAAGAACCATCGAGAGCACAAATCTAAAATACTTATCCTTGTACCAAACATCTGACACTGCCCCCTAGTGGCACTTCACAATAAAGAACTGGGTCTGCAACAGTCTGCATACCAGGTTTTCTGTCATTTGATAAAGGTGTGAAACCACAATAAACCTTATTTATTATGCAACTTATAACTTGCACAAGCAACGTGATGAAGAGGCGAAGAGACCGTGCAGGAAGGAGGTTGGGGTGGACGGAGGGGTCAAAAAAAGAAACCCACTGGACTTTAACATGCGAGATAACCATTTCCTGTTCTAAACTGAAACTATGGCCATTCAATAACGTTGCATTATGCTCTACTTCCTTTCTCAAGTACAAGCTCTCCACTCGCTAGAGGAGAACTCAGGGCTTTGACTGGCTTATTGTTAAAGACAAAATGTTGGTTGCACTCTTAAGCGTACTGTCAGGATCCCTGAGCTATCTCCATCTTCCTGTCAATGCATCACATTTTAATTGCTGCTGATATCTAGTTTTGTATCCTTAATTGCTCATTTTTGTGGTTATCAGCTTATGAAACCTTAGATCTAGAAAATATAATCATTCATACTGGGCTCTGAGCATTTTCAAATAATGGGGCACCAGGGTGACTGTGCCTGAAGACCTGCATTCAACATTTCATTAATGCATCTTTCATTTTTTTATATTTATTGATTGCATGTAAAATTTTACAGGTTTGGCTAAATACATTGTGCTTGATGCGTCCATCTGCATCAAAGACTCACCCCGCATCAAGGCTCTGGGCGCTGATGGAGGCCGATCCAGACTCTGTACCGCTCTCTGCATCGCTTTCACTTTGATATTCCACTGGAGATGTTGAACCTGGCTTGATCCGAACTGCGGGGAGGAAAGGATGAAAGGAAGATGGGTGTAAAGAGTGAATAGAAGGACATAGAGTGGTAGAAACAGATGAAGGAAAATTGTGGGGCCATGGAATTGAGAGGGAGGAGGGAAAAAAAGAAGTTGGGGGTAGGGGGTGGAAACGGAGAGAATAGAACAGCAGGGGGTTAATAACTTCTTAACAGCAATGTCTGGTTTCCAGCAACTTAGCAAGACAAAGGCTTGCTCCAAGTGTGTGTGTAGGATTAGGTGTGGTCTGCATGGCTGCAAAATGGATCAAATCTGAGGCCAAATCCCACGCTGGATTCCTCTTCATGTCTGCTTGTTTTCTACATCTTTCTCAAAATGCCTGTTTTAGCCTCCAGTTTCTATTAAAAGAAGCATCTTCCAGTGGTTGTCTTTTACTTTCAGTTTCAACAACCTTTTACAATGTCACAGCAGGAGGAAGATGATGTGAACAGCTGTTAATAGGAAGAAAAAAAAAGCTGAACTCACAGACAATGCTAATTAGCAATTAAGTGAAAGACAAATTTCCCAGAGCTATCGGAAAGCTTCGGCGCGCGTCCTCGAGGATTGGCAAGCTGTTCGAAATTCTCACAAAAGGAAGGAAGACGTTTAGATTTTAAACCGAAGGTCCTGCTTTTGAATTCTTGATTACGGAGAGTTAACCGCTCTCAAGACATTTCCAGCTGCTCGTTTGGCTCTGGAAGTGTAAATTCATGTCCTCATCAGCTAATATGTAAAGGGAGGATGGCCTCGGCACAGCGCCACATCAGAAAAGTCATCGTATAAAAGGAGATTATTGCAGTTTCTTGTTATCTGATGTGTTAGTTTCATGGCCTAAAAAGAAAAACAAAGCTTTACAAGAGACCAGATGCTACCTAAACGCCACCAGACTGGACACAGAGAACTTTATATATGTGTGATTTTGATTTTTAATGCACCTTCAATGAAATCAGGCTGGGTCGATTAATTGTTAGATCTCAAATTGCCCCCCCCTTTCTCCTCCTCTGTGTGCAGGAATGTGGCAGCCACACTGTTCAAAGTCCACCCAGCCCGGAGAGAGCAAGAAGGGGTGGGGTGGTTGGAAGGGTGACGCAAGGAATTTGGGTGGAGTGTGTATATATATCTGTATGAATGTGTGTGTGTGTGTGGCAGTGGTGGTGTGGGGAGGGTCATGCACCAAAAAAGAAAAAAAAAAAGTGGTGCTCTTTGTCTCTGGAGACAATAAAGCCACCCCCACCCTCCTCTGCTGCCTTCCTCTTTCAAAGGCAGAACGACCCATCTCCTCTCCTTTTGACCCTCCTCGTGCTTCCTCACCCGACCGCCCCCCCCCCACACCACCTCTCCGCCTCACCTCGCTGCCTTCGCTGTGCGCCCACCTATCTAGCCTCCTTCTCCTTTTCCTCCCACTCGACGACTCGGCGCGTGAGCTGCCAATGTCAGCTGTCTGCTGCTCGTTCGCTTCGCATGGAAGAAGAAAAAAAAAGAAATCCAAGTTCCCGTGTTGTCTGCTCGCTCCCCTCGTCGTGCTCACAACTACGCTCTTTGTTTCCTCTCAGCGCAGGGATGTGAAACGTACACAGAAAACAGGTTTATAAATGAGCTACGAGAACAGGCCGACAACCTTCAGTTATCCACTCATTCGCTCACTTGATTGATGACTTTAGATTGTTTAGAGCAGTGGTCCCCAACCTTTTTTGCGCCACGGACCGGTTTATGCTCGACAACATTTTCATGGACCGGCCTTTAAGGTGTCGCGGATAAATACAACAAAATAAAACTAGTACCGGTACCGAAAAAAAGAAAATTTATTCATAACACACGTGAAAAGACCAAGGAAAACCGAGTAAACGATAAAAACGATAACAAAATAACGCTGAAAACCGATTAAAAACCCTGAAAACTATACATTTCACACCTGAGCCTCAACTCTCGCGGCCCGGTACCAAACGACGGGGGTTGGGGACCGCTGGTTTAGAGGATGTTTTGAGCAGTGAACAAACTGTTAACTGTTAACTGCTCAACACCCTCAAAGCAGGGATTAGAATGAGAGAGAGAGCTTTTTTGCCCCATATTGGCTTCTTTTCATCAGCTCCCTGTTAATCCAGAGTCCAATTTACACATATCTCCTTCTACTCACATATAAGGTCCTGAATAATCAGGCTTATCTGAAAGACCTCATAGTACCATATCGCCCTAATAGAGCACTTTGTTCTCAGACTGCAGGTTTACTTGTAGTTCCTAGGAAAAGTAGAATAGGAGGCAGAGCCTTCAACTTCCAGGCCCCTCCTCTGTTACGGCTGTTATAGTTAGGGCTGGATCAGGTAACGCCGAATCCTGCGTTAGTTACACTGCAATAGGCATGGAAGGCATTGAGTGTTCCTTCTCCACTAACCATCTGTTTATACACCACTCTGCATTTGTACAAGCACTATGCTTGCTCATAGGGGGTCATGTGATTGTTGCCTTTTCTCTGTATTATTGTAGGGTCTTTTCCTTGCTGTAACAATGCTTTTTGGCAATGAATCTTATACCGTTGAAAAGCCTGTTTATTTCTAAAGAACATGTATTTGTGGGTTGAGCAGCAGAGTTGAGAGTATCTGCGTTGCATCCATGAAAAACTAGCCAAATCTTCTCTGCTGTTGCCAATCGTCTTATTCTGCTGCCAACACAACCACACTGGCTGACTTGTGGCAATGCTAGTTGAAGAAAAGGATGTATGAGCGTAACTCACATACTCAACTTTGCTGCTCAACCCATTTTGAATGTGAGACCATTAAAACAGATATGAATGGCTTTCCAACATTCTAAGATTTATTGTCAAGAAGCATTGTTACACCAAAGAATTAATAGACCAACCACAAATATCTCTAATAATAATAATGGATTGCATTTCTATAGCGCTTTTCAAGGCACCCAAAGCGCTTTACAATTCCACTATAGAGATTGAAAATGTGACATCATTCAGGGGTAAAACCGCAAAGAATTCTGGGAACTCGTGGCAAGAGGTACTAGCGCACGCAGGCTTTCAATTTAAATCAGTTACACAGCGATAAAAAGAAACACAAAAAATGGCAAGAAGCTGTTGTATTATTAACTGCAATAGCCGGTCGCATGACAGCCACGGGAAGCCGACGGGTAAAGAGATCGGTTGTTATCGGATTACGTCGTTGAAGAGAAATTGTTCGAGCCGTGTTTCCGAAGTAACAAAGAGCCGACTGATGGCCTGGATTGCAGCCATTCAAAGACCAAATATAACATCCCAGAACACTCCAGCTCACATGTTAGTCTGCTCCAAGCATTTATACAAAGGTCAGTGTTTTGTAGTAGTTAATACGTCATTTTTCATAACATAATTGGTGATATAGGTGACAAGCAAGTCTGGTGCTGAACAGAAATTGTCGCGCTATGCTCCTTTGTTTATTGTGCATAAATAGTGAATTGTCCTGACACAATATTGCGTTTCGCTTCTGTTATTACCATGGTACATTGACAAAAACATATACTTTTATTCACAGGGTAAAACAGTTTTTTTGTATCACTAATTGCCCAGTACGATTACAGCATACAATATTATTGTCACTGCTACATTTCTGTAATGCGAACCAGAAATTATTTCCACTACTAATTAATTATCATTGAGCTCAAAGGTCCTATTAATAAACGGTTAACGAATGTGTATTTATGAAGACGATTTGTGAGACTGGTAAACTTATGATACGTACGATGGTCTTTCGTTCTACACGGTGCATTTCAAGGTCCTGTACCCATCCGTCGGTAAACTGTACCTGGGCTTGTTGCAGTGACCTGAAGTTACTAAACTTCATGAGTGTATGCACTCACTCCAAGAACCGTATAATTATAAATATGAGCGTGGTGAAAGTTGGGCAGCACGCTAACGTCTTTTGTCCACTCTGTGTGTTCGTAAGGGTCTAACCCTTTCACTCCTTTGATTTTTTTCCTCGTATCTTTTCTTTGACTTTTCATCAAGTCTGTCTTTGTACGGACCGGCATTGTTCTCCTTCGTTTTGTACATTCCTTTTTTGGGGGGCAAAGAAAAAGCAAGAATTTATTGGAACTGGAGAATGAACATTTTGCGGTGCTGCAAATGCTTGCATTTGATGCGGTACTTGGATTGTTTTGCCACGAGTTCCCGGCATGCAATGCACGAAAGTCACGTGGTCTGTCAATCTCTATTCATTCACTCTCACATTCACACACTAGTGGAGGCAAGCTACAGTTGTAGCCACAGATGCCCTGGGGCAGACTGACAGAAGCGAGGCTGCCATATCGCGCCATCGGCCCCTCTGACCAACACCAGTAGGCGGTAGGGTAAAGTGTCTTGCCCAAGGACACAACAACCAGGACAGAGAGCCCGGGGATCGAACTGGCGACCTTCCGGTTACAGATGCGCTTGCCTGAGCCACGGTCGCCCTACATTTCATACTACCAACATTTGAGATCATTTCTAGTTTTAAGTACATCATATTGTATGGATTACACAGTCCTCAGTGTTGCCTCAGTATCTTGCATCTTAACCTGTCGTTAAAGTGCTTTTGCTCCTTTACTGAAGTCAAATGAAAAGTACAATCAAATCACAAAATAAAACTCTGACCCCAGGCAGACATACAGATCACCAGGTTAAGTAATTTCACCGCAGCATCACTGTTAGGTGTGGCAACCAGGGCAGCACTGCAGAAACAAGCCTGATCTAAAGTTAATCTTCAACACAGAAAGACTGCAAGTCAACATGAAACATGATGTTATGTCAGCACATTACTCACTGACAGGAATACCAATTGTAAACAGATAGGCAATGAGTTATGGAGAGGTGGGCAGTTTATTTGGAGAGAAAGAGGGCCTTCATAATGACTAATTAGTTTGACCTACTGGCACGCATGTGCACTGAATTTACATCATTTTCCAAGAGGTTAGGATTTACGTGCCCAGTTATCGCGGTTTTTAAAGGACAACGAATCAAAGAAAAAGGATATCAGATATTGTGCTGCCACCAAACCAGCAGCTTTGTTACAATGGCAGCAAAAATTACAAAAGGGCTTGTTATTACTTCACTGAATTCTGTTCTACTTGATCTAATAGAAAGGTAATAAAGGAGCAGGGGTGGACTGAAATAATACTTCTCCAACCCCAAACCCCTTAGGCTAACCCTATATCTAATTTTTGGAGGGGCTGTCACAATATTAGAATTTCTGTACCCGTTTAAAAGAAGTTTAAACAAAGACTGTTTGAAAAAAACAACCAACCAAAAAAAAAGGAAAAAAGAAAAATGTTATCAGTGCGTCTTGTCTCTTCTTGGCAAATGAATTTAGCTCAAAATAGGAATAAAGGCAGATGTAGAGAGAGTCAGTATCAGAACCAAAACAACTATCACGGTTACCTTCAATAGCAAAGGACAAGCTGGTGAACTCTGGAGTGGACCATCACCTCACTACCTGGATTTTGGACTACCTCACCGACCGACCACAGTATGTGAGGACTCAGGGCTGTGTGTCGGACAGGGTCGTCTGCAGTACGGGGGCCCCACAGGGAACGGTTCTGGCTCCGTTCCTCTTCATCATCTACACTGCAGACTTCTCCCACAACTCCACCCAGTGCTTCCTGCAGAAGTTCTCTGATGACTCTGCAATAGTCGGCCTCATCACTGATGGGGACGACAAGGAGTACAGAGGACTGACCCAAGACTTTGTGGACTGGTGCCAGCAGAACTACCTCCAGATCAACGCCAGTAAAACCAAGGAGCTGGTGGTAGACTTCCGCAGGCACAAGCATTCTCCACTGCAACCACTGAACATTCAAGGTATGGACATTGAGGCTGTGGACAGCTACAGGTACCTTGGTGTTCATCTGAACAACAGACTGGACTGGACTCATAACTCAGACGCCCTCTACAGGAAAGGGCAGAGCAGGCTGTACCTGCTGCGGAGACTCAGGTCGTTTGGAGTGGAGGGCCCACTCCTGAAGACCTTCTATGACTCTGTGGTGGCTTCTGCTATCTTTTATGGTGTGGTCTGCTGGGGCGGCAGCATCTCTGTCGGGGACAGGAAGAGACTGAACAGGCTGATCCGAAGGGCCAGCTCTGTTCTAGGATGCCCTCTGGACCCAGTGGAGGTGGTGAGTGACAGGAGAATGGTGGCTAAGCTGTCATCACTGTTGGACAACATCTCCCACCCCATGCAGCAGACTGTGACAGCACTGAGCAGCTCCTTCAGTGGGAGACTGCGGCACCCACGGTGTGGGACGGAGAGATTTCGCAGGTCTTTCCTCCCCACTGCTGTCAGACTCCACAATAAAGACTTTAACTGATCAAACACACACATCCACACATGTGCAATAACACTAAGTGCAATAATCTTTTCTGTCATCGTTGTATTTTTACTCAGTTGTATATAGCATTTGTATTCTATTTTTATCTTATTGTATATTTATTTTATTTTATTCTACTGTATATAGTATTTTATTTTATTCTATTCTGTACAGTTGTGTACTGTATTTATTCTTATTGTATCCTAATTTTTGCCACATAACTTTTGCACTGTCCACTTCCTGCTGTGACAAAACAAATTTCCCACGTGTGGGACTAATAAAGGTTATCTTATCTTATCTTAGTAAGCATACATATGACAGCCCTCAGGCTGGAATTTCAAATATAGATACATCCTGAGTTTCTGAAGTTTGCTGTGTGCAGCATCAAAAACTCCCCACGAAGACACCAAACAGGACGTAAAAATCAACAGAGCTAGACACGTAAATACAAAACAACAAAACTACATATTTTAACCAGAGGAGGATGACTGGTTACTATTGAGCATCAAGCAAAAAACATAAGAAAACTTCAGAAAAACATTCATTGAACTTTAACTTTTTTACTCTCCGCCTCTGCCCTCCAGCCCTGTGATCCCCATCCACTACACAACAGCTTTCTGTGCGAGCAAGTAAACAATGCGTGTCTTAGCAGAGTGACAGTAGGATACGTGTTTGATGGATGCTGTGACGAGAGCATAGAGTCTACAGGCAAAGCTTACAAAGCGTGGACTCTGAGAGGTGTGTCGGCTCATTTATGCTTTTATAATAATCACCCGACTGACTGCGTGTGTTTGGACTGTGAAAGGAAGCCAGAGCACTCGCAGAGAACCGAAGCCCATCAGATCGGATTCAAACCCAGGACCTTCTTGCTATCAGTCAACAATGCTAACCACTCTGACACCGCGCCACAATACTGCCCTAAATTAGTATTATGTTTATAAAGAAATCTATTTCCCGTCTACTGTGCAATAATATTGTGCAAGTCAGCACAATGTGACCTGTAATTATGTAACATACTGTATGTACGGAGGACCAAAGCTGCCAAAATCAATATTAAACAAAAACAACAACTGTTCAATATATTAAATAAAAATTTAAATGATTAAAAACAATGTAACATATAATGGTAAGCACTGATTTGTTTATTAAAAGTAATCTAAGTTGTTGTGTAGAATTCATTTTTTTTATGTTATATCATCATTTATTAGTATTTTCTGAATCCATTTGAACACAGTGTAGCTTTAGTTACCCTCACACTTCATTTGTTTACAGTATACTTCAGTTTATTGTACTATGTTTCATTTCCTCCTGACTTGTGTCTATCTGTACTTTCTTTCTCGTTTCTCTACGAGTTTGCGCTTCAGAACGCAAACGAGCGAGCAGCAATTCGGCGTGCCTCGTGTTTAACTTTCTGCCTGTTGCTTGACTGACGCCACAAATAATAAACAAAGTAGTTGCCTTCAGTCATGAAACTGCTGCTGTTGCAGACGCGAGGTGCTTTGTGCAAACAAAAACAAACACAGAGATTAGAACAAATATAAATAAATAAATAAATGCTGATTAAACGCTAATTAAAAAATAAACATCAATCTTATCTTTTAACATTGCTAGAGCATTTACGGTCATATTACTTAATGTATTGGATATTTTGTATTTTCTAAAAGGGGTTTGAGACAAACTGGGAAAAGGTCAAAAACGTTAATCAAAACACAAACACACAGCAGCTCCTGGCATGGATGAGTAACAGTCTGAGAGCATCTTCAGGCCAGTCTGTGTGCTGCAGACTCTTCTGAGATTCACCGCCTGCCTCGTTTACATTCCTCAGTCCAGACTGTGTTGTTGTGAATCAGAGTCCAGGTGAACTCTGCCGACTTTGCCCAGGGACTCGACTGCAGTTAAAGGGGCGGAGGTCTATTTTGCCTGCTTGCCTGGGCAAATGTCAAGCGTCCGGTCGTGTGGACTCAGGGATTGACAGACATTTGCTGTTGTTTAGTGAACACCAACAGGAACACTTGGGAGGTTAAGACACTGCTGACTAATAAGAGTCCAGACAAATGCTAAGTAGTCAGCTTGTACATGACTATTTTAGCACACGTGGGGCATTCTTTGCTTTTTACATTACAGAATATGAGAAAATCAGCTGCTCAGAGGCTCACTGAAGAATTTTAGCCACTTCTCTGCAACATATGTAACAATTCTCTCTGCAGTTTTCCACATTTAGGCGACGCCATCAATCATCTGGCACATATGGAGAATTTCCAGAATGACAAAGATAGACAGGCAGACAGAAGGCAAATCTAACATATCACCAACCACAAACAGACACCAGCTCCTTTGGGAGAAACGCTGTGTTCCACCGAGACTGAGATCCCCCCCCCACCTCCATAAATGACAGTTTAAGCAGCGGTGACAGAACCATGCAACGCCAGGCGTGACAGTCAAAAGAGGAAGACTGACATTAAAGAGGAGAGGTCTACCGCTCATCTCAAATTACAAGTATTTTCATTACAGATATTGCGACATATTAAATAAACATTCGCGGTGCCACGTTCCTTCTTAACATCCTGTTTCAACATGGCACATTAAAGAAAGAAAGAGGTTCTAAAATGCTCTGTCACTGCAAAGTAAAACATCTTCCTACCCCCGTTTAAATGCATGATTTAGTCTGCTTCTCATAACAGCCAAAATGCAAAACTACAAGCATTAATAACAGAATTATTGCAGTTTTTGCAGTTTTCAAATTTCCTTTCACTTACTTGGTGAAGAGCTGATAAAAAATCCTTATCTTAGTGGAGGGAGGTGGAGGGATGTAAATCAAGATGGCAAGTCAGCATGGTGGCTCTACAAAGCAGTGCCTGCTCCTTTGTATTCTTAAAGGTTTAATTATAAGTTTCTGAGACTGCACCTTTAAATAATATCCTGGATTCAGAGGTTATTTGTGTGGTTTCATGTAAGAACTCAACCTTTGCTTCATGACTGTACAACTCCTTAAAAAAACAAACAAACAAAAAACCAACATAAGACTCTTAGATCCAGTAGAATACATTGGCCAATATTTAGCATGGTGCTAAATTTGAGTATGCAAAGCCAAGTTTTATTTTAATATTAAGAAAGGTGATGTCATGTTTCTTTTGCAAGAGCAAGAAAACAAAATCTCCAAGATTGCACCAAACCTGTGTTAGATCAACACGGGCAACGCAGGCTGGTTATTGCCTCATGTTGAACTACATCACTGGCTCCTGACTGGTTAGACCAACCAGTCTATCCAACCCAAGAAAATTCAATATGGGGTTAAAAAAAGAAGCCTAACCAAAAACTGCAGTTCCTCTAATGTCCATTTGAGCCTGCCTCCGAAACGGAGTGAACTCCCCTCGACTCCAGCCTATAGGTTCAAGTTTGGTTTCTATTCCTCATCCAGCTGCACTTTTGAATGGATATATTGTTTTAAGGCACGACGTTTAATGCAGTGGAAATGCATGTTGCAGTGACTGCAGATGCACCTTGCTAACTAAGCCAAAGTGCAAACATTAGCGAACTCTTCAGGTTTACCCTGTCAGCTGACATTATCACATCAGCTGTCAATGAGCGAGCTCATGTTGACTGATATACTGTATTTATAAACCCTGTGATCTTATTTAGTACAAAGTCTGGATATTTAGGCAACTGAAGACTGAAAGTGGTCTATATGAAACAGACAATGTGACACTCCTGTTGCTAAAAGCAGAAGCTATACTGCACTGGTGTTGCCCCCTTGGAGCTTATGACTGTACACTCACCAGATCCTTCAGAGCGCCCATCACTGCCTATCAGCGGCACCGTAATGGCTGCTGTGGCGACACCGTCAGTAGGCATGGTGGTGTAGACAACAGGCAGCGACTGCACCACCACAGGGATGGTCTGCAGCTGACCCACCTTGCTGGGCATGGTCACTGAGGGGATTGTATGGATAACGTGGAGAATCTGCTGGCCTCCAGCGCCCTGCGTGGCTAAGATGGATCCTGGAGAGAGGACCTGGAGAGAAAAGAAGTGATGAAAATGAGTGGTTGTAACTCTACTAGGGCTGCCACAAACGATTATTTTGATAGTCGACTAGTCACCGATTATTTTTGCGATTAGTCGACTAATCAGATCATGCATCCATTGGACGTAAAACGTAAAGCTTATTGCACCAGCAGCATCTGCTCTTATATAACTATCATTAGCTTACAGCTTTAAGTGTTTAAGGTATGTGCTAACTAAAAATAAAGACAATATGATGGTGTATTAAATTTTAATGAAATTTGCAGATTGTTTCGGTGAAGTTTAATAAACTCCTTACTATCTAAAATATAACAGGACACTGGAGTATATTCTCGAGCATCTCACACTTCTGATAATCAGTTGTCTGCTTGAGGTTTATTCAGTTGTGTAAAAACTATAACTTTAATCTCAGCCAAACCGATTTACCCAGGAACAAATAAAATACAAAAAAAAAAAGCCAAACAATAACATTTTTAAGTTATCTAAGTGACTTATATATGTTTAACCTGAGTAGCGAAAATCCGCAGGGAGTTTGAAAACGATTTTCCAGGAGTCCGGTGTTCTCACGGCTCTAGTGAGCCTTGCCCCCGGCTAGCTATCGAGCTAGTGGGTAACAGACGTCTCCGAAAACGTCGGAGCGCTCTTGAAAATATGTGGTGTCTTGATAAACTGAGCAGATATTTGAGGTTTACGCAGCTATTTTCTCGCCTGAAAATATGTTAAACGTTTATTTTGTGACCCAGAAAGAATAATAAGAGTAATATTAAAACTAACTAGCTGCCGCCATTGTTGGAAACTGAGCTGGGCTGCGCTATGAATTCTGGGACAGAGCTTCTTCTTCTTCGGGGTTTAACGGCAGCTGGCATCCTTGTACATGCAGTGCTGCCATCTTCTGTTTCAGTCCGTTATTACACTCTTAAATCCTACTACTTATTCCTGCGTCTTTTGTGATCTTACAAAGCTTAAAATGATGCGTCGACTATTAAATCAGTCGTCGACGATTTTGATAGTCGACTAATCGTGACTAGTCGACTAATCGTGGCAGCCCTAAACTCTACCGCGCTTTACACTTCTAAATCCACAGAAGGTAGGAGTTTATAGTTACCATGGAGCCTATCGATTGTACTGCAGAGGGGACAGGTGTGGCTGACAGGCTGGGCTGGGTCACAGCGCTGCTGGGAGCTGGGTTGACTGTGGTGCTCGTTGTCGAAGCGGAGCGAGGTTTGTTGAGCGAAAGGTCAACAGGCTCAGTCTGGTCCTCAGTGGGGCTCGGATGAGGCGAGGAGGGCTCTGTCTTGCACTCCTTCTTCACCTTCAGGTCTTTTGGCTGTGAGCCGTCATCACCTATATCTGCCTGCTAGAGAAAACACGGTGGACAAGAAGATATAAGAAAAGGTTAGAAAGAAAAAGGACAAAGCAATAACTCCGCTTCAGCAAACTAAAGTTGACTGGTTTTATTCCAGATTTTACTCTAAACCTGGCAACTTATATCCTCAACATAATTAGATTTTTATTCTCAAAGGAGAGTGATCTGATATATTAATTAGAAGCAGTAATCATAGTTATGTGTAGCATGCCAAAAAAGAAAAATGCTAATGCATGCTGGTTTATTGTTTAAAAAGTCAGCAGGAGCCAAAAAACCCACAGTAATGAACACAACAGCAGAGGAAACAGTAGTTAACAGGGACCTAATATTACACACACTGATACAATGGTAGATGCTCATTTTTGCTGTTCAATTTCTTTGTTTGGGGCAAAAATCAAAAACAAGTAGCTTAAGAGCCTGAAAGAGAGAACTGATGTAGGCAGTGGCTACATCAAGGCCCATCAAACTGTAAGATTACTGGAGATTATTCTGAATCGAATCATGCAAAGCTACTCTACTAGAGTCCATGCAAATACAGCGCTAGTCATGAATACAACAGGTGACCTTGAATCTTTGTATCTCTCTCTGCTTTGCAGTCACTCTGTATGTCACATGGTCATGGCAAAGAACACCATTAATGCATATATTTGTGAGCAGATAAGGTGTAAAATACTGGGCAGGATGGAAGAAAAACACTGCTGGTTGTCATCAGGACCATCATCCAATGTGCAAATAACAAATAACTCAAATAACAAATGCTACCTATTTTTGTGTAAAACATTCACCAAATTTCACCAGGAAAAACCAAAGTGTGCACTTTCATCAATATTCACAAGAGTAAAACAATTCATTCTCCAACTCAAACGCAATGCCAGGATCATATTAGGAAATATGATGGTACAGGCTTTTATCACAGGCTTGATACATAACGAATGATGCTGAGACTCGTGGGTACTGTAGTAGTCAGACACGTCAGCCATAGGAGAAGAATTTAAAATATAATTAAAAGAAAATTATGGAATGAGAGATGCTTCTGCAACCTCCTCAACCCTTTGGGCATACATCTTTCATGGCCTGACCTCATTCTTCAGTGAATGAAGACAGACAGCGATTGGTTAAGGTTTGCTTTGAAGAAATGCTTCATGCAAAGGAAAATGCTTTCTTATAACAGGCATTGTGGTTTTTCATATTGTCCCTTTGCATCTACAGCAAGCCAGGACTCGGCTGCCATGCAGCTCGAAAGCATAGGGAACAATGGCTGCAGTGTGGTACACTGGGTGGGGGGGGGCGGAGGAGAAAGTGAGGGAGACAGAAGAGAGTGAAGGGCTGCATGGGTACAGAGAGAGACTGGTACTGTGTGAGAGGGAGAGAGTTAAAAAAAAAAAGAAAAAAAAAAAGAAAGACACAGGAAGAGTGAAAGAGACACGGGAGAACTGGAGCGAGAGGGAGCAGCAGCGAGCCTCCAGTCCGGGAGTTGGCCTCCGTCCAGTTCAGCTGAGCACAGTTTGGCTCTGGGTGAGGAGGAGAGGGTGGAGACTCTGCTACGCCCTTTTATCGGGTCACACAGTTCAGCTGGAGGCTGTGGCAGTGGCATCGGCACAAATATAAGTGGTAAACAACTTTCCCCTGTCGGTGAGCGTCATGTCCAAATAGCCAGAGTTACAACAGAGCAAACCTGTTGTTGTGCTTTTTCCCCCTTTTTACAGCATTACAGGACACGTGAAGATTTAAAATAGATTAGCGTCTTGATTTTTGTTTGTAGATACGATTTGCAATGGTTAATCCACATCAATGCTCACCTTCTACACTGTGGTCTAATGCAGTGGGCTTGAACAAGCAAAAAAAACAAAACAAAACAAAGTAATGAGCGAGGAAAGGAAAGGAAAGGAACATGCCGCACCTGCGTGAAACTCGGCTTAGGTGAGGAGGGATTTAAGGAGCACTTTATAGGCAAATAGGAAAAAGAAAGGAGAGAGAAGATGAGAAGGTAGGACAAAAAAAAGAGAGGAGATGGGCGAAGAGAAGCTGGGCTGTAACGTGATTATACTGAGACGGTCTTTAAAAAAAGGGAAAAAAACTGAAAAGAAAATGAAGTGTGAAAGAAGTGAGGGAGTGGGTGAGGCACAGAACGAGACAGGAGAAAGAGAGAGAAAGAGAGTGGGTGGGAAAGGCCAAGCGTTGCCATGGAAACTGGGAGCCATCAGCTGACTCCATGTTTTTCCACTCGTTCCCCACCCACCACCAACTCCCTTCCATTTCCCTCCCGGTCCACTCATCTTTCCATTGCTTCAACCCCGCCTCTCCTCACTCCTTTCTTTTCGCTCTCTCTATCACGACCACACCCCTTTCACCTTTCTCTCTCTCTCTGTCTGTCACATCCCTCCTCTCCTTCCAGCATCTCTCGCTCTTTACGTCAACCACACCCTTGTTTTTCTTCACCACCTCACCCTTTCATCCCTCACTGGCTTCATTTCTACCCACTCGCTCTTTTTTTCCCTTCTTCTTCTTTTCGATTTTCCTCTCCCCTCCACTTTTCCTCTTTTCACAGCTGCTCAGATTAAACCCACAACTCTGTGCGAAATCCTCAAAAGAAGAGACTGAAAGGCTGAAGTCCAATATAAAAAAAGAGAGAGAAAAAGACAGAAAAAGAAAATAAAACCCCCTCCGGATGCCCGCGAGCTCTGTGATCTCAGAGGAAGGGAGATGGAAGGGAAGAAAGAGGGGCCACAAAGGAAGAAACACTTTCTATGAAGACAGAGTGATTAGCTTAAGAGCGAGGATGTAAAAGAGCTCTTTCCTCACAATTTAATATCCCGCTCTGCGTCAAAGCGGTGGCTTTGTTTCCCCCAATAAATGTCCTTGATTAAATGTATAAACTATTCTCCTATTTAAAAGTTTTTAAGCCACACTTTGCCATCAGCTTTGGTTTAAGCTCTTGGTGTTTTTACTATAAAAGTCAAAAATGATCTTTCAATCCTTCGGTCAGAAACTGATATTCAGTAGCAGAGAATGCATATTATCGATAATAACACAGCCAGGTTTCATAATACAGAATCAGTATATTATAGTATGGATCAATCACCCAGTAGTATTTTCAAATACCATTGATGTTTGCAAAAAGTGAAGATTAGCTGATAGACTTTTAAAAACAGGAAATCTGAAGGACATCATTTCTGCAAGTCAGGATTTCAGGACAGTTTTTCTGAAATATCTGAAGCTCGGCCTTTATTTTTTATTTTTATTTTTTTAAAGGGAATGAACAGCAGAAACAGTTTGTGTTTGGACACTGGCACAATTTGAGCTCCGTACGCCACCACAAAAGATTTGTAAAGTATCAATTAAGCCGAAACTGAACACCTCACTTTCAGTTTAAACTCAAAACCACGATCGAAATAAAATGTTAATGTTTATAAGTGCATGCAGGAAATGCCCTTCTGCCTGGAGTCTTCCTTCCCTCCCTCAGTAATGCTCCACTGGACTGAGATCAGGAGATTTACTAAGAATCATCTTCCTTCATAAACTTTCGGGCTGCTAAAATCTATTGCGATGGCTGCAAAATTACAAACACCGTGCGACTGTCCGAATATTTCCAGCATGAATTGCATGTAAATATGAATAAATGATGGCTTAAAGAATCTAGGCAGCTTCCTCTAGATCTCTGCACGAGGTCGTTAAAATGACATGATGGCAACAATCTGCCACACAAAGCTGCAAGCCATTAAAAAGTGAACCCAACATGTCAGAACGATACACGGAAAAACCTTTACTGTTGCAGTGGAGCTCCGTCCCCCCCCACACACACACACACCCTACACTTCTCAGTTCATCTGCGCCATCATAAAATGGGTCACACAGTGTTTGCCGTGCAATTAATTCATGTGATCTCTAACTTGAATGAAAGTGGGGAGCAGCTGTAGTGGTGAGGAAGCCCGGCAGAGAGAAGAAGATGTAAAATGTCCAGAGGACTTTAATCCCGGCTTCATACAGATCAAATAATGAGCGATTTACAGCTGCAATGCAGCTCGGCTATAAGTAACCTCATGTGTTCAGAGAGGACACTGCGTGGCGATATTTTTGAGTACACAAGCAGGGAATTCTTTACCAACTCGATCAAATGAAAAGCACACTTTCTGGCTGTCTAACAAAGAGTTAACAGGTGACGCTAAACATGAGAGGTAGACTCCTGACAGGCTGATCATGCTCGACTGTCAGCAGCCACATAATTTATTGATGTCAAGTTACATGACAAGTGGGGTAAACTGTGACAGCCCTCTATAACAAAGTCGCACTAAGAAGCGGTTTACTCTCTAAAAAATACTGCCTTTGATACAGAGAGCGCATCCTCGCTCAAAGTCACTGTTTTTGCTCCAATTTTATAATCTGGAGAGTTTTTAAGTCGTTTGTAAGTAATATCAAATATTGGTATCAGCTATCTTGTTGATTGATGTCAGCTTATGAGAAAGTAATAACTCCGTATTTAGTGGTTGATATTCGTCGGTTATGTTAGGTGCTTGTTAAGGGTTGAAAGAAAATGTTGCCAACAGCTGACGTTAAAACTTGTTTTTTAAACTAAAGCCGTCTCACCTGACAGAAAGAGGGGAAATAACTAAAACGCAATAAACAAAAGAATATGGACTTGTATCAGCATCAACTGTCAGGCTAAATATTACTTTATAACATAGACTGTATAAAAAGGATGTCTGAATAGTAAAGTTACCTTGAATCTGATTCTTTCTAATGGCCAGCAGTGTGAAACTAAGTGCAGAAGAAAGCCCATCTATAAAACTGTCTACAAGAAAATGGCCCTCGGGTCGCTGATCTGTGGCCTCAGTAAACACGTTCCTGATGAGTTTATGGTCATTAGTTTTCGTTTCAAGTCGTATTTATTACAACACAATGTTCCTTTTTGAATTACGGTCCCCATTAGAGTCAAAAAGGACGATAAAGACGCCGTTTGCTTTACAGCAGGCCCACTTTGTGATTTACAAGCGCTACCATATTGGAGTCAGAGCCCCTTGGTTTTTCAGTCAAATCCACCCATCTTTTTTATACAGTTTATGCTTTAAACACTAGTATCAATATCAGCTTACAAAGACTTTAAGTTGTTGTGGAAAATGTTATTTTCCAAATGGTGAAAAAGGAGACCGATGGTGACTTTGTAACACTACCCGTGCTGCACCTGCGCTGGTCATCGGTGGGGAACACGATCTGCTGTGGTGAAAAGAAAACAACAGAACACACAGAGCACACACAGAGGGAAAGAAACAACAAAGCTAGCTCCTCTGAGGCCTCTAAGTCTGATGTTTAAATGTTGCCTTTTTTCTAACAGGAAGAAATCAATAGGTCCCGAGGCAAGACAGACACACGGTGACTGCTTATATACGAGCGGAGAGAACGGAGGACGGAGATGGAAATGGAGGAAAAACAGAAGGCGCGAGCAGAAATTAAGTAAGAGGCATATCTGGCGTGGATTCGTTGTGATTTCCAGTGCCTGTGTGTACAGAATTTATATGTTTAGGCACTTGCAGATAGCCATTTCATTTGTGTGTTTGCACACTTGAGTATATGAAATGTAAAGTCAGATATGGACATGGAGAGAATAAACAACAGCTGGGGAAGACATTAACCACAGGCACAGCCTTGCAGCTCCACCCCTTAAGTCCTTACCCACCCAGTGCAACACCAAGTGCCCCCACCCTGGATTAAAGCACACTCCCTTCTGCTTCTCTCTCTCTGCTTCACCCACCTGTTAGCAGGCTGATACTAGCACAGCTCAGTCTTAGCCACAGTCAGTGTTGACTCTCAGTCTAATGTTACCTATTAGGAGTTGCCAGTGTTGATATCCTGGGTGCTTAGTAACTTGTTCACCTCATACACCTACACAGGACAGCCTGCCTATAAAGCTCGCAGCACAGGTGTGCATAAATGTGCACAGCAAGAAAAATCCAACTTCAGACGCGCTCACAGTGTAAACCATGACATCTCGCAGCTTTTTGGTTAAGTCATAAAAGGAAATGTGTGAAGGTGATCAGAGAAACCCAATTAAAAGCCACAATAACTAATTATGCATCTGTTGCAAACAGCATTTGTCTCATAATTAATACTGCTATTGTACGTGATTTTGCCATGTGTAGGCATAATAAGCTGGTCTTTCTGCTACAGCTGTTGTAAATAAAGCCTCAGAAGTATCATTAGCATGATATTAGACTAGCTTTCCAATTAGCAGGTGCTTCAGTACAAAGATTCAGGTTCATCAAGTCGTATCTCAAGCCGCAGAAAATGTTAAGCTTGCATCTCTGATTGAAAACAATCAGACATGAAGGAAAAGTATACTACACAATACTGCGGCATATTAAACCGATCTATTCATAAGAATGTGCAGAATCTGCTGTTTGTAGACTAAATCATTTAGGCGTCAGTCACACAGGCTTACAGACCTGTTGGCAACCACTTGGCAACCACCAGCTGCAAGAGAAATTCTCCAACCAGTTGAGAGTGTTTGCTGGCAGTCACTGTGCTAAAGCTTCATTCAGGCAGGCCTACAGACCGGTCAGTAGCTCCTTCACTGTGCTAAAGCTTAGTTCAGGCAGGCCTACAGACCGGTCAGTAGCTCCTTCACTGTGCTAAAGCTTAGTTCAGGCAGGCAGGCCTACAGACCGGTCAGTAGCTCCTTCACTGTGCTAAAGCTTAGTTCAGGCAGGCCTACAGACCGGTCAGTAGCTCCTTGACTGCTACTGAAAGGTGTGTATTCCACAACTGGTCGGCAACTGGTTGCTGGCAGTTGCTAGTGTGAAAAGTGGCTGCAAAGCGGTAGAGTCCAGCACTAAAAACCTGGTGATTGCAGTAGTTGCTATGACTGCAACGGGTAGTTTCCCGTAGTTTGCCCGGAAGATGCCGACTTCTGCAAACACTTTGAAATGAAGTAAATTAAGTAAATGGTGTTTGCAGACTGGTTGGCGTCTTCCATGCAAACTGCAGGCATCTGCAGCAATGACAGTATTGACACAGCATCCTCTTTGCAATCAGTTTCACCTGATGATGGCCACCAGCAACTTCCAATAAGTTGGGGAATGCGTATTTTTCTCTAATGACAGGAGGTAGCCAGGGTTGTTGCCAACCAGTCTAGGCCTGTGAGAATGAGGCTTTATGTGGAGCAGAAGAGATACTGGAATGCTGTCTTGAAACTGTTAAGTCATTGTCTAACATTGATAAAGCTTTTTAAAATTTGATCTGCATTCATAATCTCTGATTTAAGAAAGTCTTGAACCAGAAATCCATCATATGCTACCAAGAGGCTCAGAAATATTAGCTGTTGTCCACAGAGGATAAGTTCTCGACCAGACAGCTCATTCAGAATAAAATATAAGTGAAGAATATCTCTGTTACCCATATATTGTCATTTCTGGATGTTCATAATAAACTTGTTTCCATTATTTTTGAGTCTTTCATATGAATTAATAAACCGTTCCTCTGAAAACCGCTTCAGTGGAAAGCAGCTAAAAGCGTTCAGTGGCTGTAGCTGTGAAGCAAATGCATGTGCTGCTATCACGGTGCATACCTTTGCTTTCACTTCCAAAGAAGTGTTTACATAACTGGACTTGTTCGAAACCTGTCTGATTGTGCGTGCAGGAACGCCCAAAAATGTCTTTCTAGCAACCTTTCCCTGCGTCTTCACAATAACAGCAGAGACTTTCAGCATATGCAGACAGTTTTTTTAAGCCTTTACCAATAATCCTTCTTTACGATTCACTTTCGTTTTCCAAGTTTCCAACAAGGTTCTCTGTAACTGCAAGAATGTGCCTGAACCAGGTGTGCGAGACACGTTACAGAGATATAAAACCTGACCAGTTCAGCAGAGTCTGACAGAGTTCACGGCCTGTCTCTCCTGACGGCTCGCTATCACTGATAGCTCTACAGCGTTTTTCTTTTAAAGTCGGTAAAGAAAGCATGCAATCTTTTTATGTCACGATCAATATGTTGCATTCGCTACAAACAGAACATTATTACTGAAAATCATTTTGAGCAGGTGCAGCTCAGGAGGTTGGTGGTTCGATCCCCGGCTGTTTAAAAGTATCATTGTGAGACAGACTCAGCTGAGGGTGGGAAAACATAAATTTGCCTGTTTATTTTACTCAAGAATCCAAAACCGAGTCAAGTCCACGACCCATCCAACACTTCTACAACATCACTTTCACAAACGGAAAATCTCAAACATTTTTTGCCTCTCTTGTTTCAGCGGCGAAGACGCTGGCACCCGTGGCACCTCGGCTTAACTCTGGGAAACAGTCTGTTTTTACTGGAAACAGGTGAATATATTTTGCTCTGCTGACACCGCTTTTTACCCCCCTGCGCCCCCTCGCAAGTTTAAATAACATCTAAGTTTGATGTGAAAATATGCGCATCTACAAGCATATTAAAACAATTATCATGTCTCACCCTTCTCTCTGACAGCCCCCCCCCCCCCTCCCACTTGTCTTCCGGCGCGGCCGTTCAGAGCAGCGATCAACACTTTCAGCTTTAGACAACCCGCCATGCAAACTATGCCTACGTGAAGCATAACCTACCCTGAAGGCTTGTCACCTAAAGAAGAAGCATGACAAGTTGACAGCAGCGAGATGAGAAACAAGCAGCTTGACCCAGGGCAAGAAGCCTACTATTAATTATACAGGCACTTGCACGCGACAGCCACCTGACACGTCAAAAATTACTTCTACATGTCCACAAGATGTCATTAATTACACCAGCACAAGGGGGGATGCTGTTGAACTAGTGCTAATGACGACAGAGTAATTTAAGAAATCAGCGCCGCCTGCATTACTGAAACGATGTCATTACCTCATCAAGCGTCGCCTTTAGTTTTGGACGTCTGCTGCTTTAATCCCAGAGGCACATGCAAAGTATTAAGTTATGTGTGAGAGGCTGCTTGGAACAACTTGGGCAAAATTAAACGTTGTGCATGTCGCCCTGATTGAGGCTGCCTACCAGCGACCTGAAGTTGGTGCGTGCGTTTCATGTCAAACACATAATTTAAAGACTCGGCGCAAGCTGGAGAGGGTACTCTTGATACAAAAATGCTACACAGTGTTAAAGTTGCCGTAGCCCATTTCAACTATAGTAACTGTCAGGTTCACACCTTCCTTCTTGGACTCTACTATTCATTATCCAGGGCCTTCTTGCACCAGTGGATCCGTGCATGATGTCTGACATGAGCTCCGTTCACTTTAAGCCAGCTTGCTTCTAATTAGCTGAGTGGCACAAACAGAAGGTTTGAACAGCAGCTGGTTGGAGTTGCTATGGCGTTCACATGGGCAGAGGCTGGCAGTGGGCAGGCTCAGAGTTAAACTTATCTGAACTTTAAAGTTAAAACTGGTCACAAGTCTTTTCCTTAATGGTGGGTTTTAACACCTGAGGATAAATCAAAGACGTGGATTGCCGACCATACGAATGATTTCCGGGTTTAACTTGTGATGCAAACCCACCCATATGGAAAAGAAATAGTAAAAACCTATATGATTTACTCATGAAAGTGGCCACTTTCTCATTACTTTCATATATTGTTTTAGTAAGTATCCAAAACATACAAGTTTCATTTATATAATTTTTCAAGGGATCTTATATCTGTTTTCACTCTTGTGTGCTTTTCATACAAGTTTTACACAAGACAGATACAAACTTTATAAGATTTATATATATCTTTTCCATATGGGCAGTCATTTTGTTCTATAAGCAGGCTTGAAATGTGACAGAAACCACTCAGTTAAGAAAAAAGTAAAGGGAAGATAAACAAACAATAGTTTGCTGATACTAAAAAACTGATCTCAACTTAGTCTGAGAAGGAGAAAATCTGTGGAAGTCATTTCATATTAATCCCTTTTGTCCCATGCTGCTTTACCTTTTCTAGTAGACTAAGAGGCAGTATCTTAACTGTTTATTGATGCAGACAGGTAAAAAAATAGAAATCTGGCTGCTGCTGCTCCTGTAACTCACAGGAAAGCTGAACCCCCTCCGACGACCTCGCCAGGATGTGCTGCGATTTGACGCACAGACAACATGATTTACTGCGACTGTACTGAACCCCAGCCAATCCACTTAATGACCTACATGTTTCCAGATGACTTTAGAATAACATAGAGCTTCCTCTCCCAGTCATGTATTTGCTTCCCGGAAGCTCTGCACTGTAGGAAGTGGGCTGCCAACAATGACATCATCATCCTGCACCAGCAGAGGTGACTGCATCTGCACTGAACTGCAACCCCTCCTGTTTCTCTCTCTCTCTGCATCCCAAATTTTGAATGTGCTGTCCTTTGAATGGACTGAATGCTCCAACATAGATGCACGCGCACACACACACACACACACACACGCACACACAATGATTGCTAACTAACTCATGCTAGCAAAGCCCTGCTGGCAAAAGCACAGTAAATCGGCCTCTCTAACCTCTCATGTCTCATGCTCTCACACACACAAACGCACAGGGAGTAATAGAAAGTGTGTGCGTGTCTGTGTGTATGTGTGTGTGATGTGGTCTCTTTGTGCATGAGTGCTCCTGTTTGCTGGAGGACAACTGACTTGTTTATGTGAATACATCAGTGTGACACACACGCATGCACAGAGGGCCTCATTGTTTGTTTGTGTGTTTGTGTGTCTGTGTGTGCGTGCGTGAGAGAGAGAGAGCGATTACAGGGCTATTCACTGTGCTGTGCTGGCAGGTATTCAGTGTGTGTTTGCGTGTGTGTGTGCGTGCGTGCATGCGTGCTCCCCTTTGGCATAAGTGGTGATTTAGAAAAAGAGAGAGATTGAGGAGGGGGCAGGGGAAAGATGGAGAGAGAAGCACTGGTTGGAAAGGTGGAGGAGAAAAGAGGAGGAGAAGGAGTGAGGATTGGTGGTGGTGATGGCGGGGGGGTCAGGCTGCACAGTCTTTTCGGCAACTCCCGCCAGAGCCGTGGTTGCCATGGCGACGGGGTGAGCGGAAGCAGTGCCTCCCTCGACATATCCTATTAGGGTGAGAGAGTGAGAAAGGGAGGAGAGAGAGGGAAAGGGAGAGAAGAAGAGCTTGGGTCGGGAGACTGAAAGAGAAAGCAGAAGAAGAACAATGGCGGGAAAAGAAAAAGAGAGATGAGGGGAGATAAAAGTGTGTGTGTGTGTGTGTGTGTGTGTGTGTGTGTGTGTGTGTGTGTGTGTGTGTGTGTGTGTTCGTTCTGGGGAAAAAACGAAAAACAGGAACAGCAACTAAAAGAAAACTTTCACTGGAAAGCTAAATCTAGGCCGCTGAATGAACTTTGCCCATTCTGTCACTCTGACAAACACTAGTTAACTCATATGAGATTGCCATATTGTTTAATCATCTTCCTGTTCACTCCTCTTGCCCCCAACATTTCACTGTCTCCTCATCTCTTCTGAAAATTTACTGCCAAGTTGCTTTTGAGTAACGCAGGATTTATGAACCCGCAGTGGTTTCCATTTGCGTAGCACTTTGGCCACGCAGAGAGGGGGATTGTGGGAATTTAACCAACACAGAGGCTTCACAAACTCTCAAAAGCCAGAGGCGGGTGGCTCTGCAGCGATTATGCCATATCTAGGTCTTATCCTGATAGGTTAACAAGGCGGCTTCAACAGAAAAGGGAAGATCAACAAAGAGGAAGGGAAAAAAATAGCACAAATGACATGCGGAAGCAAAGGCCATAGAGGAGATTTTCAAAGTAAATTTAACCCCGCTTCTACCTCACTGTGATGAACAACAGCACTTACAAGAACAAGTGTAGCCCGCATATTCATACGCATATTTCTGACACTGACTGTATACAGCTATGCAGACGTGGTTCTGGAAAGCTCTGCGTACCACCTACGGACTACCAGCGCAGCACCATGCCGAGCCCTTACCCACTGCTGATTATACAGTGGGCATCTTCAGGTCGTCATTAGATTACATTTATTCCTGACTGATTGCCGAAAACTATTCATTGTTTTCTCCTGCTTTGGAATCTTCTAACTACAAACTGTTGAAGTTTGCATGATGGAAGAAACAACAGAGAGAACAAGCATAAAAACTAGACTGATGTGAAGAATCCTTTGGATAATCCTCAAAGTTTGTCAGCTGAGTAAAAGAGAGAAAAAAAGGGCTAGTAGTGGAGTCTCTTCCTCAACTTTCCACCCGCTTCTGATGGAATTTGGCTAGTACGAGTTGAAGCAAGTGTAAAATTTCACATCTCATATCACCTCCATTTGACCTTTTGATGTCTATTTTGACCTTGGACCCGATCTTCCTGTTAGCAAAGGAAAATATGCTTTTTAAAGCATTAAAACATCCCACAAACGCTCGTTTTAATAGTTTTTCTCAGTATACGCTGTTAAAAGTAGCATGACTCGGTGAAACACATATAACCTTCGTACTTCCTCTGTTGGTTTCCTGCACTACTAACTCATTAAATAAGCTTAGCTGCTGAGACATCCGTGCACATGCATGCAGCCAAGTTACCAACGTCATGTCATAATGTTCTGGGTAACTGATGAAAATAACATCCCACCTCAGCAAGCCAGGTTCTAAATAAATTCAGCAGGGCTGTATCTGTGAACTGCTATGGTTTTTTAAAGGATCACCCATCTTCTCTGTATAAAACTTTAAATGTTTAAATTATCATAGTGAGGAAAAGAGAAATTTGACCATAAACAGATAAGAATACAAGCTGGCAAATATGTAAACAATGCAGGCAGGTGTAACATGTCAACAAGTTAAATACCTTGGAAACAGTAACCAATCAGCTCATTTAATTTGTCAAAATCCTAAACAAACAGCAAGTTTTATCTCTGAAGCAGACATCTGCACACGTCTGAAAGGTCGTTCACCACTGAAATCTGTTAAATAGGCTTTAAAAGTTGTTTTTACCATTTTCTGGAATTCTATAGATGAAATAATTCTAATAGATAATAATCCAAATAATAAGAACTGAATAAACACAGTCCTTAGTTGCAGCTCTATCACAACAAGTTGTCTTATTTTTAAAACTCTGGGCTAGAACCATACAACTTTAATACAGTCTTATGGTAAATAAAGTTTGCTTTGCACGTCTTCTAGAGTGGACCTGACATTTCTCATTTCTGTCTGGGTAACCACTTTATGTGCTGGTCTCACATACAAGCAGTCAAGCAGCAAAAAGCGCAATATGATCCACAGACCATAATATTTCATATTTCCTGAGGTTTAAATAAAGATTGTCATCTGTTTCTGATGAATAATTTGTTGCATCTGACAGCTTGTTTAGATATAACTTGTCAAAGTCCTCCATTGCTACTGCTCGTACTCCTATATTCACATTTTCCCCTTGATTTCATGCCTTCGCTCACTAGGATTTGTGTTGTCTTGTTGAGACAAACATATAACAATCTACAACATATAACAATCATCATTCAGAGTCCAGACTGAATTAGTATTTGGAGGAAAAAAATGCATCCTGTTCAAACAAAGGGTTAGCCAAATAATCATCTTGACAGGGTTACTGTTTGCAGCACAAATGAGTTAGAACAAAGGGTACAATAACGATAATAATAATAATAACAGTCTTAACTTGAGTAAATATGAGGCATGTAGCATTAATGTTTTAGGCTCCCAGTGGAGTTTTATAGCAGGAAGATCTGCTTCCTGGAGACTTTATCTTTGGACAGGAAAGTCCACTCCCCTCTGTTGGAGACAGCCACAGAGGTGTGGCCAGCACACACTCACACACGCACACACACACCCTCTGCTTAATGATGTCTTGCGCAATACTACTCCACCCAGCCCCCACCCTTCACTAACCCAAACCACACCACAACAATGCACACATATACACACTCCTTCTCCCAGGCCTCACATGTGAACGTAATTAAGCTCTGAAATACAAGATGTTTCCTTAAAAGTAAATAAATCAGTCTACCGGGTTCTCCTTGATGTTACACTTTCTGAAAACTTTCCTGCAATTGGTTCTGGTATTTAGCCAAAAAATAATCAGCTGAGGCAAGCACCAAAATATGATCCTGGCATGGCTAATAAACATTTAAAGTTGCCTTTGCTCTTCAAGCAAAGAATGTGCCATTCTGCACTCAAATCCTCCAGACTCACACTGTTATGCTGGCACATATTACTATAATGTACGTATATGTATTAACATAAACTAAGTATTAAAAGGTTTTTATGATTATTTAATTGCGTCCGTGCATATGAACTACACATATAAAAAGGCCCAAGTACGGAGCCTTGAGGAACTCCAAACTCATTTGCAGGGCGGGACAAACTCATTTCTGTTATGGAGATAAATGCACAACTATAACATCATAAACTGATCTTGTGAAAGCTATAAATGGAAATAAACAGAAGGATTTTACTATGTCAGTAACTGAGATGAACTAATAACTTAGACATAGTAGACGTGTAACTGGTTTTTCAGTGTAGCTTCTACAAACTGGTGAGGAGAGATGGAACAATGTGCTTAGAAATGCAGGCTGGTCATGTTTTTCAGAACAGTGTTGACTGCACAGTTGTCCTCTGGTTAAATTCTTGGCAACATTGTGTCCGCTTACTTAATCAGACACGCACCAGAAACGCCAAAAATAAACAAAGGAGCTACAGATAAATAAACCGGGTATATCGGTGTAACTGTGTGACCAAACAGAGATTAAAATGATCCTTCCTAAGACAGGATTTAGATTTAAATTTAAAGAGAAGGGAAAAAACATTTCTAACTATTTCAGTAAAAAAGGAAATCCAGTTAATATCACAGCTTTGCAAATTGTTAAGAGAGGTCATTCAATGTGATGATGGGAAACACAATTAGTCCTTGTTATTCAAGTACATGTAATTTCAAGCATATATGCAAGGTCAAGCACAAGTTCACTACGCTATTACAAACAATACTTTTTGTGTTACTCCTCTGTTACATTGTTTTTATCCACACACACACACACACACACACACACACACACACACACACACACACACACACACACACACACACACTAAAGCACAGGCTACTTTTGACATTCATTTCTTGGATTTTTAGCCAAACCTCAACCATAACCAGAATATCCCCAAACCTACCCATAAACCCTTAAAACCATGCCAAGTGGAACTGCAGTGTAACCAAACTGGGAACTTTATGACTGTGACACATCCACTAACCAAGTGTATCTTTTTCACTTGCAACAACATGTGAATAACGACATTTTATCTCACCTACTCTGTGGCTGTTCCCACTACAGTAAAGACAATACTGTCTGAGGCTCTGTGTGAAGGTCTCTCTCACACCCTGCAGAATTTTAGCACTCATACATATAAACACAAAGACACGCTGTTCTAACTGACAATGGCACAGAGAATATACATGTAAAGTGTGGCTAGACTTCAGTGGAGTTATGGGGTGAGGGTGGTGACAGCATGAAGCCACTCAAACAGACTGGAAAAGGCTTATTTTGGCAAATTAGCTCAACCGAATTATGTCACCTAGCTAAATTCAATCGTAGAGACACATTCTCATGATTTTTCTAAAACCTAGAAGACACTACAGTACACGGGTATCAGCTGAGAATGAAAAACAGACTGTTTCCTGCCCAGCATGAAATTTCCCTCTTTTATTTATCTCTGCTCCAAAACACTCCCTGCTAACAGACACAGCCCGTCCTGCCTTTCCCACATACCGTCATAAATGCAAATCTATGCTTGTGCTATAAAGCTGGAGTGCAAACATAAAGCATGTGATGCCTCGCCTCAAAAACGGCTCAGCACATCAAGGGTTATTTTAATCAATAACGACAATGATTGTGCGTGATTTTGTGGATCTCTGGAATTACAAATATGACCATGTCAGTTTGCCAAATAGCCAAAAACTGTAAAGAAAAATTAGTTATTTTTGAGATTGAGATTTGACAAATGGTGGTAGCTTAAAATATAAGCATTTAAAATCGCAGGCATCTCTCCTTGAAATAATTTTTTTGTGCAAGATGTAATTGAAAACTAAACTCAATTAAATATTAGTCAATTTCCTTTACATAGCACCAAGTCACAACAGCAGTCGCCTCAAGGTTCTTTATATTATTTATTAAGTTAAAGATTCTACAATAATACAGAGAAAACCCCAAGAATCACACAGCCCTCTATGAGCGAGCACGTGGTGACAGTGGCAAGGAAAAACTCCCTTTTAACAGGAAGAAAATCCCTGGACGAACAAGGCTCAGAGAGAGGCGGCCATCTGGGGCTGATCGCTTTGCAAATGTGTAGTATGTTAGCAAAAATGTTAATTTCTAATGAATTAGAAATAGTTCAAGTGGTTTCTCTGCTGTCCCAGCGGATGAAGGTAATGGAAGCACAGAAATGCATTACCATGAACAGTGCCCGGCTCTCATTTGTCTGATTAATTCTACATTTATCTAGCACGCGCACTACAATGCTGTTTAAATGTCAGTACTTTTGGACAATACAGCGATTCTTAACTGTTAGCACAGGTCATGCACCTCCCCGTTTTTCAGACCAACACAATCCACTTGCCCTGCAGTTTCTCTCTGTTATCTTTCCCGTATTGAAAACCCAGAGAGAAGCTAGCCTGACTCTGCATCTCCCTGCGTTTCAGCTTCATAAATAACAAAAAAAGTATTGAACACAGAGGAGGGTGAAATGGATGGCAGTCATAATCCTGCAGCACAGCCTGTCCTTATCTGACTGTCCACACCCTTTCCACCTCTCTACCTTCACTCCTCTCTCTCACCCATCTGTGCACTTCCCTCATCTGTCTCCTCTCTGACAATCTCTTTCCCCTCCTTCTGCTTTTCTTTCCACATTTCCAACAGCTTCTTCTCTTCAACACCTCACCCTTCCCGCTGACAAACACCTTTCACTCCTTCTGCTATATGTTCGCTTTGGTAATGGCTGCTATACTGTGCGAGCGACTCCAGCAAGTCTCACCTTATCATTACTGTTCACACCCTTTACTGTACAGCCTTCCCTGTCTGTTTATAACAGGGTGCATCGACCTACCTATCAGCTTAACAGTAAAGCTTGAAATGTCAAAAGGTGTAGCAACTCGTCTGCACTGCAAAACCTGTGAGCCCGGCCAGGGCGACACAAAAACGCTCCCATGTATTTATCGACTTGTAATTATATTTAATTGGCACACAGCAGTGAAGCCACCAATAATCACTGCATCCATAATGAGGATGACAAACTAACTAGCCAGCGCACCAACTACTAATAGCCACGAGGAGAGCGAGGGAACCGAGTGCAATATTTGAAGAACAAACAATGAGCAAAATACTCCTAAAGCTTTATCGAAGGATTAAAAAGATAAGAATATGTGGCATAAGTGCCTTATCAGTGGGTTTTTTTTTAATTCAATAAAATTCTGACTTGCTGAACTTAAGTTAGGAGTGTTTTCTTTTACATGAATATTTCCCATGAGTGAGCTCGACCAGTCATAACATGTCAAATGAGCTGTGAAACTATGAGAAGCTTAAAAATATATTGACATATGCTGTATGCACACTGACACTGCAATCCTTTTTTTGAAGCCCGGAAGATATAAAATCTTTTCTTGAAAGGAAATGCCATAAAATAAGTTTGATGTGTTTACTTTCAGAATCCTAATTTTCATAATCTTTACAATGTGTATTTATTAGTATTTATTTTATGTCTAAAATGTTTGTGGATACTGCTGGAATTTGTGAATTTCCTCCAGTGGATGAATAAAGTATCCACCCATCCATCCTGTACAACTGTAAGCTGTAAATACTTAGATGAGCCTAAAATAATATTAAAAAGACAGAGACAAGTTAAGATGTGACAAAATGCACAAAATGCAGCTCAGTTTCTTGGTTCCCAGTCTATGGGAAAATCTCTATTGGTGTGTATTTCTGAGCAAAGACCAGAAAATGACAAACTCCTCTGCATAAATCAGAAGGACAGAAGATGCAGATATATGCTGCTTAATTTATTAGTAAATGCTCAGACATAAATAGTCTGATCCTGAGAATGAAATCCGCTGGGGAATTTACGGGTAACTCCAGCAGGACTTTCGTCAGTATGTATCCCACAGGCTCTTGTTATGTAAAACTTGGCTTGGCTGCGACCTCTGACCTCCTCACTATTCATTTCACGGAGCTCATTCTGCTGATGCGCTCCCTGAAAAGCCACTCAGGATTAAAAAATTTGTGAAATTTGCTGCTTGAAGTGCAAAACCTTAACAACCTTAACAGACTTTTTCCACATGAGAGCAAATAAATGTTTGTTTACAAAGTGTGTTTAATGACTTCCTACAACTCTACCCATCCATTAAACTTTACCCACTAATGTCAGACCATGCCTAATCTTCCACCATCACGTCAGCCAAGCGGAAAGCCTCACTGTAACCTTTGTGAGAAGCCGTGTTTTTCCCCGAGAGGCTCCACTTCCACTGGCCTGGAAGTGGAGTCGACCACCATTTGTCAAATCTTAATCTGAAATCTCAAAAATAACCAATTTTTCTTTACAGTTTTTGGCAGTTTTTAGTTTTCTGTGACTCCGATAGGGACGTAAATTCCGCCATCGGACCCACTTGGCAATTTTTGTCTGAACGTGGAGGTCATGCACAGGGATACGCTACACAACAATGCACCAACCACGCACACGCCCTTCAGCTGCACCTCAACCAGACTTCAGAGTAGTAGAACATGAAAGGCCACACCTCGGTCACCACGATAGCTGAACACTACACTATCGTCAACTCATCCCGTCACGCAGTGAAGTCTTAAGTGCTTCAACTGAAGGCAGCTGGACTTCTTAGGTTAAGGAAATGTTTCCCATCTCACATCTGCGGTGCTTTTTCAGTTCTAAAAGGTGATGGGGGAGCACCAGGTATTTAACTCCTAGTGGGGGTTCAGGCTGTGGATGTAGTCCTGAGAGTTGTTGACCCACCCGATTGTCTGTGAGTCGTTAAGCTTACTACCAGTCAAGGGACGGATTCTTTGTCTTCATGACCCTTAAAGGAAGTCCAGCTCCTTTCGACTCAGCGCTGGATAACTGAGGCTTTCTCCGTTTTGGCTTCCCGTCCACACTGAGACGGCATTTTCCTCAAGGAAAAACGATGCGTTTGAAACGATGATGCATTTTAGTCATGTGATGCAGTCATGTGACAAATTAAACAAAGACAGCGGAGGCCATTATACAGCAGTTGTTTTGATTTCTCTCAATTTTGATTATTATCAGTTTGTACATGCTCCAGATAGCTTTTCTTCAAATTCTTTAATTCTCACTCGCTTTTGCACATGCGCAGGACTGGAACGTAAGCATTTTGGGCCGTTTCAATGTGGACGCGCAACTCTGTGAAAACGACTGAAAACGCTAGTGTGGACGCGGAGCGTTTCCAGACGAAAACGCCGTTTTCAAATCTATCCAGGCTAGTGTGGACGTAGCCTGAGAAATTGAACAGACGTCATGCTGTGAAATGCTTAGCACTGTGCACTACTGCATCATTGCACCTATAAATACACTATACATGCTGTTATTGTCCGTGTGTGTATCTGTTAAGTACATTGAGAGCACAGAAAAAACCCAAAAGAGCCCAATTCCTTGATCAGAATCCAATAAAGCTTATTCTGACTCTGATGTAATGCTGCTTTAACTCAAACCCTGCTGTTTTTGGCAAAGCTTGTTTGAAACATGTGAAACAATTACTAATTTTTTATCAAAAAGCACAAAACAGGCAGTTGCTTCTATGCCCCAGCTTTGTTTACCATTTCCCACCGAGGCTTCTAGGCTTCTGATTGGCCAACATTTCTACACGGTTAGGAATATATCACCACCTGTTGCTTTGGCATGTTCCTAGCAGCGTTTTCCTTCATTTCTGCGTTTACATGTGGACGGGATTATTTTTTAAAACGAAAATGGAAAATCTCAGTTTTCAAAAATACCCGTGTACGTGTGGACGTAGCCTAACAGCCTGCTGTCACAGGCAAACAAGTGCAAGTTTTCAATCACAAAGAGCACACATTCCTGCTAAACTGCACAACCTGTACACGATCTATTTGCTCAGGTGAACACATGGATTTGTGAAGCTGATGCACCAGCCAACAGCTACATTATCATAATATCAAGCTTGAAATAACATAAATTAACCCTAAAGTAAATTTACAGTTATTTCAAAAATCCGTGCTCGTGCCTTGTATGCGGTATAATACAAGGCGTATGCGGTATAATGCTCAGAGGAAAATCGAAATTCCCGCCAGCACGGACTTTATTATAGACACAATGTTTTTGCATCCACAAATCCTAATCAAGACGATTATTGTCAGGCTTTAGCTTGACAGAAACCACTACCAGGAAATATCCCAGGGAATCCAGTGCAGAAGGATAACTGTGTCCTTTTTGCTCTAATGAAGACACAATGATTGCCAGTTTATGTCAGATCAGGTCTTGATTTGCAGTTCTACTAAAACTCAACCATAAATTAGATAAAAAACAAACAAACAGAAAAACAAATGTGTCTCTTCTTTCTAGAGAAACAAACAAGGAAACAGGAAAATAATATAAACTCCTTTCTTTGAAAACTGAAACTGAAAGTAAGCCAGCATCACTGTAATAACACTGGCACAGGTAAAATTGGTACGTGTACACACCGCACAGAGCAGGTCACAGCTAAAAAAGGAACAGGGATTGGTTAACTGTGATTGATGTCGCCCGGGGGAAAAAATGTTTCCCTCCTAAACAGCATGACCTGTGATTATCGGCTCACTTTGTTCTGATACTTAAATGACGTCACGGTGTCACATTTTGCAATTAAAACAGGGATCACTGTTACAGACAGGAAGCATGTGCAAAACTATCAAAATAAGATGCAATCTCTGATAAACGAGTCTTTTTCTTTAAGGTTCGGGGCTTTCAGAGTAAAAGTTGCGAACCTCAAAACCTGTTGAACGCTGTACTGAATTAAAATAGCGCCATCAAGCTGCTAAACCGCCAATCATGATGCACAGACAGAAGAGCTGAGCAGCGCTGGTTTAGGTGGATCTCTGAGGGAGCACCAGTAGGTTCATTTTCCACTTTACAGCCTAGACCAGCGAGAGGGCACCGGATCACAAGAAGGATCTGACCTAACATAATCTGCATAAGTGGAAGGATATGTAATTAAATAGAGTAAAAAAGTGCCAAGTCATGTTATCTGCCTGCTTCTCAAATTCTTTGTAATCACTTTGTGATACTCAGGCGGGAAGCTGACATCTGAGAGATCCAGCTGATTGCTCTGGTATGCATATTACTTCCTTGTCTGCTGCCGATTCTCGAGTATTGGGAAAACGTGAATTTTGATACATTTTTTAAGGCGGCATTTGAGAAGTTTGTGTCAATATTGCACAAACGGATACTCTGTTCATTACACGTGACATGCTTTAAAGCTTTCTTTTTAAGCTTTTTAAGCCAGGTAAGTAACTGAAGTAACCTTTGCTGTCTGTGTGATTTGACCGCGGTGTGTGTGTATGTGTGTGTGTGTGTTTTCGTTGTGAAATCGACATAATCAAACACATTTGATCATCGCAGAACCGACTCCCAGCCCCACCTGCACACGCCCATTTTCCTCACCTCCATCCATCTAGCCACACATCTAGCGTTCTGCCTCTTTAACCCCATTCCCCTCCAATCAATCAACCAATCGCTTCCACCGAACCCCCCGTCTCCCCCTCCTCACCGTGCACTCCATCTCCTCTGGCTCTGGTTTGATCTGTACAGAGGGCATTTCTTTCTCGCCCTCCTCCTCTGCTTTCTTTTCTTCCTCTTTCACCCTCACAGACTGTGTCGCCACTTCCTTCAGCTCCTCCTCCTCGCCCTGCGTTGGCCGTGGCCTGGTCGCGGGCTCTTCTTTCTTCTCCTCCTCTTCCTGGACTGTGGGCGGCAGAGGTGATGAAGAAGGTGGCGGTTCTTGCTGGGTCAAGGAGCTCTGCTTGGCCGGGCTCCTCAGCCTCTTCCGGGCACTGACCGCACTCTTCTTCTGCTTTGGAGTTGACTGGCACTGAGTAAGAAGAAGAAGTACAATAGATGGCATTAAAAGGAGGAAGGTGAGTTTGGTCACAAAAAGAGGAGTACAGAAGGTCAGCAAAGACAGGAAGGGGGGAGAAGAGGTGATAAGGGAGTCGTTAAGGGGATGAAATGGGGGTGGGGAGAAATTGAGAAGAACAAGAGAGGAGGAGGAGGGGTGAGAAGAAGGTAAGAAAAAAAAGTCCAAACTTCCTGGCCAGGGAGAGGGGGTGAAGGGAGAGGGGGTTGTGTTAAAGGGTATGAGGAAGGTATGAGGAGTAAAGTGGGCAGGAGGAGAAAAAGCAGTAAGCAAGAAAGCAGAAAACAAGAGAGCATAAGAGAAAGAATGAAGAGGAGAAAAGTGCCAGGTAGGACAGGAAGTAAGACAGGAAATGGGTTAGTAGAGTTTGGAGGGAAAAGGTCATGACTACAAGCATTACCTCTACTCTGAAAGCCTGCTAAAGATAACCTCCTCTCAAAAAAATCTGCCAGAAGAGGGGGTCAAAACACACAAACACACACACACACACAAACACAAACTCACACTCTGTCTGAAAGAGATGGAAAATTAAAGGCAAAGACAGAGACAGAGGAGGCAGAGAGACAAAGGCCTAATCCTCAGGCTGCCAGTGAGGGAATGAGAACGAAAGAGAAATAACAGCGAGAGCAGGGAGGAGTAGCCGTGAACTGACCCCTCCCTCCCTTTCAGCGGCAGGCAGGCAGACACACCCTTTTCTGGAAGCTGAGCGAGAGACAAACACACACACTGAGAAAAAGAGAGAGAGAGCGAGCTGAAGAGTGCCAAGGCAGAGGGACTCACACACACACTTTTAGAAATGTACACACCCCTTTCTCTTCTTTTTGGTCTCAATTTTCTCCCCTTTTTTCCCTTTCTTAGACAGTTTCTGAGCTCTAAGAATTATGCAAGTCTCTACAGATAAAACTCTCCACAAACTTGCAAATAGTTTGGCAAGCAGTACCAAAAATGTCCACAGATGTGGAATCCAGCATAATTTGACCTACATTTTTTAAGAGGTTTAGAGACAGTCATATTTTGAAATGTGTCTTACTTTTGATATGATGACTGTACATAAATTCTAAGGACAGTGAAACAAAAACAGTAAAACAAGAACTTTTTCCCCCTCCTGTCCGTCACGAGCCAGATAAGAATAAATCAAAGCGAGCTGAGGTCAGTTATACCTACAATATGTTTACAGTCATTTTAAACAGGTTTCAATAGGTTTGGGCAGCCAGTGAAACTAAAATAATATAACAGCAAGAACCAACTGTGTTGAGTCTAGTAGTCAACACAGTGTAACATAATATGAAGGAAAAAAAATACAATTACATATAAAACAGCATTTACCACATTAGAAAAGGGTTTAAGACATAATTTCTGACTTTAAAAATAACAACATTTTTAAACAGTTAATTAATTAGTTCATCTAAGGCACCATAAATGTCATATTCCTTGTTTAACTCTATATATATTCTTCAAAAGTAGAAAGTTTAGGATGCACATTTATCTGCAACTTTATTAGGTGTGCCTATAATTCTCAAAAATACATCCTGCAAGAGGCAAATCTCAGGGTTAAAAATGCCTTGTTGTTGTCAGAGGTCAGAGGAGAATGGCCAGACTCCTTCAAGCCCCTAAGAAGGCAACAATAACTTAAGTAACAACCATTACAACCAAGGTATGCAGAAGAGCATCTCTGAAGCAGCACACCAGATGCCGCTCCTGTCAACTAAGACCAGGAAACTAAGGCTCACCAAAACTGGACATCATAAAAATGATGAGTTTACATTTCTGCTGCAAAGTGAAAGTATAAATCCAACCTGCACTGTATCAGTGGTTCAGGATGGTGTGGTGTAATGGTGTGGGGCACACTTTGGCCCATTAGCACCAACTGGGCATCACTTAAATGGCACAGCCTATAACCCAGTGCACCCATCTTCTGATGGCTGCTTCCAGTGGGATAACATACGATGTGACAAAGTTCAGATCGCTCAAACTGGTTTGTTGACCACGACACAGAGTTCAATGCACTCAAATGACCTCTACAGTAACACATCTCAAGCCAACAGAGCACCTTTGTGGTGTGGTGGAGCCTGAGATTCACATCCTGGATGTGCAGCTCATGATTGTGCAGCAACAAGGATCAAAATCTCTGAGGAAAATCTCCAACCCAGTTCTAATAAGGTGTGCCTAACAAAGTGACTGGCATATTTCAGTGTCTGTCTTTATCCTTCTATTAATACACAGCCACCAGGTCATGACCAAATATTTATATAAACGAAAGTTGTAAAAGAAGTACATCAAGCAATCTACCGCACTTCCTTTTCTTCCCCTTCGAGTTCAGCTCATGCTGACAGGTATGTGGTTAAAGGTGACGTTTGAGAAGTTTGTTTTACAGTTTTGTGGTTTTAAACAGAAATGTGACTTTGTGAGATCAGCACATCAACTTCTGGTTAACCTTAATGTAAACCCAGCCGGTGACTGAACACAACCGATCGATATCAGGGTGAAATTCAAACCCCTCTCTTTCAAATTGTTTGTTCACATCTGAGCAAGAGTCAGCACAGACAGCTGATATTGAGAAAAGTCCCATAACTAACACAAACATCATCAACAGAAACCACCAGCATTCTTTCAAAAGACGTATTAAAAACACCAGCTAAAAAGGCTTGACGTGCGTGTGCTTTCCTAGTGTGAAAATCCACCATCGAAACACTGAAAACCCACGCATTAAAAAGAACACAAACGGGAAGTGATAGCAAGATTATTCCAGTTGCACTTCTTTATGTATAATTCTCACGGTGCGAGAAATGCTGAAATAGATAAACAACTTCTCGACTTCCTGTCTGCAGCGGCGACCCTGCCGCACGCCCAGCTGTTTAATGGGAAACGCAGTGCTGTGTGCTGCACAGTGCAGGGTTAGCTGTCTATGTAAAGCCCAGTGAAGCCAATCTAAATAAGAAAAGATAACAGCTGGTAGCAGCAGGAGAAATATGAAATAATATCAGAAGAAGCAGTGCAAAAATGTCAAAATAAAAGGTTTGATATATTATTTAAGCAAAATAATTAAGTATTAACAGCATTGTTGTGGTTGTTTTCACAGTGAGGAGAAGTTTCTCTCAGTCTGGTAAATAATTAACAAGTTAAACTGCCAGCAGGACTTAATGACAACGCTGGAGAGCACACTCACCAGCACATGACCTAAAACAATCCATCATACGTTATGTCAGCATAGCAGAGAAAATATTTTACATTATCGAATGCAGTGAGCGTCGGTATTTTAAGCATTACGCCACCGAATTCTTCAGAATTCAAATATTTTTCTGACACGTAACGTGTTGAAGTGTGCTGAGAATCGGACACATTTGCGCTCTGCCACACAGGACAGTAAAAATTACATCATCACTTGATGTTCTCCTGTTTTTTTTTCAGCCTATGAGGGCAAACAGAGACTCTAAGGCCATGGTGGTGTGTTTCAGGCTGGCATGTGACCCAGCCCCAGCGGATTCCACAGCGAGGTGGGGCCTCGGCCAATCAGCCTGGGTGTGGCTGCAAGCACAACCCCTCCCACACAGACGCGCACACAGAGGACACACACTGATCTCTCAGTTCCATTGTGAGGGGACAGAGCCCCCTCTGTGTCTCTAAACAAAGGTAAAGGCAGCTTGATGCCTCACCTTCCCCCCAACTGGCAACCCCCCACAAAGCAAGAGCCTGAATTTCACCAAACTCCACCCACTCATACAGTTTGAAACAGCTTTAACTTTATTGGGCCTGGAGTTGCTCAAGGCACTTCTCTGTGGTGTTTTTGGCCACAAGCTTCCTTTCTAAGCTTCAGAGACCATTTTTGACCTTAAACATCACACAGGAAAATCCATCAGAGACAACGAAACAGTTTTGTGCACCAACAAGACCAGAAAACAGTCAAGGATGCTTCACAGTTACATCACAGTTTACACTTTGACTTATTTCAACAGTTGTTGTTTTCCTGATTTTTTTTAACCTTATGTAAATGACAAAACTAAGAATTTCTTCAAATTTACACACAGTACTCATAAAGTACTCGTAAGTTACTAAATTAGCACATTTACATTTTAACTGCAGTTTAGACTTCATGAATTAACAGTATGCGCTGTGAAAACTGGAGCAATGTAGCCTATTTAAAAGCACAGAGAGTGCTAACAGCGACATCAACACAGTCTGTTCCAGCACACAAAGCCTTCCTTTACACCTTGTGCTTTAACCCTTTATTTTGTTTTCAGTTCACTAGTTAGCAGTTTGGTCCTGTGTTTTGTTCTGAAGAGGCCTCATTATCATCTATTCTCTTCTGTAAATGGCCACTTTTCCAAAAGCCATTCAAGGCAAACCTGTCCTTTCAGTTCGACAGAAATAACAAAAGTTCTGCTCAATTAAATCAGAACATTTGTGAATTTACTCAACAGAAAAGACGGTAAACAAATGTATTTCTTTTTTTTAAAGAAGCTCAAGGTTGATTTAATTTGCCAAATTACATTTGTGGACAACATTTAACATATTTTGGCGAAAACTTTGGCAACTAAAAATGTATAAAAACTTCATTTCCAGCTAAATTAGATTTGGTGGAGTTTGTTGTTTTGGTCTACTGGAAAGAGCTGAAGGATGCAGACTCCACATCTTAAAGGAAAAACTACAAGCAGCTTTAAGTCACACACACCTCAATTCCAACTCCTTATTGCATGCCAATGCTTGAATACAAACACCTGCAGCTGCTACTTGGCTTGCAAGTTTTCTATCACAGCACAGAGGGTAGATTCAGATTTTTTGAAACCTGGGACATCCGATTAAAGTCAACTTTGACAAGCCAGTTGCACCAAATTAAAAAAAATTAAACCATACCTGATTGAGTAGGTTTATTCACAACAATCTAGAGTTGCCGGCTTATTTTAGTCCAAACGAAGCAGCAGCGACCTCAGGGGCATAAAAGTAATGTTACCTGGGATGTTCCAGAGCCTGCAGTTCCTCTCGTCCAACTTTCCAGCAGAAATAAACATGCTTACAGCCTTGTGCATAAAACTCCCCCTCAGGACAACTACAAAAGAGAAAATTTGTTTCACCTCTTTCAAAAAAAAGGCTGAAGTTCAGCATTATTAGGGGCGTGGCCACTTTGAGTGACAGGTAGATGTCGACTCCTCACATTAGTTTATCCAAGACACTGAACTAGACCTGTCGTTGACTATATGTGCGAGATTGTACCTTTTGGAGCTAACACTGTCTGCTAGTGTTAGCTGACAACGTTACACAAGAGTTAAAATTAGAAGCTTGAATGATGATGTCGTGATCACTATGTCCATTATTCACATACAGTAGGGGTTTGAAACAGGTGGCCTAGGGGGACCAGAACCACCTATCCGGCTCACTGGATTGCTTTGGAAAATGTGAATGTTGCCAAGAAACGAGGTATAAATATGACACTTTGTTCATAACGTAAGTATGTCAAACTTACCAAAGACATCACCCATGGCCTGGCGTTACAGGTTCAATTGATTTACTGCAGCAGCATTTCTTCCAAATGTAGAAAACCTCAAGCATATTATTGAAATTGCACTCCTCTTTCTTAAGGCATCTCAGCGATTCACTGTCTACTTAATATTCTTCATACTTGCAGGTGGGTTTTAATATGCTATTAAACAACAGGTTTGATATGTCGCTCACTATGTAAAAATTGAGTTTTACACAATAATACGAAAGTTATACATTGCAGAACATCATGCTACAAGCACAAAGCCTTGCATTTTGCTCTTCTGACTGGTTTTTCCTTCACAATTCTTAATTACTTGTTAATTAATGCCTAAAGAGTAAAAAGCACAAATCGGATCGGAAAAGTACTGTGCTGCAACCAGACCTGGATTAATCGTGATTTGCAAATAATTCGTTTCCGTTTGTTTTAAACCCAATCTGGAGCTCCAGCTGGGCAGAGTTCATAGCTCTCTAGCAGTTCAGACTGCACCATGTGAGGAGTAAATTACAGGGGGGACAAAATAATTCAATTTTTTAAGCATTTAAACTTCAGTTGTTATCCTTCAGCTTAGAAATCACACCTACTTTATCACTGTGAATAGACTGAAGCAAACACTGAGAATCTTTTCGCAAATCTGACTTGATCCACATCTGCTCCCAGACGAGGCAGCAAAAGAGGAAGGAGCTCACAGAGGGGGCCACGAGGCGTGTGTGTGTGTGTGTGTGTGTGAAGAGCAGCACTAACAAGTAGTGATAGTGAGATATGCACATGTTGTGCGTGTATAAATGAGGAATGACAAGATGCCTTTTTGTGTGTGTGTGTGTGTGTGTGTGTGTGTGTGTGTGTGTGTGTGTGTGTGTGTGTGTGTGCATGCCTCCCCCACCGGAGGAGGGGTCCCACTGTGGAGTTCCAGGAATTAAAAAAAAAGGGTGGGGTGGGTGTGACCCTGTCAGCCTCTGATCCTACCACAGGAAGTCAGGGTGGGGGTAGAAGAGGGACCAAGAGGATTGAAAAACAGACAGGCAGATTGTGTTTTCTCCTCAGACTCTGTGACACTTTGTAGATGAGAAAACTGCAGCGAGCCTTCCTGTGACCCGGCCCACATTTAAACAGAGCTGATTTCCGAACAACAGCATAATCACACGAGTCATTTCTCAAGCAAACAACTGCAGGGCACAAAAGTGACTAACATGAGTTACTACAAAAATAGAGTTGGTCCCACACACTAAAGATAACTGGTGTCTGTAGTGCTCACCAACTATATACCATATAGCTCGTTTCCCTAGCTTTATAAACCCTGTATCGGGGATGAATCCCAACTGGAGGCATCCTTTTAAAGTGTACTCAATCAAGGTTATGCATGATTAAAGATCAGACCAACAGACTCTGCTATAGCTGCTAGCTGACACAGTGTGTACGTGTGTATAGGTTTTCCTTTAGAGTGTTAGTGACTCATTCATTATCACATAAATATGATTTTAAGTCTAAAATCTATTTATATATTAGCACTGAGAAACAATTCTTGCCATCTGGGGCATGCATGCATATAGCCTACAGATGTAGCGTGCTAGCTAGCTGAGCTGTCTTTACCTGATGTTAAAACACCAGACACTCGTTCAAAAATGGTCACTTCAGGCTCCAGAAAAACAAAATTGGATCTCCACAAGGACAAACTCCAGACTTCAGAAAGGTTGTCGCGAACCAGTGAGTGATGTCATTTCTGCCATGTTCAATGGTTTATTCACAGTCTATAGTTAGGCTACGCCTGTTTAATTGCTTATTAATATTATCTATTAACTAATTAAAATGGGGAAGAAAAGTGACTTTGAATGTGACGTGGATGTTGGTGGCAGACGGGCTGGTCTGGGTGTTTCAGAAACTGCTGATCTGCTGGGATTTTCCCACACAATCATCTCTATGGTTTACAGAGAATGGGCTGAAAAACAGAAAATGTCCAGTGTGCGGCAATACTGGATGACAATGCCACGTGATGTCGGAGGTCAGACGAGAATGGCGAGACTGCTTTGAGCTGATAGGACTGCAATAACAACTAAAATAACAGCTGATTATAACCAATGCATGCAGAAGTGCATCTCTGAATGGACAATGTATAAATAAATGGGCCACAGTAGCAGAAGACCACAGCAGGCGCGCCTCCTGTCAGGTAAGAGCAAGAAACCGAGGCTACAGTTCACATGGGCTCAACACAAAACTGGACAATAGAAGATTGCAAAAACACCGCCTGTTCCAACGAGTACTGATTTGACTGTTCATCTTGACTAACATGAGTGTGACAGTGGAAACAACTACACTTGTCCAGCAAATGCCATGGCAGAGCATGACAGTGGGGGAGGTCACAGTGGACAAAACAGGCCATCTGAATAGGTCACTTTGAGCTCTTTTCTATCATTAATGATCTAAGTGATCAAAATTATAGCTCGCTTTAGGTCCCCCAAAACGCCATAAGGGGACATCAAGCCAAAATTATTGTGAAAATAACCCACAGAGTTACAAATCCTTTGATACAAACTAGATTTAATGCGGAGTCATTCTGCAATCACCCACAAGAGGGTCTGTCCCTGGGCTTCACGCAGGCCAATCTCAATGTTTCTAAAGTCTATTTTTATCCGGTGAAGACTCACTGAGCGTGAACTGAACGTTCTGTTTCATCCTCATACGGTCCCACACATTCACACCCGCTCAGAACAACCAGTCTGTTACTGCTGAGCTGCAAAGAGATGGAGAGAGGAGACATGATTAAGTTTTCCATTCCCCTTCTGCATCCTGGCTTGGGATTCCATCCCCTGTAACCACTGCTTTGAAATAAAACACAAATACTGACTGAGACTAACTGCATGCTGTGTTTAGATTTTTCACACACAAAAATCACCCACACATTTCTAACTTGTAGTGAAACATCAAATAATGCAAACAGAAACAAAGGTTGGGAGCAGGCACTGTGTGACTGTCTCTTCTCACCTTTGACTCTGTGAATAAAGCAAAGCCTGCTTGGCATTTTAACACCGTCATATACTTATGTTGTCACCTGACAACTGAAATAGAAATATGTGAATGACAACACCTGAGATGTTAAAACACAGTGTAGCGATCCTCCGGAGATGGTAAGACACTTTACACGTTCTCCTTCCTTACAACGTCACACCACCTTTTTAATCCATGTCAACCAGAGTGGCTATGATAAAAGAAGCTCTGAAGCAGGCTCATATCAATGTGTTTATATAGTTTTACTAAAAATAATGTTGCCAACACCATATTTGCTGGATACTGGAAAATACAGATGATACTAATCTGTGTAGTGCTACAACACTGGGATTGATAATCTATTTAGCATCCAGTTTTGTTTTATTAACTTACCTTTTAACATAATTTGCTTTTTGGCCTTTGTATAATTTATAAAAAGCTGTTTATTTTACAGAAGTTGCTACTGTGCTAGCACTTCTTGCTTGTCAACCTAGAAACAGTTAAACCTCTTCTTTATCATTCTCCAAGTTTGCAGAGAGCAAAACATCCTGCCAACATGTGGTTAGAAGTGGGACAGACAGAGATTGGTCGTTAGGTTGAGTCTTCTCAGCTCATTAAACTTTATTCCTGCTCACTCTGACTTTTTATATTACGTTTAAATAAGGCTGAATTCACCGTTTATTTGTTGTCATTTACATATTTGCTGCTTATCTTAGAAAACAAATCAAAAGCATTAATTGTATTTCATGTTAACTTTGATGCATTGATAATGTTGTATTCAAGAACAAATAAACGCAGTTTTAAAGAGACTCGTTTGAAATATGTTATGCTATTTCCAACTTATATTTGCACTGTTTTCTGGCAGAAGTCAGAATAATTAAAACTGGATGATAACGGCAATGAAAGGCTGATTTATGGATGCAGCGAAATAAAAACCCTCGCTGAGCTTATTCTTTAGAGTGTGTTTGAGTGAGAGAGGGTGGGACAGAGAGACTATCTGGGTCAGTGCTCTCCTCTCTGTCACTGTTGCCTCGTTCCAAACCACCCCCCGCTCAACACATGTGTGTGTGCGTGTGTTATGGGCAAAGGGTGGGGGACTGCCCCAGTCGGCAGCACTGTTCATGCCCCAAAGAGATATATACACACACACACACATACATATATATATATATATATACACACACACACACATACACACACACACATACATACATATACACACATACACACATACATATATACATATATACATATATATATATATATATATACATACACATATATACATATACATATATACATATACATATATACATATACATATATACATATACATATATACATATATATATATATATATATATATATATATATATATATAAACACCCATCTCGCCCCTGCGGGCGGTTTATCCTTCAAGCTCGGGTCCTCTACCAGAGGCCTGGGAGCTTGAGGGTCCTGCGCAGTATCTTAGCTGTTCCTAGGACTGCGCTCTTCTGGACAGAGATCTCCGATGTTGTTCCCGTGATCTGCTGGAGCCACTCGCCTAGCTTGGGAGTCACCGCACCTAGTGCTCCGATTACCACGGGGACCACCGTCACCTTCACCCTCCACATCCTCTCGAGCTCTTCTCTGAGCCCTTGGTATTTCTCCAGCTTCTCGTGTTCCTTCTTCCTGATATTGCTGTCATTCGGAACCGCTACATCGATCACTACGGCCGTCTTCTTCTGTTTGTCTACCACCACTATGTCCGGTTGGTTAGCCACCACCATTTTGTCCGTCTGTATCTGGAAGTCCCACAGGATCTTAGCTCGGTCATTCTCCACCACCCTTGGGGGCATCTCCCATTTTGACCTCGGGACTTCCAGGTTATACTCGGCACAGATGTTCCTGTACACTATGCCGGCCACTTGGTTATGGCGTTCCATGTATGCCTTGCCTGCTAGCATCTTGCACCCTGCTGTTATGTGCTGGATTGTCTCTGGAGCATTTTTACACAGCCTGCACCTGGGGTCTTGCCTGGTGTGATAGACCCCAGCCTCTATGGATCTTGTACTCAGAGCTTGTTCTTGTGCTGCCATGATTAGTGCCTCTGTGCTGTCTTTCAGTCCAGCTTTGTCCAGCCACTGGTAGGATTTCTGGATGTCAGCCACCTCCTCTATCTGCCGGTGGTACATACCGTGCAGGGCCCTGTCCTTCCATGATGGTTCCTCGTCTCCCTCCTCTTTCTTGGGTTTCTGCTGCCTGAGGTATTCACTGAGCACTCGGTCAGTTGGGGCCATCTTCCCAATGTATTCTTGGATGTTCGTTGTCTCATCCTGGACTGTGGTGCTGACACTCACCAGTCCCCGGCCCCCTTCCTTCCGCTTAGCGTACAGCCTCAGGGTGCTGGACTTGGGGTGAAACCCTCCATGCATGGTAAGGAGCTTTCTTGTCTTTATGTCAGTGGCTTCTATCTCCTCCTTTGGCCAGCCTATTACCCCAGCAGGGTACCTGATCACGGGCAGGGCGTAGTTGTTGATGGCCCGGATCTTGTTCTTACCGTTCAGCTGACTCCTCAGGACTTGCCTGACCCTCTGCAGGTACTTGGTGGTTGCAGCCTTTCTAGCGGCCTCTTCATGGTTCCCATTCGCCTGCGGGATCCCCAGATACTTGTAACTGTCCTCTATGTCTGCAATGTTGCCTTCTGGTAGTTCAATCCCCTCAGTTCTGACTACCTTCCCTCTCTTCGTTACCATTCGACTACACTTCTCCAGTCCGAACGACATTCCAATGTCATTGCTGTATAGCCTGGTAGTGTGGATCAGTGAATCGATGTCTCGTTCACTCTTGGGATACAGCTTGATGTCATCCATGTACAGGAGGTGGCTGACAACTGCTCCGTTCCGTAGTCGGTATCCGTAGTCGGTATCCGTAGCCAGTCTTGTTAATGATCTCACTGAGGGGGTTCAGGCCTATGCAGAACAGCAGTGGGGACAGAGCATCTCCTTGGTAGATCCCGCACTTGATGGTGACTTGTGCTATGGGCTTGGAGTTGGCCTCTAGTGTTGTACGCCACATCCCCATTGAGTTCCTGATGAAGGCTCTTAGGGTCCTGTTGATCTTGTACAATTCTAAGCATTCCAGGATCCAGCTGTGGGGCATTGAGTCATAGGCCTTCTTGTAATCAATCCAGGCAGTGCACAGGTTGGTCAGTCTGGTCTTGCAGTCTCGGCTGACTGTTCTGTCTACCAGTAGCTGGTGTTTTGCACCTCTGGTATTCTTGCCAATCCCTTTCTGTGCCCCACTCATGTATTGACCCATGTGCCTGTTCATCTTAGCCGATATGATGCCTGACAGGAGCTTCCATGTAGTACTGAGGCAGGTTATTGGTCGGTAGTTGGATGGGACCGGTCCCTTCTTGGGGTCCTTGGGGCTCAGGACCGTTCGACCTTCGGTTAGCCATTCCGGGTGTCTCTCGTTAACTAGCAGCTGGTTCATTTGTGCTGCCAGACGCTCATGGAGTGCAGTCAGCTTCTTCAGCCAGTAGGCGTGAACCATGTCGGGCCCTGGTGCTGTCCAACTCTTCATACTGGAGACCCTTTCTTGGATATCTGCCACTGTGATGGTTACTGGTCCCTGTTCAGGGAGGTCGCTATGGTCTGCCCTCAGATCCACTAGCCACTGAGCATTGCCGTTATGGGTTGCGTCCTTCTCCCATATGCTCTTCCAGTATTGCTCCGTCTCCAGCCTTGGTGGTGCTGTTCTCTTATTGTTCCCTTGCCACTGAGAGTACACCTTTGCTGGTTCTGTGGAGAACAGCTGGTTTATTCTCCTGCCTTCTATCTCTCTGGTGTACCTCCTCAAGCGGCTGGCCAAGGCTGTGAGTCTTTGCTTGGCAGTTTCCAAGGCCTCAGGTATGGACAGTTTGCTGTATTTCTTATGCACCTTCTTTGCCGCACCTTTCTGCAACTCCGTTAGTTGGCTAACCTCCCTCCGTGCTGCTTTGATCTTGCTCTCTAGCCTCCTTCTCCATGGAGGGTACTGCCCCTTGTGGCTGTTCAACTTGTAGCCAAGCATCTCACTGATCACTGCTGCCGTATTGTAGATCAGTTTGTTAGTGTCGGTAATCGTGGTTGTAGGTATCGTCCGTAGTGCTGCATTAACATCATCTAGCAGACCTTCTGAGGGTACTTCACGTAATCTTGGTAACCGGCTACGGGGGATCCAGGTTTCAAGCTTGGCCATGATCCTATTTCTCAGGTCAGTTCCTCTCGCACTCAACGATCCTTCTCCTATCGCACTTGGGGCTATGTACCCAATCTCGGGTGGGGGTGATGATATCTCCCCCCTGACCTGGCGTCCTGACTCCTCCTTGCCGTAGCATTTATGTTGTACCTCGTCAATCTCTAGCTGTGATAGCAGTCCCTTCTTTCGAATGTTGGAACACTGAGCTACTAGTTGTTTCGCCGTCATTGTGGATGTTGGGTATCGAAGAATCCATAGGTCCCTCATCCTATTCATGTAGCCCCTCCCGCCAGGGTTACTTGTGTAGTAGCATTCCAACAACGCCCTGTTTTCGTCTCTTGCCCACCGATGCCTTCTTGTTCCAGTAGCCCACTTGTCGTCAGGGTGCCCTGGTTCCTCAACACCTGACGCGGACCTTGTTGATCCGGGCGACGTCCGAGCCGGCATGCCTTCATATTTATCTGTCTCGCTCATGTCTGCGGTAGGCTCGCTTAGCATAGGGGGTCTAGCCTTAGGACCCTTACTGGATACAGACACCCCAGGCAGGAATCGAACTTGCGATCCTCTATATATATATATATATATATATATATATATATATATATATATATACATACACACACACACACACACATACATATATATATATATACACACACACACACACACACACACATACATATATATATACATATATATATATATATAGATAAGATAAGATAAGATAAGATAAGATAAGATAAGATAAGATAAGATAAGATAAGATAAGATAACCTTTATTAGTCCCACACGTGGGAAATTTGTTTTGTCACAGCAGGAAGTGGACAGTGCAAAAGTTATGAGGCAAAAATTAGGATACAATAAGAATAAATACAGTACACAACTGTACAGAACAGAATAGAATAAAATAAAATAAAATAAAATAAAATAAAATAAAATAAAATAAAATATAATATATATATATATATATATATATATACATTAAGGGTGCAACAATACACAAAATTCACGGTTCGGTTCGATACAAAAAAAAATGCCTTTTTAATTTGTCATTTATTAAAATTATAAATATATATTTTAACTCAAAAGTACAGTTTTTAAATGTAATGTTGCTGAAACAACAAAATAATAAAAAAAAAATAAATCTATCTGATCGAGAAATCACTCATCTTTGGAAAAGAGAGTTTATTACAGAGAAATGGCTCTTTCCAAAATAAAAGCTATACTATACGCTTCTTCTGGGCTATATTCTCAGCAGCATATTAAACATATCAGGTCCCCATAAGGAGACTCATGCGCTAACGGCTGTCTAAATGACTCGGGTAAAGTTTGTAGCATGCGTGCTTGTTGTTTTTGTCTGCTTCCACCTGTCTTTGCACTAGGATGGTGTCGGCGTAAATGTGCAGTCATATTCGTTGTGTTCCCACTAGTGCTGTCAGCGTTAATCTCATTGAAATGACGTTAAAGCCACAACACGGCAAATCTCCGTTAACGAGCTACCGCAGATCACCCCGTGCGTGGGGCTGGACGGCCAACACGTTAACACACTAGTTCCCACCAATGTAATTGAGCATTGCGTGGCACATCCAACATACTGTTTTACTTTAGTCCATGACACGCTTACCTTCAGGGTCATGCTTCACATGAAAACCAAGATAGTTCCAAACGCCAGATCTGAATGAGGGTGGGGGAGGTTCAATTTGCCATGTTGCAACGAGCTTAGCTTCTGTCTTGCTAGCTTGCGCTGCGCTCAGTGGATCTGCGATCGACTGTGCAGCCTAGGCGGAGTAGTCGAACGCAGATTCACTGAGCGCTCAACACAGACAGCATTGTCAGAAGAAAAGTTGATAAAATAAATTACAAATTTTGTATTGTTCGATACATATGCGTACCGAACCGAAAGCACTGTATCGAACGGTTCAATATTGATACCAGTATTGTTGCACCCCTAATAAACATATATATACACACACACACATATATATATACATATATACACATATATCTATATATATTATAAAATGGAGGTTCTGCCAGACAAATTTCTCCAGATAGGAAAATAAGTTGGCTCCAGTTTTCAGTTTCCGTCTGCCTCTGCAATGTAAACTATGCAGCAGCTTTAGCTTAGGATCCATCATCGCTTCATCTAAGAGGGACAATTAGCATGAAAAGGCAGTATGGGGGAAAAAGAAGATTTTTTTCCCCCCCCCATACTGGCTGCTCGCTTATATGACTCAGGGTTCAATCTAAGTTCAAAGCGCCGTCTACCATCGTCTCGACACGCTGTTGATAGAATTCAGATATGGAACCATAATTTGTTACTGAACAGAATGAGACAGTAGTCACACCCCGATAGATTTTACGGCAGCTTGAAGATGGGGGACTACCTCCAAAAACAACTCCTCAAATGATCAGGTAGGTGATTGATACTTGGGCTGTTCCAACAGGACAATTAACCCAAACACACATCAAAACTGGATAAAGCCAGCTGCCATTAAGCTTCTCAAACAACTTTCCCAAAGCAGATCTCAGCCCAACTGAAAATTTGTGGACTACGCTTAAAAGTCAGATTTGTGCCTGGAAACCAACCAATTTAAAATAACTCTACCAATTCTGCCAAGAAGAGTGGACAAATACTCAGCCGGATTTACACAGCAATGTCGTTGATGGCTACCAAAAGCAACGTAACGTGTATTTGAGCCTGTGTAATTGAAAGAAACGTTCAAAGAAATCAATCAAAACTACAAAAATTCAATGAGCTTGATCTTCTGACCAGAACTGTAAAGGAAAGGCCCAATGATTCGAGGCCTTCACTTTAAGACCATATAAGTAGTAAAAAAAAAAAAGAATTACATATTAAATAGTTATTTTTTATTCTATATTTTGGAGATTTGACTAAAGAAAAGATTACATTCTGCATGAGATGTAGAGGAGATGAAGTGAGACAAGGGGTCAAATTCAAACCAAGCAAAATGTGATTCCACAAATTTAAAAAAAAAATGTTCTGGCACGAATGACTGAAAATTACATTTTACATAAGTCTGGCTTTGCTCCTCCCACAATGCCTATACTCATTTAAAGGCGAGGTAGGCGCGGAGGGCTACGGGCTAAGCTAAAGCTAACACCACACCGGCTGCCTTTACCCAGTATTTTCCTCGCCAATGTCCGTTCTCTGGCAAACAAAATGGATGAGATACGGCTCTCCATCACTAACAACAGACGGATTATGGACTCAAATGTCATGTTTTTCACCGAAACATGGTTGAACAACAGCTGCCCGGACAATGCTATCGAGTTAGCAGGACGCCACACACACCGAGCCGACACGCTAGCAGATGACTCCGGCAAGACCAGAGGTGGAGGTTTGTGCATTTATATTAACAATGCTTGGTGCATGAACTCCACTACTACTGAGAGTCACTGCTCACCTAATGCGGAGTTTTTAATGGTCAAATGCAGACCTTATTATCTCCCCAGAGAACTCACTTCGATCATACTCACTGCCGTGTATATACCCCCCGACGCTAATGCTAGGTTGGCCATGAAAGAACTTTCTGCAGCCATTAACAAACACCAGAATAAACACCCCGAGGCTGCTTTTATTGTTGCTGGCGACTTCAACCACACCAACTTAAAGACAGTCCTCCCCAGATTCCACCAACATGTCTCCTGCCACACCAGAGGAGACAAGACTTTAGACTATGTGTATTCCAATCTGGCTGGAGCCTACAAAGCCACACCCCTCCCCCACATTGGACAATCGGACCATCTCTCCCTGTTCCTCACACCTCGGTATTCACCACTCATCCAACGTGTGAAACCTGCTGTGAGGACAATTAAAGTGTGGCCAGAGGGGACAGACGCAGTGCTCCAGGACAGATTTAAAAACACAGACTGGAATACGTTCACCCACACAGACCTGGACCAGTACGCCTCATCTGTACTGGATTACATCTCCAAAACCACAGACAGTGTCACCACCCAGAAACGGATCACCATGTACCCCAACCAGAAGCCTTGGATGAACCGGGATGTTCGTCTCCTCCTGAAGGCCCGCAACACCGCCTTTAGGTCAGGAGATGCACACGCCTACAGCACAGCCAGGGCTAATCTAAAGAAGGGCATCAAAAAAGCCAAACACCATTACAAAAAGAAGGTAGAAGAACACTTCTCCAACTCCAACCCCCGACGCATGTGGCAAGGACTCCAGACCATCACAGACTACAGGACCACCAAACCCTCCCCCGCATCCTCTGATGTCTCCTTCCTCAACGAGCTCAACAACTTTTATGCTCGTTTTGAGCGAGGGAACCCCACAACCACAACCAAAGCAGACGTGACGCCAGACCACCAACCTCTGACTCTCTCCCCCACCGATGTAGGAGCGGTGCTGAGCAGGATCAAAGTCCACAAGGCTGCAGGCCCTGATGGCATACCCGGGCGTGTTCTCAGAGCGTGTTCTGGGGAGCTTGCAGGAGTGCTGACAGACATAGTCAACCTGTCCTTGGCCCACGCTGTGGTACCGGCCTGCTTCAAATCCACCTCCATCGTCCCGATACCCAAAAACTCCAACCCATCTTGCCTCAATGACTACCGCCCAGTAGCACTCACCCCCATCATCACTAAGTGCTTAGAGCAGCTGGTCCTAGCACACTTCAAATCCTGTCTCCCCCCCACCCTGGACCCCCACCAATTCGCATACCGCCAGAACAGGAGCACAGAGGATGCAGTCTCCATCGCACTGCACTCTGTCCTCTCACACCTGGACAACAACAACACCTACGCCAGAATGCTGTTTATAGACTTCAGTTCAGCGTTCAATACAATCCACCCCTCACAACTCATCAGGAAACTGACAGACCTGGGCATCAGTTCCCTCATCTGCAAATGGTTACTGGACTTCCTGACCAACCGCCCCCAACATGTCCGGCTGGATAACCACTGCTCATCTACCATCACAATGAACACCGGTGTACCACAAGGCTGTGTGATGAGCCCCTTCCTCTACTCCCTCTTCACCCACGACTGCAGACCTGCTGATGGTTCCAACACCATCATTAAGTTTGCAGATGACACCACGGTGATTGGCCTCATCAGTGACAACGATGAGGCCGCCTACAGGGAGGAGGTGGATCGTCTGGCTGAGTGGTGCGACACAAACAACCTGCTGCTTAACACCGAGAAGACCAAGGAGCTCATCGTGGACTACAGGAGGAATGCTGACCCACATCCACCCATCCACATTAAGGGGACGGCTGTGGAGCGTGTGAGCAGCTTCAAGTTCCTGGGAGTCCACATCTCCGAGGATCTCACCTGGACGACCAACTGCTCCAAGCTGGTCAAGAAGGCTCACCAGCGCCTCTTCTTCTTGAGGACTCTGAGGAAGAACCACCTGTCCTCAGACATCCTGGTGAACTTCTATCGTTGCACCATCGAGAGCATCCTGACCAACTGTATAACAGTCTGGCACGGGAACTGCTCTGCCTCGGACCGGAAGGCGTTGCAGAGGGTCGTGAAAACTGCCCAGCGCATCACCGGAGCACCACTTCCTGCCATAAAAGACATCTACAGGAAGCGGTGTCTGAAAAGGGCTGGGAAAATCATCAGAGACCCCAGTCACCCATCACATGGACTCTTCACCCTCCTGCCCTCTGGGAGGCGCTACAGGAGCCTCCGGACTAAGACCACCAGGTACCGGAACAGCTTCTTCCCCACAGCTGTCAGACTCCTGAACTCTGCCTCCTGACATCTGACCCACGTTAACACATGGACTGAACATACACACACCCACAATGGACAACTGTACCCTCAAACACACAATAATAACTTGGACTGAACCACCACTCACAACCACTAGCACTTTATATAGATACTGTAGAAATTATCCACATATCTAATTTATCTTAACTGCACTACTGTATAGCTCTGTAAATAATCATTCTGTACATACGATAATTTTTAACCCTACAACTGTTTACAACTTGCATAGTTCCCATTTCTGTATAACTGTATATCTCAGATTTCTGTAAAGTTATTTATTTCATATTCTGTATAGTTTTTCATATTTATATCCTGTTCATAGCCTGTACATAGCTTGTACTCACTACAGCCTGTACATACCTATAGTTATAGAATATTCACAACATACTTCATACCGTGTACATTATAACATACCATAATAGACCCATTTCTGTAATATACTTACATATCTATATTATTGCTAATATATATTGTAATATATCTATATCACTAAAGCACTTCTGGATGGATGCAAACTGCATTTCGTTGCCCTGTACCTGTGCATGTGCAATGACAATAAAGTTGAATTCTATTCTATTCTATTCTAAAGGTTTAATAGAGCTTGAGCCAAAAGAACATAAAGTGAACCTTTATCCAACACAATCTCTTTATATAAAGTAAATGCTGTTCATACGAGAGTTACAAGTCAGACTGACCAACGTATCAACTGGACAAACGTGTCATAATAATCTCTGCCAACTGCTCTTCGCATATTTGCAGAATGGGACCGGTGGTGTTGCTTCGCCTGTAGACAAATATATTACCAAAGGGTTAAAACAAGAATAATAGACTGGCATGGTGGATTAGAGCACCTGAAAGACACATCAACCACCAACCACCAAAACCATTACTAGGTGATGTGATCTTATTACAGCACAACATTTTGCTAGGCATCCTCGGGTACTAACATTCAGGTGGGTGATACTTTGACCACCTACCATATCAGCTGACACCAACCTCTTCCCCCAATATGCCTCCCACATGGAAAAAACTGTTCATAAACAATCTAAAGACCCTGCACCTCCAACTCCCCACCTCCCATTTCAATCTAGCACCTATAAGATGTGTCAAAACACACCCAATAATCCATGACAGGCTGAACCCCGTAACACACAGGAAACAAAAGATCCACTGCCACCATCTCTGTGCCAGCCACCGCAGGAAACCCCAGAGGTCCCATATCCATGCCCCAAAGGGTCAGAGCCATTTTGGTGGCAAAATGGAAGCACTTAGACAATATGAGGCAGGTGGTTTCATCGTTCATCGTAGAAGATGTCATCATATATTATGATGCCTTGGAACATGGTTAGGTTAAAACCCATTACATGACCTCAGGCAGCACAAATTGTGCAAATGTGTGAAGAGAAGAGAAGAGAAGAGAAGAGAGGTTTCCAGTTAGGGATCTAAACATTGCACAACTTCTGTAACTGGAGTCCCAAACACACAGACAAAAACACATACGCCCCTCCCTGTATGGCCTGAACCTTGAGAAGCAAAAGGACTCCCTCAAAAGGAGGGGGGAAAATTGACAAAATTGAAAATTGTTCAGTGTCAATGTGTGTTTGAGAGAGAACTATCGAGGCCGAAGCGTTGGCTTGCATTCCCTTCATATAGACAAACGTGACCATGCACACCTGTACACACAAACACACACACCATTCTTTCTCGGCTCACCCTATCTTCCTTCTCATTTTTGCACCTCCTCCTGACCTCCCTTACTTTGTGTTGCAGTGGCTACGTTGAAAAGGGTGGGGCTTGGTTAATAAGTGACAGATATGAGATGGGCAGTTGGGCGGAGGTTGGCTGGGTGCTTAAAGATCCATGGCGAAAACAAAAAAGTCTGTTTCAAATTCAAATCGACCACAGACCATTCACAAAAGAAGGTTTCAAAGAATTTGAGATCTGAATTGTGACCCACTGTGGCCGTAACCTCGGCAACACACGGTTACAGGTATATGACCTCCCACCTGTGACGCGTTTAAGTTGCATGCCATACCAAGAGTGTTTGGTCTGGTCAGGGCATTTTATTTTGACGCTCAATTCCATTCTTATACAATCCTCATTTGTGCAGCTTGAAACGTTGCATTAACAAGTTGCATCACCGTTAGAGAATGCATTCAGTGGAAATGCAAGGACTGCCATGAATGGGCGTAATCAGAGCGTGGAAATTAAAGCCACACCCAGTCTATAACCCAGGGTAATAGGACTCCCTGAGTGCACTGCAACAAGCATGTTACTTTTATCATAAAGCAAATAAGAGAATGAGTGAGCAACATAAGAACTTAGATTACATTGAAGTCTATGGGAAAGTTGCGACCTCAGAAAACGCCATCTTTATAAGGTTTTAGGAGGATAAAGCAGAGTATCCTTTAGTAGTGACTGACAAGTCGCTACTGTATGGGTGTGAAATGTTTCAGTCTCATCCAAACCTCACTTGCGATGATCGCTTTCAAAACATAAAAAGTTAAACTCTGACGTCTTTAAGGACAATAAGTGACATCATGGTGTCCACATCCAGCTTTGACGGTGGGTCTACGGTGGTCAGGTGTCTTGAAATGTTTGGGACTGCACATGTGGATACAGCCGAACAGTGGGTCTCACTTCAATTAAATCAAGGAAGAAATCAGCTAGGAATCTCACATACAGCCATCTGAATCTGCCTATAGAATATAAAGTGAGAGGTCTTTAGTTTAATCTCCATATTAACAGCATGAGGATTTGTATTTAGAACATATCTCTACTTAATTCCTGAAGAGACTTAGACAAGAAATATTCAGTATTAATGGTTTAAATGCAAAAAACTGCAAACTGAGTATAGAGCGGAGTAAAGCGAGCGAAGCCTTGCTGTGATCCTCTCTCTCTCACACAGCTGTGACCTTATATGTCTTCCTCCTTCTGTAACTAAAACCACTCTTTCTACTCCACGTCCCTCCTCTTCACATCCCTCCCACACACTCACAATCCCTCACTGTTCTCGCCCACTTTGTGTACAATCACCACAACACTACGTGCATTAATTAATACCTACTACGTTCAGGGCTATAGTGCAAATCTTAAACAAGGCAGATGTCCAAAACAGAAACCATGTGATCACATGATGCTTCGGCATTACATCATGGCATGCTGACACAGTAAACATACACACAGCATGGAAACTGCACGTCTACTTCTGCTTCACGTCGTGCTATAGAAGACAAACTTATCTCAGTCCCCCGGCCACTCCCTGACAGCTTCCCTCCCCCCACACCGACTTCAGCAGAAGGGAGACCAACGCCTCTTAAAGAGAAAGTCAAGCTCAAGTAAAACAAGTAAAAACACAATTTCTACTGAAACCATTAACACTGGATGCAGCATATGCTGGTAGATCCATTTAACCCTCGGGCGAGCAAGCTCTTTTATTACTTCCATTTATATTTATCATACCTATGTCTTTCTTTTATCAATGGAAGATATACTAAGCAAATATATATACGAATATATATACTAAGATATACTGAGCGACCATCTTTGAACAGAGGCGGGGGTTTACGACACCAACTCTCTGCCATCTATAATCCAGTTTTGAGATCCCTTCCCAGACGCCTTAACGCCCACTCACATCCTGGGCCATCTGACCTCAGGAATTCGCATGATAAGGTGGGGCCAGGTTTCACAATGAACACACCCGAAACTCTGGCTGATTGGGACCCACACCCAGTTTCACACCTTGGCTCAGGCGATTAGAGGATCATCAGGGGGTCCTTTTGTCCCTCTGTGGGGGGATACTCCCACTAGGTTTATATCTGGGACTCTCCACCATTTGACCTTAGAACTGAAGAAGCTTCTCGGATGAGAGGTGAAACGTCTTCGAGTAACTTAAAGAAGTCCAGACGCTTTTCTTTGCAAGCCCCTTTGACTACGATGACCTGGATGACTGAGAACCTTCACAGACAAAGATATACTAATGTTACTTAATGCAATTTATGCATTGTTTTCATTCACGCATAAGCAAATATCAAGCTTAGAAAAACTGTATGAACAAGTTATTTATTTAGATACTCCTGTGATTTACTAACAAAATGTTATTTCGTTAAATAATAATACAAAAAATACCATTTAAAACTTAACTAATCACAGTACTAAAGAGTAAAATATTGATGGAGCAGTGACTGTAAGACTTCAAACAACAAAAAATGACAAAGAAGTCATAATTCAGCCTGTTTTTTCATACATTTTATTTTTTTGTAAAATGTCAAATATGTTAAGTACTTTCTCCAGAAATGCTCACAATGTTCAGGTCATGCCCAGCTGTGGAAAAATGACCAACAAACTAGAAACTGAAATAAGATCAAAGCCTGTGAAACGACAAAAACCTGGATTAGAATGATTTCAAGACATTCACGGCAACCATTTTTATGACTAAATATCACAATCGCACATAAATGAGCCTTCAAGCTCACTTGAAACTTAAGCCCAGATGTAACTTTTGCATGCTTTTCCCTCTAGAACTGGGCGTGAATCATAGTGCACTTCATTAGTCATCTGTCTATATCACATCCAGATCTAAGACGGAAAGAAAAAAGGTGTGGGAGAAGAAGGAATGCCAGACATTAAACTTTAAAACTTTAAAAATAAATGTAATTAATCCAACAGTAAGATTCGTCTTCTCCTTAAAATGTAATGAACTATGCAAATAGGGTGTGGCAAATGTTCTAAAATCCCAATTCCAAATATATGATGAAAATCGTGAATTATTATAAATCAATCCATCCATCCAATGGGCGGATGGTGGGGCACACCCAACCAATTTGAGAAAACCAGTTCACCTAACATGCATGCCTTGCAAGTGGACTCAAACCCAGGACCTTCTTGCTGTGAGGCAACTACAGTGTTGCACAGTACAAGTCTGTGTATAACCTAGTATAACCAGAGACCTACTGCAGGTATTGATCACACCGACCTGCTTTGGAGAAGAGGAGTCAAGACGTTTTTGGTTTATGTAGTGGTAGAGGAGAGTAACGATATGAAGGTCTAAGCTACACTGACAGTATTTTCACTACAAGGAATGGCTGCCTTACTCGTACGACTTTAACTTGTGGTATCACAAACATAGTGTCTACCTGCTTGTTTTAGACTTTGTGTGCCAGCAGCTGTACTATCTTCGCTGGAAGTACTTCTACAAAAGAATGTTTTAATGAAGACTTCTGAGGAACACTTTGTCAAACGCGATCCCTACCGAAGACTCAAGACGGCAACCTGACCATAACTGTTTCAACATGTCAATTCTCTCTGAAAGCCTCGATGTGCATGACAAGCAGAAATATTATTTGCATGCAATTCTCACCTGTTCAGAATTAGAGCACTATACTAAAATGCCAATTTACTTAAGTGAAACCTGAAATGGAAATTACAGTGCGTGCTACAACGGAGGGGTCAATGTCTAGCGTGAAATCACATCTGATATTTCTACATGTGTGGAGGCAATAAACATGCCAAGTGTATTACCCTGCCTCATAAACACACCTGTTACATCAGTGATAGTTAACAGGAGGCTTGAATGGAAGCCCTGCACAATGACTCTGTAATTACGATTTATATGGTTGTAAGATATAAACTGGGATTAGATTTTATGGCCACGCGTTTGGTTTGGCGTCTTATTAAACTAAATAAATATTAAATTTAAAAAAAAAAACACCAACACAAGCCACTGACATGGTTTCAGATTCAGTTTTAACAATCATTAACATGACTTCAGTCAGGTAATCAGTAGTGAAGTACTCACGTGTACATCATATCTGGAAAGCTGAAATATCTGTGTGGGGTCTCAGTCATCTAGGTCACGGTATTCTACAGAGGCAACTGGACTTCTTTAAGTTTGTGAAGACGTTTCACGCCTCAGCCAAGAGACTTTACGAGGTGGAGAGTCCCAGGTATTTAAACCTTTTATGTTAGAACCGAACAAGACACTTGGATGAGACGTAAAGAAGTCCAGATGCCTCATATTCCAAAGTGTGAATGGCCCCATTACTCACTGACACCAGATTTCACAGACTACATTCAAAAGCGATCTGAATTGCACGCAACTTTTAGCACAGTGTCTGTGAACAAACTGAACCACCAAGTACTGGAGTCTCCGTGGGGTCGGTTCGGTTCTGTGTGGCCAAGTTGGACAGTTAAATGGGTTTGATAGCTTGATATTTGGCTTGATGATAGTAGGATTGATTTTGTAAAATCGGTGAAGTACACAAGTCTTTGCAAACGCAAGTAATGTCAAGTCAAGTGTTTATCTGGTTATAAAAAGAAGAAGTAAGACCTAGCTACAAACAGTCACTGGGATGTCTGCTAATGCCAGTTATGAACAGAGAAGTGTTCGTACCTGAACATTTGTCCTATCTAACTTGATCACTTGGATCAAAGTGGGAGGAAGCTTGAAGCAGCAGCTAAGGACTATTTCTCCAACAATAAGATCCAAGTAAACGGTGACGAGTAAAACGTGTCTAATGGCTTTAATGTGAAAAAGTACTATCCATTTTTCTCAGGACAAGAAAAAAACAAAAGAAAGCTGTAGAAAAAAGTTCAAATGTTTAATGTAGCTGGAGAACAAAATGACAAAGGAATAAATCAAAAGAAAAATCTGTATTCATCAGTGTTGAGTCATGATGTTAGCTGGGTACACACTTCCCATCAGGTGAAGAGCTTCACAGCTAATAACTCAACTCATAAAAGCAGAGGACTCACTTTGCTTTGTTAAACTTTTCTTTTTCTCTATTATCAGTTTTGATTGGCCCTTCAAAACAAAAGTTTTAAACATCTTCCCTTTTTTGTTCAAAAACAGGAAATGTAATATTTTTCTTAGCTGTTTTTATGTCATTCTATCTAATTATGTTTTTTTGCATCAATGAAATATGCAAACAAACAAACATAAACACATAAAGATGCATCAGCACACTGGCCTTGGCACCAGTACAAAACAAGTCAAAACTTTTGCTTCAGCAAAATGAAAAAGTTTGAATAGCAAACAAACTATATTGGATTTAATAAAAGATTTTTAACATTCGTGCACTTTTAACCTCCTAAGACCCGAACTCTTCCACGGCATGCATTTTTCATTTCTCTTTGATATTTGGGCTGATTGGGACCAGATGAATGTAAAAACAAAGAATTACCAGATTTATTTTTTTTACCTTATTTTTGTTTTTATGAAAAATAAGAGCCACATATGAGGATATTTGTTTAAAATTCTGATAGAACAGTAGCAGTATAATGTCCTCGTAAGTGGATATCAGGCCCTTGTAGAGCAAAATTGAGTATTTTGGTCTAAATAACCCAAAATGTGATGTCCACATATGTGGACTCCAGGTCCTAGGAGGTTAAGGTAAGAAAAACTACTCAGTTAATCAATATTATATTGCATTGTGGCATTATATCAATAAATAAATGTTTACTGTAACCACCTCAGCCACTCTTTGTGTTTGAAGTTTCTCGGCTAAAACTGTCATGTCATTTCTTTGATGCCTTAAAAAGAAAGTGCTGCAGGCAGTTTGTACTTGGCTCTGAGAGATCTGAAGACGCACTGCCCAAGAAGAGGCGTTACTGTAACTGTAAACTATATGCAAATACAGCTACACGACTGGATTGCATACGTCACCCTGCACTTGTGTTACATAAACATGTGAATTCTGTGGATTTTAGTTGCTTTTTTTATTTGTTTATCATTTTTTAAAAATCTCACATTTACCATCTTATTTGTAAATAATTTTGATGCCGTGTTTTTAAACATCACACCTTGGTTGAAATATAAATCAGGTTTGTCTGCCTGTCATTGTATTAAAAAAATGTCTTTGCAAAGTTGTGAATAGATCACCCGAGACAAATGCTAATGCCATGAACTAACGTGGGCTTAGACAATGTCTTATCTAACCACGGAGCTTGGATCGAAGTGCAAAAAAGTCAAAAAAGAAAAAGCTGACAGCTGTCGAATAACTGAAAAGTTCAAAATTAAAATAGCAGGCTGTAGAGGAAAAAGAAATTAAGCAATAAATCATAAACTCTGGAAGCGTCAGGGAGTGGTGAGCCGTCGTGACTCCAGTTGGGAACATTTATTTTCTTTAAGGTGAAAAGCGTTGCAGATAATAACTTCATTTCCTTCATCCTCAGTGCCAAAAATAAAAGCAGACCAAAGAACATTTTGATGATTCACTCTCATTGAACACAACAATTTTTCTTAATTTTCGCTTTTCTCTGTCATCATTTCGGTATGGCTCCCTTAAAAAAAAGAAAAACACAGCCTTTTAGCACATTCCTGCGTTCATCATTAAGAAACTCAGAGCTTTGTGCACTGCTTACTCTAAGTTGCACCTTTTATAACACGCAATGTCACTTGAGCTTTTGTTAATACAAAAGAATAGCTTGTTAAATATTCCAGCATGTTTATTACTGTGTCTCTGTCTCAGCTTGTGACCGCCGCTTCTGTTTATTGATGCGTTTAATTTGCGCTCTCATGTTGACACGCTTTAGTTTTTGCCATTTAGACACACGTTATTTGGCCTCTTTAGGAGCTCTGTTAGTTGACTCATGTTGCCACTGATTGGCTCTTTTACGACCAACAGATGCTGCTGCCTGGCATCCCGCCAAATGTCTGCAACTGCACGTTAGTTATTTGAGACCTTAAAGCCTAAAATTTGATTTAAGATATCGGTCTCACTTAATATAGACCAAGCAGTGGCAAATTATTGTCCATCTCTTTCTGAGATATCGGTCAGTCAACACTAAAACACACAGTGTGTCTGTGAATAGCACAGACAAGAACTGGGTGTGTCTCCATCTGGCTGGTAGAAAGAGAGACAGAGGGAAAGAGAAGGCTGTCTAGCTGTTATCACACCACACCCTAATGACGCAAAGCCGGCCACCACTTCTCTACACGCCCTCTTCTCCACACACACATGCACACGCTACACAAAGTTAGTGTACTCTGCAAAGTTAAACACACACAGATGCACAAACCTCAGAGCTGTGGTCTGAGCACTTCTCTAAAGCTTACGCTGAATTCAAAGCGCTTACAGGCCAGAACAAACCTCAAACACAAGCAACTGTGTGCAGGCGCACACACAAACACATTTGCAGGATTTAGTTAGTTAAAACAACCAGAACACACATCTCCCCGTCTGTCAAGCAGTACAAACAGATGGTAGCAAACTGAAAGTCGTTCCATTTCCGCAACATTTGATGAGCATTCCTGGTCCAGATTGAGCCAGAGCCTAGAAAGGTTCACACCAGGGCACCGCAGGATACGGTCTTCATAGGTCTACTTGGCTCCAAGCCACCAACAACCAACCATGGATTCAAACTAAGAATGGATCCAAATTCTGTGCTAACAGATTTGGGGAAAAATATGAAATGCTTCATAAAATTCTAACATCTTCCTGCACAGAAATTTGTTCTAAAAATCACAAGCAATGTAGAACATATACAGCTTCTTAATCCAGTGTGGGTTCATTTTATATTTACACGTTTAACACAACCAATCAATTGTCAATCAAAACAATCAATTTAGATAACAAGAACATTCATAAATCTGTATCAAATAAGGTATCCGTAACTCGTTGTCCTCACTCCAGTTTGTGAAAGGAGTAACCTCACAAAGATCCATTTTAAACCAGTACAAACTTGACCTAGCCATCTATGTGGGCACACGTAATCACGTGTACGAATTTAAACAACTTTGTTATTCTGTAACTTCTAGTCATACCACAAGAGAAAAGGTGCAATGAAGACAAAGGAAAACACCACTACATGAAGCGAGTACCCCACCAGCACAGTACCTGCTTCTTCTTAATGCCAATCAATCCAATCAAATCATCTGACTGAACCTTCATTTTACCAAAGTGAAGACCATCATTGGACTCACACGATCACATCAAAGCTTTCAGAGTTGACTGACTGATTAAAATCAACAGTGCAGCACTTGAATGTCATTAACAGTAAGTCTCACGTATACGTATATATATAATATTTTATATATATATATATATATATATATATATATATATATATATATATATATATATATATATATATATATATATATATAAAATAAAATATTTGTTTTTAAGGAACTCCCTTTTATCACACTAGAAGAGGGTGTGAAATGTTATTTCAAGTAATGGTTTATATAGCATTTACTTTTCTCAGTCCAAAAGCACTCTGCCGTGAGTGAGTGACAGAAAAAAAACATGTCACCTGCATTTTCTCCCGAACATATCTGTCCCATGAATCTTTTCATAACGTCTTGCAGAGCCAGCTGCTGGTGCTCCAACTACGACTCCAGTTTGAAACACAATACATAAAATCACTTTAAAAGCTGCCCACTGACCTTACATTCACTATCAGCAAGCGAGGGGTTTTCTGTGTAAATGTGGACATATTCTTGCTCAGGTAATGTGATGATGATCAGATGCCCTTCAACCCCATTAACACTTTCAGCTTAATCTTATGTATTAAAGTGAACACGAATGCTTCCAACACATCGAGATAAAAGATCAATATCTCTTTCCCGAGTGAGGTGTGTGTGTTGAAGCTGCACTGCTATGATTATCTGATCATCTCACTTTCTCTCCATCAACATCACTAGTCTGTATGTCTCTCTGTCATTCCCACAACCTTTATCCCCAACCACACATAATTTCAGACACACCCTCCCCACCTCAACCACCACCCTCTCCTCTCTCTCCTCCTTCACTCCTTCCCCTCGGCCCTGCTTTTCCCTCCCCACGTCCCCCTTTTCTTTTCATTGTGGCCTCCTTGGCAGTGCGGCCGCGGTTGCCATGGAGACGGGATTCTTTCCCCACGTTAATGACTGTGCCACGGTTGGTAGGGGGTCACTCTCCACCACCACCACCGCCGCCGCATCAGGGCCTAATCTGAGGTGACACGGCCAATATCACACACACACACACACAGTGTGTCAGCACAGGCATGCACGTTGGCAAAAACTCACAAGAGGCCACAAGAAAAATGTGCACATATAAGTGCTTGCACACAAACACACACACACACACACACAAAAACCCACACACACAGAGCCCTCAGGCCCCACCCCTCAGCACCCACCCACCACAGCACACACGCTCATTCACATAATTCAGTCACACGTTCCCACGAGAGGCACGTATTCGGCTATACTCCACACTCCACTAATGAACGCTCGCGCACACACACTTCCTCTCCCTTGAACATTCAGTACCAAAGCTTCTCGCCTGAGTTTTGTATTTAATAACCAGAAAAAGACTCGAGGCTATGGACTTATGACTTCTTACGTAAACATTAAGCCCCCTTTTCTAAATTCAAGACTTACAATTTTTAACGTAATCCGTTCTAATTTCAGACGTTTCAAGGGCGTAGTTCAAAAATTCGGCATTTCTAAGCCCAGAGTATGTTTGCATGTGCTTGAACATTGATGCTTGGAGCAGTCATTGGAAAAAAGAAAAGAAGCAACTAAAGAAATTACCGTATTTTTCTGACCATAAGGCGCACTGTCGATGAACGGGTCTGTTTTCATACATAAGGTGCACCGGATTATAAGGCGCATTAAGCGAAACAAAACAGATAAGTCAAACTTTACTCAGCTCATTCCACGATATCGTCATGGCTCCTCCATTTCTTTTGTTGCAAACATTGCATGCCCCGTAGCAGTGACAACACCGCCATGGCATTTTTGCCGCAGTCTCGTGGCACCTAGACCAAACACTGAAGAAGTTCAGTGGAACTCTATCTGACTGCCCTGCACATTTAAAACTGAATTTGACAGCATACCCAGCGTGTTGTGACGCCTGCAAGTCAAAACCAAGGATGAGTCAATTATGACTCGGTAGTGACAACAGGTTGAAACTATAGTTTCATTACACCATAAAATCCAGGCAATTTCAGGCAATTTATTTGTCATGTACAGGGACATCAGGTAAACTGTTCAATTTGTGCTTCATCTTGAGTGTTGAGGCTACAAGTATTTAAAATATAAGAAAAACAAAGCAGATTAATTTACTTATGGATCATTATTTGTGATATATTCTATAATCTGTTCATTTCTGGTTGTACGTTTAGTTAAAATCCATGCAAAATTCAATGCTTATCCATGAGTTCCATTTTAAAAGTCATGCACACATTTGTGCCCATACACAATCCCAGTTCCAGAGAATGAACAGATATGATCTTCAGGCTCAGGATGTGTGTGTTTATACACACAATTACGTGTCAGAGTTCTGTGGAATTAGCAAATGCTGATAGGGAACTCGGCACAGCCTTTTTTTTTTGCATTACACAGCTTTCAATCTACAAAACTGAATTCACACTAAAAAACACAGTTATTCTCTGAATGATTTTTAAAGCCGATAAGCATGTCCACCAGTTTTTTGTTGTACTTCAATAGGCACGCTTAGTGCTTCCAACAAAGGCTGACAATAACTCTGGAAAAAAGAAGCCCTCAATAAACATGTAAAAATGGTGGAAATAAAATGTCTCAAGCTGCCGTTATGTTGCAAATGTAGTCCACATGAAACATCTTTAAATGGATATTACTACACTAGAAACACAATTCTTGTCTCATAGCTTAAACAGACCTTGACGGCTCACATATATGGCATTAGAATAGCAGAGGAACTCGAAATAATTAAATGACTGAAATCTATATTTATCTCATGCAGACTGTGAATGAAAGACAAAAAAAGAAGGACAAGTGGAAAAACGAATAAAAAGAATAAAAGAAAAGGACAAAACCAGAAAAAGAAATTCCAGAAAAAACAGATCACAGAAAGAGAAGAGACACGAGACTCCTAACAAAGCCAAGCTTTCTGATGCAGCAGCTCACATGACAAACTCCCAGAAGCTTTATGACCTTCAGTTAAACCTAAAGTCTTTCCCTACTATTAGAGCCTTTTATTGTTTACTCCACAGGACTCTGGGCGTCAGCTCTACACAAAGCAGCCAGACAGTGACACAAGCCACCAGCCTACAAAACCTGCTGGCGAACAAATGGTGAACTCCTCAGGCCTGTCAGACCGCAGTGGCATTAAGTTACAAGAAAGCAGTATTGAAACTGTGGTGAGTCCACCACAAATTGGAAATTGAGACCTGCCTTCAAAATAAAAGCTGTACCTTACTCATGCACATAATGCTTTAAAAAGTCCAGCTTTTACTTTGAAGGCAACATCCTGTCTCAATTTCTGGTTTGTGGTTTTATTACTGCTCGGTGATCAGCTGGTGAGTCTTCGCAGAAAATTTCACAGCAATTCGCTATTGACCATAACGATACCAAGGATGTTTCTACTGCACCACCCCCTTTGCGACCAATTTTACCTAATGTCAGCCAGAAACCCCCAGCAGCCACTTGCCAATTGGTCGGGTGGCCGGAGATTGCTGGGTTCACTAACTGGTCTGTTGTGTTCAGTGTGATTGAGGTTTTATGGCTGATTTAGACTTCTGCTGTGAATCTTTGTGGAGCCTACAGCAGGGGTGGGGAACTCCAGGCCTCGAGGGCCAGTGTCCTGCAGGTTCTAGATATCACCCTGGGTCAGCACACCTGAATCAAATGATTAGTTCATTACCAGGCCTCTGGAGAACTTTAAGACATGTCGAGGAGGTAATTTAGCCATTTAAATCAGCTGTGATTGGATCAAGGTCAAATCTAAAACCTGCAGACACAAGCCCTTGAGGCCTGGAGTTTCCCACCCCTGGCCTATAACCTATGCAACATGCATCATGTGCATAATGTGTTAATTCCCACAACAGTCTTTCATGTTCCAGTGTTTTACAAGCATCACCAGCCATGACAGAAACTAATAAAATTCAGGGACTTTTTCCCTTCTCCATCCCCGCTCTGTTGCAGTCAGCTGTTTTTAGAGGCAAACATGTGTGTGTGTTTTGTACATTGCTTCACTCCCATTCTGATTGATGTCAGCATATCTCCTTGCAGGAACTTGCTAAAATCTATGAGACCTTATCTCACCTTATTAATTTGTTGTTCTAGCCAAAAATGGAATAGAAGGAAACAGAGTTGTAGATGACAATGAAATGAATGGCGTAACTGACCTTGTGACATAAAAAACCCCCCTAAAAACCAAGGGATCCACTGATGTTATAAAATCAGAAATCCCCTCAGTACTTCTGAAATTTCAGACATTACTACATCTACTCTTAACGTGGCTGAATTCTCTGCATGATGATCACTGGAATTTCTTTACACTGAAGAATTTTTTCCCAGGGAGAACTTGTCAGTTTGTCCTAATACATATTTAAATCAGTACTAATGACAACAACGTTTTGTCTCATCTTATCAGTATTTTCAACACCACAAACTTCACCTTCCACTGTAGTCTGAGCGAGCCGAACAAGCGAGCGAGTAACAGACAGAAATGTAGTCAATCAATAAAACAGCAGGTCTCCCAACCAGCTTAATCTCATCTTTAACTCAAGTGTTGATGTTGGGATGAAGCAACAACGACCCAAGTCTGAGAAATCCCGACCAACAGAGGAGGAGGAGGAGGAGGGAAAACATAAAACACGAGTAAAGAAACCAACAAGACTTTCCAAATCCCAAGTGAAGCCTTTTAAGTTTTATTAAACATACAGCTAACTGAATCACACATACTGTATGAGCCAACAGTCCAGCCCATCCCTTCAGATCCGTGCATGTGTGTGCGCTAAAATATTCTTCTTGCACAGCACAAGGCTATTAAAGACTGAAATCTAGAATACTTTTAATTAATTTAAGCCTTACTTGTGGGAGACAACTAACCATATAAAGAGTTTATTTTTTTTAATTGATTAACAGGTAGTTTAAGATAAAATAATTAATCTTACTGTGTAACGTTCTGTTTATTTTAGCCTTTGTGTACAGCACTTTATGACTGCCTTGCTATGAAAAATGCTTGATAAAGAAACTTTACATTTTCAAGCCCTTTCATTGCAAGTAAGTAAGCATTTTAACAATAAACACAGAAGCACAGAATCAATTTCTTGCATTAAATTGGATTTTTATTTCAAAACTCTCTGAAAACCTGAATAGGCGACAGGTACATCAAAAGTACCCACTGTGTATGTGTACATAACATCTGAACAATACCCTATAATCAATATAACCCAGTAGACAACACAAAGACGATGGCAATGCCGTGAATAAATTTACACGTTTTCCCATTGACTTAAATATATAAACTGCTCAATAATAGATATAAAATATCACGACTGACACAAATCGCACTTTCCAAGAAGCATCATTAAACAACTGAAAATTAAAGATACACTTAGTGGAGGTTCATCATTCAGTCCACAGCAAATGACATACACACATATAGATAAAAGATATACAGATGGGTCAATGGACAGACAGATAGATGACACGTTTTTTCCAGTGTGGGTGTCAAAAACATGTAGATTAAGACACTGAGCACAATTCCCACATTGGAAATTTCCATTCGTAAGAGGACTTCAGAGAGTTTGATGCAAGCGATCTGCTACCATCTGACGTCTGTTTGAGCTTTATTTACATTTAAAAGGTCAATCTTTGGAAACCTGAGGCAGGATCTGATTTCAAAATATGTTAGCACTTTTTTAAAAATATTCTCCCACAACATGACTCTAAGGAGAATACGTAGACAATCTTGAGAATGAGAATCTTTTCTCCTATTTCTGACTACTGGTTAATAAATCAGAAATTTACCTATTTTAAGCTGAATGATATGCAATGCCCACCCATTCTACAGGGCATTCCTGTGGGGAATACCCTATAGAATATAGGCCTATAGGGTATATCAATATTAATATTCCTCACAGGGTTATTAATATAGGTCTCTATACCTCTCTGACCTGTCTTCCCCATGTGATGTTGTGTAATGTATGTATGGTCGGAAGGGTAAGATGGCGCTGGCAAAAGGTCAGCAGCCTTAACCCAATTTCCTTTGGGGTCAACCTTCGGGATCAATAAAGTTTTATTGAATTGAACTGAATTAAAACCTCTTGCAAACAGAAATTACCAGTGTGGGAATTGTTCACAGTATCATAATACATGTAAAACTGCATATTTTTGCCACCAACACACACACACACACACACACACACACACACACACACACACACACACACACACACACACACACACACTTTTGATAACCCTTACACTTTATAGCCTGCGCATAGGCCCCAAAAATATTTTATATAAAAGTTTGAAAATGCAGTTTTTAGTGGCTTTTTTCAAAATAAAAGCTTCTAATCAAACAGACATACTTACCACGAAGCTGTTTAAGTTTCAGTTTTTTGTTTTTGTTTTTTTTTTTTAATTCAAACATCCTAACACTCATGTATAAACTTTACTTTTACTTTTCACAGTTTACATACATTTGTATATCTACACACATTATGTTTGGCAGCTTTAAGGAAATTAATTGTTTAAGTGTTTTACAATTGTTTTTATTTTCTTTGTTGCATGCAGTCAAACCTTCAATTCTGCATTAAAAACACAAAAATTGAAAAACAGTTGCTTTTGTTCGCTACGTCCAGTGACTACTCCAGGAAATGCTGTGTCCCAGGTTAGCAGTTTGTTTAGAGTGAACAGAAGGATAAGCGGAAAGCTAAGACGTTGCCAGAATCATAAGATGTACAAGCATGACAGATTAGCACATTTAGGCAGACTGAGTTAAACTGTCATTTCAATGTATAGTCAACACAGATGGCTACTGGGCCGGCCAAGCTGTTCCAAGGAACCCAGCTCGTTCGAGTGCGTCTGTGTCTGTGTGTGTGTAAACAAGCTTGGAAGTACTTTTTTTTACCACTAACGGTACCCACAGCTTATTTACAGACACTTTACAATATTTCCATCTACTGCCCACTTTTACTCCAATGTTTGCGACAGACACTCCAGGTAAAGATGAAACCAAACAGAAGACCAGGTGTGCGTTATCCACAAACAGCTGCCAATTATGTTTGTAATAATATTTTTGCCCAGCCTGGCCGGCCATTTATTTTGATTAATTTGGTGATAAACTCCGCAGGAAGTTGTTTTTTTTTTTTTTTTTTGGGGGGGGGGGTTATCTTAAGATAAGATAAGATAAGATAAAACTTTATTAATCCCTCGGGTGGGTTCCTCTGGGAAATTCGGTTCCAAAGAAGCACAGCACCGACAGAAGTTACAGAGTTACAGAATATTATTTTTATATATATATATATATATATATATATATATATATATATATATATATATATATATATATATATATATATATATACACACACACACATATATATAGATAAAATATACAAAGGGGATAAATAGAATAAATAGGAATAAAATAAAAATAAAAATACAAGTGAATTGCACATTTCAAGTATGGAGTCTATTGCACCGTTGACTATTAACAAAAAGTATTGCACAAAAGGTATTGCACAGTGAAGTGAAGAGGCACTACAGCTTAGTTGTTCCCGCCTCCTTTGTCCTCCTGTTTCTCCTCCCTCTCCCCTCCAGAGAGGAGTTAAACAGTCTGATGGCGTGTGGGACAAAGGAGTTTTTAAGTCTGTTGGTTCTTGTCTTTGGGAGAAGCAACCTGTCACTGAACAGACTCTTCTGGTTGTTTATGGCCGTGTGCAGAGGATGCCCAGCATTGTCCATAATGTCCAGCAGTTTCTTTAGTGTCCTTTTCTCTGCCACTGTCACCAGAGTGTCCAGCTTCATGCCGACCACAGAGCCAGCCTTCCTGATCAGTTTTTCCAGCCTGGATGAGTCCTTCTTTGCTGTGCTGCTCCCCCAGCACACCACAGCATAGAAAAGTACTCCAGCAACCACTGACCGGTAAAACATCCTCAGGAGCTTCCTGCAGATGTTAAAAGACCTCAGCCTCCTGAGGAAGTACAGTCGGCTTTGGGCTTTTTTATACAGGTGCTCTGTGTTGCATGACCAGTCCAGTTTGTTGTCCACCCACATCCCGAGGTACTTGTACTTGTTGACCACCTCCACCTCCTCCCCCTCTATCTGAACCGGCAGTGGACCTGCTCTGGACCTCCCAAAGTCCACAACCAGTTCCTTAGTCTTTGAGGTGTTGAGTTGCTGAGTTCCATCTTCCATGGAAAACAAAATTTACAGGGGTTTCTTGTTTTTTTTTGTTTTGTTTTTTTACATGCTGCTAAACATTTCTTTTCCAACATTAGTTTCACGTCCCTGAACACAACTGTTCATCTCTCCCATCTCATACGTAGTGATTTGTGGCCATGAATTCAAAATTTGTATTTTCCGCTTCTGAAAGTTGGAAAAAGTGACACATTTTGGGGTGTCTCGATGCATGCTCACTCATCCAGGTAAGTAAATCCCAAAAGGTTGATTCAGTTCATCTAGATGTAGCATTTTCAGTGGGAGAAACGTGAGAATTTGCATATTAATGATCAAGGAACTGACCTCCCAGCCCATTGTTCATTCAGTGGTGCTAGTTTCAGTCATTGTGCAATGTACTATTTATAAAGCTGGGGAAACCTGCAGTCAGCTGAGACTGAAGAAGTCACTTGGATGAGTGACGAAAGCTTTCTCCCACTGAAAACGCTACGTCCAGATGTCTGTGGAGCAAATGATTTTGCACAACCAGAGGCACAAGTTCAAGTCCTACATGTCACAGATTTGTCACATCATGTTACCTGATTAGGTTAAACTACACATGGTTTGGGTTCAAATGCAGTGATTAAGCTCTGAGATGGTAACACATCTTTACTTTTAGGGCATACATGTTAGAGACACAATAGATTTCCATGAACACAAACAATATCAAAATCGTTAATCATTAATTATTTGACATTTTTCTATAAGTTTAGGTGACAGAGTAATGTCACCCAACATCATCGACACTAGTTCCTGCTTATGAGGTCTAATTATTATGTAGCGCTACCAGCAGAAGACTAAAGAGCATCATGGTGAACAGAATCAGTAGGCTGTATCCTCCCATCATTGGTAAATTTCTGACAGAATCCCCTCAAATATCCACTGACATTATTTTTTCCCAAACACTGGTAGGAAAAGGGGGTATGTGTTTTTCCAAGTCTTAGAATAAATCTGGTGTCTGAAATTATCACTTAATTAGTTTATTAGAGGAAAAAACACGAGTTCTTCTCAGCCTCTCCTTTGCGCTTTTTTGTTTTCTTAATTTGCACCATCAGTCTGGCAGAATTCACATTTCAAGACTTCATTTTGAATCCCAAGAAATTAAATAGCGATATTTTTTCAGAAGTATTTCTGGCATTTATCTAATAATTTAATCCACGAATATTGAATGGAAGAAATGACTAATGATTAAAATTGATATGGATAATCCTGATGACTACAGTGAGATTAAGAAATAGGCTGCCATTGTTCAAATCCAGAGCGAAATGCAATTGAGACCCTAATGGCTAAAACACTGAATTTCATTCTCATCCATTACACTTGTTAGTCAGTGAGTGAGAGCAAGAGAGCTGCCAGAAATTCTATTCATTTCAGTGTCACCTCCAGATGGTGTAAATGTGTAGACTATAGTAGTGAAAATATGGAGGAGGAGGCCTGTAATAGACAGAGCCACAGTCTGCCTCTTATTCATGTACTGCAGCAGTCTGTGCATCTTGTAACAAGCTCAAATAGTCCATCACGACTTGAACTGGATCCCAGTTTAGTCATAGCCGATTGTTACAGATCTGACAAACAATGAACCAGAGTAACACTCCAGATTTGAGTACGCATCTCGACTTTAAGAAGAGGCACGCACGTCCGCTGGAGGCTTCCATTCATATACCTGACTCTGCTGACGGATTCCAGCCTACATCTGAGAATGTAATCATACGATGAGCTACGTGTGATAGCGAAGCATTTAGTGCAGGGTTGAATCATTTCAAGGTCATAAAGTAAGTAGGATGGCTCTACCCAGTATGAATGCTGCTTCATATCAGGCTTGAATTTTGGTAACATGACAGGAGAATCAGCTTTCTCTGCTCTGCACTGCCTTTGCCATACAAACAGCACTGTGTCTCTAAAAATAGCCCTAAAGCCCTGGGGCAGGGCAGCCTGAACAAGGCCGCCCAGCAAACAGAGAGAGAGAGAAAAAAAAAAGAGAGACCATGACACCACTAACAACTTGACTTCCCACTGCACCACTCAGCTGAATCCAGGGCAGGAAAATCCACCTCTAGATGCTGCTGGAATGCATGTCAATAATGAAAACCCAGCGTGGACGAATGAGCGTCAGGACCACAGGAACAAATGCAGCCATGGGCACGCATATGCGCCAAAAACACCATCCACTCTTCTGGGAAGGGTTTTCCCAAACCTTGGGAAGTGGGACTTCCTCACACTCAACCACAAGAACACGCAGAAGGTAAAGTTGTCCCGAAAAAGAAAAGGGTCTTCCTCAAAGTATTCACATAAATGATCTGTAAAATACCATTTTTGATGTAACACTGAAGGGACCCTAAGCTTTCTTTCCCATTATATAGTGCCACAGAGGATCAAACACGACCAAAATTTCATATGATAAGGTCATTGCTCAAGTAATTCCCATGAACCAAAGGGTACTTCTGGATCTGTAAAAAGCCAGCAGCTATTCACAATATGGTCATCTCATGCTCAGAAGCTCCACCCACCTCATGTTCAAAACCTTCTGTTTATGACAGGCAACCAATCAGAAGAAAGCTGGAATTCTAAAACAGCATATGCACGAAAGGTCAGGATGATTTTGAACTGTAAATCATGCAACGCTACGCTAACAGAGTCATAGAATAAAAGGGTATAAAATGCTTTCAAGTTTTGCTTTCAGTAGAGTGAAGGGCCTGAGCATAAAACTGTGGACCCAGTCTGCTCCAACGTAAAGCTCAAATTGAAGGTTGCAAGATATGTAAACGTGGGAATAAAACCAGCCTAATTAAATAATTACATTACATACCTGTCCCTAGCCTAATTGACCATACGTGGGAGTCTATTCATTGTTTCATGCTCTGCCACACAATATCTTGTCTTCTTTTCTCAGAAACTGTGTCCCAGCCTCTACTCCTTTACTCCAATTCTCCATCTATCTGAGCACATACTACCATTTAAGGGTACAGTATTTAGCCGAAATGTTCTGTTCGGACATTTATGACCAGTATTCATATATTCTTTTAGATTTTTATTTCACTGAGCGTAATAAATGGCTAAAAAAATGTGGAAAATATACATCTTCTTACCTCACACCGAAGAGAAGCACAGGTCTGACATTTGCCTCACTTCTGCTCTCTTGACTACCGGCTTCCTATTAATTCTCAATGATTCGGTGGCTGAATGACCGGACCACACTACCACCTGCCAGCAGTGACCCTTTTGATGGCTCTAATGCACCCACTCCATTCCTCACATCATGTCTTCATACCTCATTCTCATTTATCTCTCCTTTCTCTCCCACACGAACAGCCAGCTAGGCAGCTAACCAGCTTTAACTTAGCTTAGAGAGTTAGAGTTGGTTAATTATGTCACTCGTAAGCACATATACGAACCTTTATTTCAGAACAAGTTGGGATACTGTGTCAACAAATGATTTAAACTCTATATTTAATTGAAAACAGCAGCTAAAACAACATTTCAAAGGCTGACAATATGACATTTTACTGTAAGGACGCGGGTATGCTGACCACTGTGTTGCATCACCGCTTTTAAGAGCATTTGTAAGGGTTTGTGGAATTGCTGTAGGTCTGAACACAAAATCTTTCCCCTTCTTTCTGCTGCTAAACAAGTCAGGGGCTCCTTTGTTCTATTTTTCATTTCATTACGGAGCAAAGGTTTTCAGTCGATGGCAAGGCTGAATTGCACCTAAGATGAGTTTAACACTTGTACTTTTTTGTTCATTCTGATTATTATCGGTCATCACAACCATTTGCACCTATGACCAATGTAGAATTCCCAGTTAACCTAACAATCATGAGAAGAAGTGCCCAGAATGGTCACCGGAGAGCTGGTTGATTTGAATCCACTGTGCAGCCCAAGTACATGTTTAAAATTTTATTGATCATGGTCCCACTGTCATTTATTATTTTACTAATTATTACCACTTAAGCATATTTACATTTTTGGAGGTATGTATATGTCACAAGCTTAAGACAATGTTTAAAAGAAGGAATTCCAGTCTTTTCCTCAGAGTGAGGAATGCTGCATATCCTAATGCAGCGGTCCCCAACCTTTTTTGCCCCACGGACCAGTTTAATATCAGACAATATTTTCACGGACCGGCCTTTAAGGTGTCACGGATAAATACAACAAAATAAAATGATACGACCAAGACAAAAACTGTGATATTTTGTAAATATAATAATAAACGCGGATTCACTGTGTAATTGTGTAACTTAATCAGCAGCGTCCTCCTCAAATGCGCCAACAACACTAAAAGTAACATCCTCCTCTCTGCCCCTTAATGCTCTCTGGTCGCTATTGTAACGTGTAAATATTTCTTTCAAAATAAGATACACAACTACAACACGGGAAAAGACCCAGGGAAACTGAGTTAATGATAAAAACAATGAAAACCATACATTTCACACCCGAGCCTCAACTCTCGCGGCCTGGTACCAAGCGACTCACGGGCTGGTACCAAGCGACTCACGGGCTGGTACCAGTCCGTGGCCCGGGGGGCTGGGGACCGCTGTCATAATGTAACGCTGATAAAATATCAGTACTTTGCATCAGCAGATGCTAAAAGCCAAAAAGTTTGAAAAAAAACTTCTAAATTTTAAATGACTTCCAAATAAATGTATTCTGTTCTTTATTTATTGTAAAATCTTACATGACAGCAGTTTAGACAGATTTCTGAAAAAAGAAAAGAAAAGGAAATGTTGACATCGGTTCACAAAGGTGAAGAGAAGAAACTTCCTGCCAGCAGAGTGTCACCCATCCTTTATGCTCGTCTCTGTCGGTTGCTTTCAGTGTAGGAGATTGAGGAACTGAAGCTTATTGTACTGCAGCACGCTGTAAATTACTCTGAGAGCTTCGCATAAAAATGGAAAATGGAAAAGCGCAGTGAGCCGGTGAGCTCAGATACATAGCCACCACCTGGAACACACTTACAGGATGCTTATTAGAGCGCCCTTAGCTCAGCCAGTGAAGCATGAGACTCCTAATCTCCAGGTCACAGGTGCCTTTAAATTACAAATGCACCCCTGGATACTTCTACATCATTACAAAGAATTGATTTATGACACCCAACGCATGCCAAGTTCCTCTGGTCAGGTGTATTTTTAGTGAACCAACTTTGCCTTAAACTATTATCTCACCCACCTCGACTTCAGCTAGGGTTTTTCAGGACTGCCTTAAAAAGTACACCTGGGTCACATTTACTGCTGCCAAAAAAACGTTTTCTGTTAATGGAAACAATGGTGCAATGAACACCTCATTGCAAACCACAGGTGGCAGAGACTCAAGCAACAACTCCTCTTCCAATAGCTCTCCAAACATTAAAACTGATGGTTTGACGGAGCAAAAATGACTATGGCCCAATAATGGCTGATTGAATCACTGCAGTGTACACATCACTGCTCAAGTATTTCTAACCGCTGACATTTTGTTTTTAACCCACAATTCTGCAAAGTCACCCAAGTCACACACCTTTGGAAAAAACCTGCAAAAACTTTTCCATGACATGGCATGCCAATTCATGTGAAGCGAGGTGGATTACGACGTATATGAGTGGGTGGAATGAACAAAAGTACTGACAATAACGCAAACAATTTTTCTCTTTGATAAAGAAACAAACCAAGCCCGTTTTGCAGACACGTTGATGTTTTGAAATCCGTGAAACATTGTCAAACTTCATGCTGCTGCTAATCAAAAGAAAACCTTCAGTTGCAATCCATTTAGAACTAATCATTGCAATCAGGAAACTGGCTCATTGAGAAAAAGTAAAATACATAAAAAGCTTGAAAAGAGGTGCAGAAGAAGCTCAGCAGAGACTAAACCTCAATTAAATTCAATTCTATTTCTATAACGCCAAATCACAACACTCACCTCAAGGCACTTTATATTGTAACGATCATACAAGAACAGAGAAAAAACCCCAACAATGAGAGAACCCCAATGAGCAAACACTTGGCGACAATGGGAAGGAAAAACTCCCTTTTAACAGGAATAAGCATTCAGCAGAACCAGAAGACAAAAACAGAATGTCTGCCTCCCCAGTCCAAACTGGGAACTGGTTCTACAGAAGACTGGCCTGAAAGCTGAAGACTCTGCCTCCCATTCTACTCTCAAATATTCTAGGAACCACAAGTAAGAAGTGTGAGAGCGAAGTGCTCTATTGGGGTGATGTGGTATTTTGAGGTCTTTAAGTTAAGATTATTCTAGAGAAATTCCTCTACATATTCTTAAATGTGGTCCAATTTAACCTCCTAGGACTTGGCGTCCACATATGTGGACATCACATTTTGGGTTATTTAGACCAAAATACTCAATTTTGCTCTACATGGGCCTGATATCCACTTACGAGGACATTATACTGCTACTGTTCTATCAAAATTTTAAACGAATATCCTCATATGTGGCTCTTATTTTTCTTAAAAGCAAAAATAAGGTAAAAAAAAATCTGGTAATTCTTTGTTTTTACATTCATCGGGCCCCAATATGCCCAAATATGCCCAAATATCAAAGAGAAATTAAAAATGCATGCTGTGGAAGAGTTCGGGTCTTAGGAGGTTAAAGGGAATCGCCACACAGAGCAATTGGCACTCTTAATTTGCAAAAGCCGTGTTTTCATCGAGGCGTAATGGTTTTTATCATTTGGTTGAACAGCAAAGGCAAACTTTTGTGAATCCTTCTAAAGAAGATGACTGTGTTGCGAAGACTGATGCAACGTCTTGCATTTATAAAGTTTTTGTTTAGAAGTCTCAAGTATCCAAAAAACAATAAGCCCGTGTTTAATGCATTCCTGTTCAACAACAACACTAATCAAGGGGCAAAAACTACACGCAGGTTATTCGTTTTTCCATACTGATGGAGCAAACTAGCACATACACAATGAGCCAAAACCTGCAAAACCACAAGCACGGCTGATAACTTCAAAAAAGTAAAACAAAACAAACAAACTAAAAAAAACATATCAACTTTCATCGACACAATTTAGATACAAAACAGCAGCATTTCTATCCTCATTTCTGAAACACAGATAACCTGAAAAGTCAGCGTGATCAGAAATCTTAGCAAACTGCTGTTTGAGAGCATTTGAAGGGTGAGGTGACAAGCTGGCAGCAACCGGCTGATTCTGGTCCCTCCAATCATCTTTGTCACCCTGACAACTCAGTAAAGTGTGTCTCATACACAGTGCTAAGCAACAAATATTTTAGGCAAAGACTTTAGATTTTCAGGTTATACCATCAGGGCTCTGTCAGTACAAATTTATTCTGCTGGATTTCAGCACAAGTTGGTCTAGATCTCATGAAGAAGCAAAAGACAAAAAGACACAACCTTAACCAAAGAAGAACTAAGGCAAGTTATCCATAGGTGCTTTTGGTTCCAGGGAAGTACCCGCTTATATGTGTCCACAAAGCATAAAGTGGTTACATCAAAGTTCCTAAAAGCCCCATTTGTGGCATCTTTTTTAAGTTCTTGCCTCAAAGGATCCTCTTGTGCTGGAGAGTACCTACCTCTGAGTGGCACAAGTGTACACTGATTGGTCTAGATTGGCGCAACACTGCCAACCACCATATTAGAAGGGAAGAAAAATCCAGGTTTGATATTTGTTGTGTCAGCAGCATAATAAGAAGACCTGGCATGCAATGAACACCGAGTTTAAATCTAGATGCAGATGTCCAACTCTGCAGGAGCATTAAAGTTTTTCAGAGAAAAACCACCAAAGTGCTTTTTTAAGCATCGCATTTGATGGTGATTCCAAATATGCAGTTTTCATCTTCCAATGACGACCAAAATCAAAGTTAGTTTACATAATACTTCAAAATAACTGCCCAAATAAATGCCTGGAGGCATCGTGGGATGACTGCCAAGAGGAGAGACTAGCTTCTACAAGTCCACAAATAGCTCAAAAAGATGAAACAATACAAAGAAAAATGGATGAACAGTAAAGTCCAGACTAATTTGAGTAAATATGAAACAAATTTAAAATGCAATTTTGATATATTAGAAGCTTTTCTTTAATTTAATGCTGGCATTTCCTCTCAACTACCCGGGGCATCCACACAGAGCAAAGCACCGTATAAAGAAAAGGGCCACGCTGTAAGAGGACAAGTAAAAGCAAAACACCCTGCAACCAAAGCAGATCTCATTTGGTGCTGTTTCTGGGTGCGTTCTTGGGTACATACAGGCATATGGTGGTAATGCAAAAACAAGGGATTCATTAGGCGGGCTTTTGGAGACTTCTCATTAGCAGCACCATGAGCTGTGGTTCGCCTCTGGAAGCATTCCTACCGTTTGTGCCAATGCAGACAAAAAAAGGCCTTAAAGGTATGCAGTTCTCAGAGGACCACCCCAGTGGGTAGTTACCCTCAGGCAGTTCCCAGAACTGTTTGGTCCTACTGGACAAACACTCTGGAAAAAAAAACCTGTGACACCAAAAAATTGATGGGTTTGAGGTGTTTTCTATGGACCCAGCTAATACTGGTTTAGTACAGCTAGACTGGTATCAATGTATCCGTTATGTGACAGAAAAAAAAACTAAAAGATGCTTCAGATGGTTTAAAAGCTCTGCCTACATTGTTTGGTGTCCTCCTAGCACTGTCTACACCACATGCAGCAAAGTAGCATCAAAGCATGAAAAAAGATAGAAAAGATTAAAAAAAAATATCTCACAGCAAGTTCAGGGCTTCTGTCAGAGTATTACTGGCCTAAGCTGGCCCACTGCTAAACCTATAGATCTGATTTTCTTATTAACATATAAAGCTGCAACTGCAAAATTTCGCAAATGTGTCTTATTAGCCTACGGTTCCCTTATTCCAAGAGGTCACCACATTAAGGCATTAAGACCCACATTAAGGGTTCACAAGCTTGTGATCCCCCTAGAACACCAGTATACCTGCTGCACTGGTGTGCATTGATGTAACGTCACTATTGTCATACAGTACCATTTGCCAAGGTGAAACGGCGAGCATAATGGCTTCACATTCCCAGAGATCTATCATGTCCCGTCTCCCTCACCTCACCCTCAACCTCTCACAGCAGATGGCTGCCCCTAACTAAGACTGGTTCATCCTGTTAAAAGGGAGTTTTTCCTTCCCACTGTCACCAAGTGCTTGCTCATCTAGGGTTGTTTAATTGTTGGAGTTTTCTCTCTGTTCTTGCATAGTCTTTACAATGTAAAGCATTTTGAGGCAATTTGGCGCTTAATAAATAAAACTGAGGGAAATGTGTTAACCACTACATGGACTGCTGTTGCTGTTTAACAGTTTGAAAAACTGCAAAGAAGTTTGAAAGAGAAAGATTAAACCAGTAGGTTCTCAGTCATCCAGGTCAGGGTAGACGTAGGAGCTTGTAAATAAAAAAAAGACGACAGGACTTCTTTAAGTTTGTGAAGACCTTTTATCTCTCAATTTAGAAAAGTCCCGTTACCTTCATTTTCAAGCTCTTAAGAATTACGTGTTCGGCATTCGTCAACTGGTCTCTCTTGATCTCGTTGCTCTCTGTGTATGCAGATATGTGCCTAGATCATCACATCTCATGTCAGTCTGTGCCTCACGATTACCACTATATGGGGGTTCATACTGCTACATTAATTGAGTCCAACGTTAGGCTGTTCATGGGCCCTCGGGTGCCAGTAAAGCTGCCGGCGTTAACGACTTTCCTGGCAGGGCGCTAAAGCTGCTCACCAGTTTGCGAATTACACAGCTGGAAAGTTAATAAACAATGACCCAGTTATTTACTTTCTCATTGTGTGGCTATCGTACTGCGTGTAATACCAGCCAAAATATCAATATCAGAATTGTTTACTCCCTGAAAATAACATTAATTATTTAGAAATATTCAGTGTGATTCCCAAAAGGCCCCATTTCCTGTTTACATATGGATGTTAAGGAAAAATGAAAAATAAAATGATTCGACTTCATTTCGACGGCCAAACTTTTTGCACAGTATCGTCCGTGTGCGTGCACAGAGGGGGTGACACAACATCCCTGTTCTGAGAAGTTTGCTGAAACTTTGTTCAGCATTGTTAATGATTGCCTACAGTGTGGCATCTGCTCTCTGTTGCACACACACACACAGACACACACAGAGGCAGACTTTGTATTCAAGGGCCCTTTGCTGCTGATGCCCTGCCCAGGAATGTACAGCTGAACCTGCTCTCACATACAGTCCAGCTGATCCAACAGACACATATGTGCACACACACACACATAGTATAAACAATTGAGCATGCCCAGCTATGCCTCTGATGAAGACTCTGTGCAATGCTATCACTTTAACCATGATGGGAGGAAATTGATTTCCTCTCCCACGCTTCAAACACAGCTAACTGGGTCAGAGGTAAAAGTAAAAACAGAAAGCAAGGCGAAGGGAGGCTTTGAAAATGAAAGAACTTGAGAAAACCGATGAGACAACACAACAACAACAACAACAACAAAATGCTCATCTATTACAGTCCTCCTAAAAGGGAAAGTTCAAAAGAAAGTGCAGCACTAGGTAAGTTTACAGCTCAGGATGGGGCTGGGGGGATACCGCTAATGTTTACAACCTGTCACACTGTCACGAGCACAAGTTCCTCATCGGGGACACATGCACACTACTTTCTGTGCGATGACACACTTGCTGGTGGTAATTCGATGAAAATAAAACAGTTCCCACATGAAAGCGCTCACAATAAAGTCTGCTGATATTTTTTTTTCATGTCTTTGCATAACCAGGTCATGACTTCTGGAGAAAGAATCTGTGCATCACCTCTACAGCTGATATCTCCGAAACTGGGCAATTCGCACCAAAGAAATCAAACTGGAACAACAATACTTCAGGCCATATTTTATTTTCTGAGTCACATTTAATCCTTTAACCATAATCAGCCAGTTTCATTTGAACTCCTAATGTGCAAGTCAGTGACGAAGCACCACATAAGCTGAAATGATAACTTTTAACAGTGTAAACAAATGTCTGCTTTGTGATTAATTTCACAATAAACTGCATTAAACTCCTTTAGCTACAGTTCCAAAGAGAGGTATATCTTTGAGATTTCACCGCCACAGAGGAAGGCATGAACTTTATTTTCTGGGTTTGTTTGGAGCAAGCAGAAAAAAAATGTGACAGTTTGCACCAACTGTGAAAAACTTGAAACTGCAAAGAGACTAAAAGGCGAGGCTTGGTGAGGCGAGGCATCGACTCGGGTCTACAAGACCTCTCCACTACAGTTCCAACCGCATAAGTACAGTGCAGAGAAAACCACAGCAACAGGGTACATGAAGGTATGTGAACTTCTCAGCAAACTGACTTTGACCTCAAAAGATCACCTGCCAGTTGCACTGCTGCTTGCAACTTACAAAAAAAAAAGAAGAAGGAAGAACTATACCTTTTTTGGTAGGTGGGGTACCCTAACAGAGACACTTCTACTCCTCTGATGTTTGGTTTTAAACATGGTAGCATGTGGCATCTGTAAATACAGATAGATGCTAATGAAAAACGGTATTTAAAGTACAAACCCTTCAAAAGCATTGTCGTTCCAGTTCCACACTGGCTGCAAAAGTCCTGCAGATTTACTGGATTTGGCAGAAAAAGTGCGTGAGAGCCAAGCTGTTGTACATGTGCTTTTAAAAGAGTCATCGAAACGTGGCACAAGTCATAAAAGTCATTCTCTGTTTAATGGATTCACTCGAGGCTAATTATAATCAGGCAAGGGAGCGGCCGTGACAACACCTCGCTCGGTTTCTTGCAGGCTGAAAGGATCTAATAACTGTTAAAAATGCAGAGATTACACAGAGTCTGAGTTTTGTTTTTAAAAACTGGTCTTTTTCAGTCACAAGGCTTCAGACAGATCTATTGGTCTCCACTTTCAGGTAAAAGCAAATCAGTCAAGCTGTTTCCCCTGGAGACAAAAGCACTTTTGACCGTTCATACAATTTTTGTTGTTTTTTTTGTTTTTTTTTTAAACAAAGCTGGTCGTGCAGGAATTTATAGTGAAGCTCCATCACACAAAAGAGGGGAAGAGGTGATGCTATAAAATCAAATGTTCTTGCTGTTCACTAAAGAAATGCTGAACTTTAAAAACAGGCAAGAACAAGCCTGTAAAGTTAGATAGAGGCCTCAAACATCCTTCCCATTTAAGGGTATAGTCAACCGGCTAGAAACACTGAGATCATTTCAACTTCCACATCAGCTCCACCACTCAAAGAAATGTTTGTATAACTACACTTCCCCCTAGCTGCCTTACTCACCCTTCATTTGGCATAGACAGCAGTTATTCTCATTTTAGAGTCTGCTGATCATTCTAAGAATAAGAGGAAATGCATGCATTGTGTGCATATGAGAGATGCAGGGTTTTTTGTGTAGGGGAGGGTATTTGCATAGTACATACAGTACCTGTTCTATTATCATGAATGCTAGATGCATCGCAGGCCTCACAGAGAAGCACTAGGTGCATAGGTAAGGTTGGCCATTTCCTATAGCTGTTAAAGGACTGTAGAAAAAAGATAGCTTTAAACTAACTCATACATGTGTACAGGGTCTCTTACGCTGCAGAACTTCCGTATGGTCTCTCTATGCCTGTTTGGGTTCTGTCCGGCTACTCCGGCTTCCTCCCACAATCCAAATCAAAGTGTATGTTTGGTGAATGGAGTGTGAATGGTTGTCTGCCTCTCCGTGTGTGACCTGCCCAGCCCTTACCCTGCCTCTAGCCCCATGGCAGCACCGCTAGGATAAGCTTTGGATAAGCAGAAGAAATTGGATTCTACATCAAACAATCCACTACGCTCTCATCCATCACATAACGAAACGTTTGCATGTGCTTTGGTGGAAAACTTTGTAGGTGTCTAAGACTGGCATCTCTTGACGGCCAATATTGCCACTGTCAACAAATCAAAGTCTGAATCAGGAGGTTGGAGGATGGAGTTCTATCAGCACCAAGACTGGGGTTCACATCCCATTTGGCACTTCTTCTGTTTTTGCCACTCGATGGTTTTCAATTTTCCATAGGGGACTTTGACATATTCAAATATTCCCTCCATCCAGCTTCTGTTTATTCAATTCAACACATAGAGACAGACAACCATTCACACCTATGGGCAATCATCACAAGAATCCCCAGTTAACCTGACCTAACATTCTACTACAAATGATCGGAAACGCACTAAGAAGCTGTTTGTCAGCTACCATTAAACACAAAGGAGAACACTACTCACTGCTGGGTGTTGGACCTGTAAACTGAGTGCGCCCCAGCTCCTATTACAAAAACTGCAGAAATATGCAAAGTGAATGGATTAACTGTGCAAACACCACAATGTAAAGGTAGCATCTCACAGTCAATTTAAAGCAGGGTGGCAACGTCTGGAGAATAGCCAAATACTTCCAAGTAAAGGAGGATTTTCAGGCTAAAATATGTATCCCTTCTTTTCACTTTTGCTTTCACCCTGTAGTTAAGCTTAAGCACAGAAATTGAATATTAACCCTGCAGACTTCACCCCAAAAGTGGATTTAGTTTTTTGTTTTTTGGTTTGTTTGTTTTTTAGATTGCAGTGTTTTATGAAATGAAGTGAAATACAGTCCACTTTAGGCGCACGCCTAAGCCAAAAAAAAGAGGGGCGACACAACTGGCTTCATGCCTTTGTGTGTGCACGTAAGCTAAAAAGTGTCTACTTCACAACTTCCTATTACATAGTAAATAATCTGTTCCAGATGGTTGCGAGCCTTCATAATAACTGTCATTTAATCAATGAACCAATCATCTCCTGGATGACTTCTTCTGGTTTCCGTCATTGCAAATTCAACATTGTCCAGCACTGAAAAACAACAGCTGTATTTCACACAGTCCTCCACCTGCCACCCCCACCCTCTCCACGCTAACACGGGATGTGATGTCATAGGCGTTTCACTACACATAAGCTGAAATTGAATTGATGAACTGATGCCAGTGTGTGATCTGGCATCTGCTGCACTGTACGCTGCATGTCACCATTGGTCGGTCATGCAGATCCACAGATCAAAGTTCGCTGCTTTATCAGGAAACCTGAAAGTGCTGCACCAAACTGTGGCTGGGGCTTCATCACCTATCTACCCAGCCAGCCATCAAACAAACAAACAGATCTGAAGCTGCAGTGATGATATACTCCACACGCCAAGTTTCATTTAGTTTCGACCGGCACCGCCATCCTGACTGACACTCAAAACGAACGCCGGTGAAGCGCAGAGGGTAACATCTCGGCAGCAGGAGCCCGGTGCAGAGTTAAGCTGGAGGCAGTGCACCTGGCTGCTTTCCCAGAGTTGTGTTTGAAAAGAGGCTGCTGGCCCTTTAAAAGCTAAGATGGTGTCCTGCAAGCTGCAGTTGCTGCCTTCCGTTTCCTTCCTGCCTTTCAGAGATCACAGAGCATTCAAAATTGAACCTGAACTAACCTGGCGCACAGAGGGAAAGCCAGATACACAGGACACACACAAACACACACACAAGGAGGATTTTGTTTTCCTTTTTCTGCATTAGAATTAGAGGACTCTCGGAATGATGTTATTGCAATGCAATGAGGTCGCTGTTACAAAACTCTTCCACTAATTTGCAAAATAAACTGCCTGCAAGGACACACTTGTGACTGTTATAGAAGCACAGGCTATATTCGCTCACTGACAGTCATATTTTTGGCTCATGTTGGGTTGACAATGTCAACTCTGCTTGTGTACAGGCAGATCACCCACACAGGTAGATGTTTCTTCTTCTTTTTCTTCTTCTTATTTTTTTTTAATTCCTCCACTGACCAGGGCAAAGCCAATAACGTGCACTTACTTTCTTGTTACGGGTCTCCGTGTGCATCTCGGTTGCCGGAGCGGTGCAGCGGCGGAGGGGTGGAGCAGCAGGAGCAGGAGGGGGTCGGTCGGGGCTTTGGGTGTAGCTCTATCTGAATCAGAACTGTCAGGGAGAGAGAGGAGGGCTTTTTTGGGGGTGCTAGTTTTCCACCTTTACAGTCAAATATTTCGGGATATAGGAACACGATCCCTGCCTCTTCCAGTGTTTCTTTTCAGTTCATATCCGCGGCGTCGAAGGCTCCCTGTGCTTTTACCCCCCCAAAAAACAAAAAAAAAAAACAGCCAGTCTCTCTGTGTCTCTCCCTCTCTCTCTCTGTCGGCGTGTTGTTGCCGTGTATTCAAGGGCTGGGCTCTCTCTCTCTGCCTTTTCCTCCTCCGCCTCTCCCTGCTTGTGACCCCACCCTGCGTCCCCACCCCTCATCTCTCTGTCAGTCAGGAGCTGCGCAGCCCTGCAGCCCTGCAGAGGAGCGGGGCCGCTCTGCCGGCGACCCGACACCGGCAGCGGGCGGGCGGGCAGTGCAAGAGAAGCTGCTGCAGAAGCACCAGCGCACAAATGCAAAGAGAGAGGCGTGGAGGTGTGGGGGGCTTTAATTGCATCTACCAGCACTGCTCTCCACATTACCTCCTCTCCCATGCACCAATGCTGTGCTGCAGCAGCTTATTGCCCACGGATGATGATGAAGAGAAACACCCATGTCACCTTACTGACGTCACCCAGCAAGCTAATTGAGGACACTTAAGCTGGGCGGGGAGGGTGGGGGCGTTAGGAAATGTATCGAGGCTTTGCAGCATTCGGTTTGATAAATGTGACACCGTGCACAGCCAAGATGGAAGGAGGAGAGGCACAGCCAGTTCGGGTGAAAGATGTAGTCATAACCACACCCTCGGTAATAGAGAGGGGTGTGGCAAGTGCGAGGGCGTTATTATTTTTTTTTATTTTCTTTTTCTTCAATAGGGATTTTGCACAAAGGAAAAAATGTAGTCTGCATGTCAAGACTGATGAGGATTTGCATATTGAGCGCAAAACAGAGCCAAATAATGCAGAGGAGATGTGCAGTGTGAAATGTGCAGTCTAAGAACCTCAGGCTTTTTAGTAATCCCGGTTTTGCATTAAAAATGTTCTTGCTGGGGGGGTTTCTCCGCAAATACCCATAATTTGGGGTTAGGTTAATATCACACATAGGTGCGACACGCTGTCTTTATTAATTCCCACAACTGTAAACATGAAAACGGTGCTAACAGTTTAGTTTCTGTCGGACTACATTTCCCATGATTCCACACCGGAACTGACAATTCTGCCAGGAAACATGAGGAGGTAAACAAAACTTTCAGTTATCCTTGTTGTATGTTACTCATTTCAAACATTTGTGTCACTTGAATCAAACACGTTGGGTTTTAGACCCCGGTTAACGACGCTATAAGGAAAAAAAATAACAATGTAAATCCGTTACGTACCTTTTACGTCTACCTCAGGATGTTGTCATGGAGATAGCAGCTAAACTCATGTAGCGTTAGCTCATCTGTTAGGCTAGCAGCTTTACAAACTACTTTTACATGTTTATTCAGCACTTCTGTAGATTACTGTTAAGCACGGACCGTCTCCCGTCTCGTGGGAGAGTCTCCCGTTACCTTCGATCTGGATAATGTTAAAAAATTTTTTTAAAAAATAACAGAAATACGTTAGCGTCATCTCCTGCACACCAAAAGCAAGGTGAGGTTGTATTTTGGCTTCCTCTGTAGGTGGGATAGCATTGGGCTTTTTCAGAGCAACCACTCACGTTGTATTCATACAAATGCACCGTGAACAAAAGCACAAATAAAGTATGATTATGTACCTTCTAAATTCAAAAACTGCTAAATATCTAAATAAAAATAAGCAGAATTCTTTGCACTGGAGAAGCATGCCCTACAGAGTTTACTAGTTAACGTGGGCTAATTTACCTGGGGCTGAAATCACGCTGTACAACAGTGCGGGGAAAAAGGTGTGCAACTGCTCCGAGGTCTGTTTTCTGTCGTTTGGTGGGTGTGTCAGTAGGGCTACCCAATGAGGAGTAACCAGGACGGACAGGATTAGGAATGCGTGTGTCAGACAGAGACAGGTCAGGTTGAGCAGCTTGGAGACATGGCATAGTCTGGACGTGAGCAGAGGAGGGATAGTGGATATAATGGACAAAGGATGATGAAGATGGAGCTTCCTGGCAGGGGGAAAATAAGATGACTGCAGAAAGGAGTTATGGATGTAGTGAAGGAGGACATGCAGAGGGCCGACGTGACGGAGGAGGAATAGGATTAATAGATGAGATGGAGGCAGATGATCACCTGTGGTGAAAGTGTTCAAATATTCCAAAAACCTACCTTCTGGTTCTTTTCCCATTCACATTACCTTACCCTGAACGTGTGTGCATGTAGTCTTCAGGTAATGTGATAGACATAGAGATGTTCACAAGTAGCAGATTTGTGTTACATCAGGGTCGTTCCATCTCAAATCATCAGATTTTTAGATCATTTTCTGCTCGACCAGCTCCAATTAGTTTGACATATATGATGAGTTCTGGGAAATTTTAGCTTCAGTATTAAATATCTTCATAGATATTTATTTTTAAAGAGGCCTATCCATCCACTTCTTTTTGCACTTTTGCATTTGAGCGTGAATATCTCAAAAACTAAAGCCTGAAATTTTTACTGGTCTTTCTTACTTAATACAGGATCTGCTTTATGGTGGATCGAAAATACAGTAAGGAGAGGTAACAGGAGCAGCAGTATATCAGATCATTTAAATGTGTGCAGGAGATGCAGAAGAGAGTGGAAAAACACAACTGCCAATACAATTGCCATAAAAACCCAAAAAAGTAGAAAGTACCAGCAGTGCATATAGCGCTTGAGTAAAATACGAGGGAGCCTTAACACCATAGTTTCCATTTAAATAAACATGTATAAATCCATGTTCACCGGGTGCAACATCCAATCTAACTCGTATGTAAGTCTATACGTTTAATAGATGTCAAAAGGTCACTGTGCAAGTAGACTTTGATGTTTCTTCACATCCAGCTGTTGTCTAAGGAGGTTGTAAAGAGAATGGCTGGACTTCTTTAAGTTTTGTGAAAACGTTTCACCTCTAATCCAAGAGGCTTCTTCAAACCGTGGAGAGTCCCAGGTATATGAATCCTAGAGAGGGTTGTTGACCCACTATTAATCGTGTGCCTCATCACATGAGCCAAGGTGAAACCACTGTGAGACTTTGCCTCACCCTATTATGTCACTTATTGAGGTCACCAGACGCAACATGTGAGTGGGGGTTTAGATGTCTGGGAAGGAATCTCAAGACTGCATTGTAAGTTGTAGAACTGAAGTAGACATCTTCCCAAAACGTAAAGAAGTCCAGTCGCTTTCTTTCCAGGCTCCTTAGACTCCCATGACTTAGAGGTATGAGACATACACCCAGGTGTTGTTGAGATTCTGGCATCCAGAGATAAGGCATTTGTGGGAAGTAGGCAGAGCTGTTTGACAAACTGTAGGCTGTAGTGGGTGTTTTAGGCTACCAAGCACTCCTGGCTAAGGACCCTTAGTTTTGGGTGAAATAGACATTATAAATGATAGACACAGTGAAGTCAACTCAGGCGTGCCTTAAACCTTTATTCTGTTATCCTGTAGAAGTTAAGAGAAAACTGGCTTGTGCTCTCGTTCTCTTTGACCTCAGTGAACACTTTCCTGATGACCTGATGATTGGCTGAGTCACTAGTTTTGGTCAATGTTTAATAGAATAATAAGATCTTTTTGTGAATTTTGGTCTTTCTAAGAGTCAGAAAGGATGAATGTCCAGCATGTGTTCGTAATTTAGTGAGGATGCAGTTTTTCTAAACGCGCCCTTCGCTCCTCACGTGTGGTCTCAAAACACCAAGATGTCGAGAGCAAAAAGGCTTCTGAACGAGACTTCGCTAACCAATGGGTGATGTCATGTTTACAACATAAATTGCATGTGGCTCATGCAAGCTATCTCCAGTCTATATTTAAGTCATAATTTTTGCCTGAAACTTCTTGAAGATGTTTTTTGAGAAAAGAGTCTTATGTGTTATCCAATAATTCAGTACTACATCTTTAAAACAAATTTTATAGAATGAAATCTAATAATGATGCACCAGTGCTCAAATGAGCATCGATGGTAAGCAATATGTTTTCCCATGTTTGTCTCCTAGCTAAAAAATCAAGAAGATAATATGCCAGAGAATTGAACTGGCACTTTTACTCAAAGCAAAACAGTACTTTTTCATTCAAAATTGTAAGATTATTTCTTTAACCTTAAAACAAGTCCCACAGTCCTTCAGTGCTGCAGACAACCCCAGAGTCTGGGACAAGCAGTAGATATGACAGTGTGACCTCCTGCAGGGCATCTACATACATATATCAGTGCATATTGCAAAAACCTACTGCAAGCTTGCGTAATATTCTGTGTTTTGTGAAGATTTATAATTCCAAACTAATTCTGGCACTTGATAAAAGCATTTATAATGTAGGGATAGGCACTCCAAGACAGTATTTACTTTACAATAATTTACCAAGTAAATTGTTTAATGATTTGCTGAAAAAAAGCAGGTATTTATTGGTAATAGAGGTAGGGATTTTTCAAAAACACAATGACAAAAAAACATATATGCGTCTGCTGTCGGCCAGATTCTCAATTTAATAAAAAAATACAAATCAGCATCAGCAGTCTCTAATGTCCATATAATACAGCCATGTTTATTGAATTCAAAAATCTGCAATGGCCTGGTATAATTGCTCATATTAAATCATTTAGATCATTTTTCTAGCAAAAATACCCATTATGGCTAATGTGAGGACTTTCTCTGATTCTCTGTGTTTGTATCTTCCTTCAGTACTGTGGGGTTTTCATCTCTTAGTAGTTGTAAGTAGAGCAGGGCGATATGACCAAAAATATTTATCACGACATACATTTGAAAATTTGCGATAACGATATAACTGACGATATAATTGACACTAGACAAATTTATATTTATATTATATTATAAGGGGCTCTGTCGATTTTCAGAGATTTTAAGTGTGCCGTATTTTCCAAAAAACACGGTAATAACCACGGCCCGCTAGCATGCTCTACCAAAGATAGTGCTTTGTTGTGTATGACGGATGAAAGCTAAACCAGTTCCACACCACTGAAGTTTTTGCATTTTTACAAACCAAGTCTGGTTCATCAGTTTCATTTAACAATCTGCTTTCGCCCTCCTCATTCTCTGTCGCCGCCATGCTTTTTCCGCCATGTGTGTATGAAAACAAAGGCACTGCGCATGTGCGTTTTACCCATATTCTATCGCGATATTTCATTTTCTTATCGTTCCCCAACATTATACCGGTATTACTGTCAACTATGGCCCAGCCCTAGTTGTAAGCAGGTGATCTGAGGTCATTTTTCACAATGTTGTTAATTTTATTTTGAGAATTCCAGGAAGCTAAAATAAATACAGATGTTATAACTGTTGTTTGCATCAGATGTGGTTTAGTGATTTCAGGCACTTTTTCTAGAAAGCCGTACTAGTTGACACCTCCAACTTGATTCAGTCTTGTGAACTTAGTTGTGGCCTTTTTAGCCAGTTTTAAAAGGTATATCTCTTTTATATCAGCATCCAGTGAGTCTCTAAACTGCTGTGTGTCTGTGTTAAATTTGTCAGAGTGACCCGGCGACCCTGTGAGGATGGCCCGCTGCTGGAAGAGCAGGAGACCGAGGGCCAGCGGCAGCTGCATGGCCTCTTGCTGCAGCAGCTCCACACTGACGTCGACATTGAACGGTCAGAACAGGAGAAAGCATTATACATGATGTCTGCATAACGTTGAGGCACAGTGCAAAATTTAGAGTCCAGTATGGTGAAATATCACATCATGTACACAAATTTCAGTGTTTGTTCCTAATGTCATGTAGATTTTCTTTCAGTTCTGCAGATATTCAGTGAACTGAGGACAAGTAGTAGATATGACACCTCATCTACATCTACCACACCGTGACCTCCTGCAGTGCATTAGAATCTACACAAATGCTGTATAGCAATATATTCCTCAAAAACAGACACTATGCACTCACTGAAAGGTACCCTCCAAAAATTAAAAAGATAAATACAACAATAATAATAATAATAAATGCATAAGATAAATATACATATTCAGACTTTCAAACACATGATCAGATATTCATTCCTGCATACACACGTTAGAGGAACAAGAGCCAAAAATAATCTTTCACCCTTTCAAACCTACAGAAATAAGTTTTTAGGCATAAAAAAACAAAGATCAAAAGATTCAGTGGACCTGATGAGCTGTGGAAGTCTGTTTCAAAATTTAGGAGATACAACTTGAAAAGTTTGATCACCTCTTGATTTAAATGGCAAGAAGTTTAAATGCAGTAGTTTAGTGCTTTGTATATGTGTTCCCCGCTTTGCAACCTTTGCAATGTTGGAATTGCACTCAGTTTCATTGTATGTGTTAGATGATACAGTGAATTAAAGATATTCTATTCTAAATCACGTCACCTGTGAACCCTGTCAATATTGACATAAAAAGTTGTCTTTTAATTCAGCTCAGTTTTAAATCTAATACTGATATCATTTATTGGTCAAACTGAAGTCAGATCTGCTTGATATATATTTAGTTTTGGCGAGCTTGTGGTTTACCTCTTGCTGGATAAAATTCGTGTCACACAGTTATAATATATAAACATTAAAGCGAGAGAATCAGACCTGTTTTTGTGTTACTCAGTGGGAGGACAAAGCCATGCAGTTTCAATTGTACTGAACGCTCTGTGCTTTATAAAAGAAAAATCCCACACTCTTCTTACTGTGAGGTGCTTCGAACAAAAGCGTCAGATGCTGTGTCATGTTATCCTCACTGTCCCACAGAGCAGCACAGCCCTCGGGGCTACAGAAACACACACAGTCTTTTCTCTTTCTAAAACATCTGAAGCCGCCATGTGACCTTTAAACCAGAGTCTCAGATAAGGCTACAGCTGCTTTTCCAGAGCTTAGTTTTGATCTCGTTCTGAAATCATTTTTGTCTAACAGATGTGTAGCCAAGAGGCAGTGCTTCGCCCCAGCGGCGCTTTATCGGCCGTTTGGGGAGCAGGCAGCGGGAGTGAAGAGCCTCTCCCAGTTCCAGGCCCTGCAGGATGGGGAGAAGGAACTGGCCAGCCTGCGGGAGCTGGGCCTGAATGACACCGAGATCCAGCTGTGGCAGAGCAGAGATGCACCAGAGACAGCAGAGAAGGTAAAACATCCCCAGAGGACACAGAGGCGGCTCCAAACAGCAGAGGCTGGGTTTGTCTTGTGGTTTGGAGTGTTTCCACACCACAAGACATGCTGTGAGTCCATTATACAACTGTGTCAAAGACTTTTCGGAAAAAGTGTCCAAAACCTTTTTTTTGGGGGTAAACCTGGGTAAACGAGATAGTAGAGTTTCTCCAACATGATCATGTATTTAAGTTTTTACTGGTTAATGCGTAACTTAAATCTCAGAGACTTTGAAGTTTTTCCTTATGAATTTGTGGGGATATTTTCACCAATTTCATCTCAGAGTATGCACAATTTTTTTATTGCATCAATGTAAGAGTTTCTCGAAAGTTTCGAGGGATTATTTTTAGAGAAAAACACTCAAGCAAGGCTAATGCACTCGTCCTTTACATGAATGCCTTTCTTCCCACACAGTCCCACGGTGTGTGTGCAGCTCCAGGTGCAAAGGAAGAGCGCCTGCAGGCAATTAAAGACAAAATCGCCGCCCGGATGGAGCTTCTGTCCCGCCCACAACGTTTTGCGTCCAGCCGGCCGCTGTCACGCCGGGAGATGGAGATCGAACAAGCCCTGTTTCATGGGAATGACCGCCTGGGTTTCCTCACAGCGCTCTATCATCGAGGTACAGAGTTGTTGGTGAAAAAGAAGTCACAGGTCAAAACTCAAATATTACACTTTAGAGTCTTGATCGAGAGCATTACAGCAGTTTGAAAGAGTTGCCGGAATAGGGATTGTATGATTTTGACCTTATGTGCCATAAATGATACCTTTAACACATCTTCAGTTCTGTTTTAGAAGTGACTAGTTGTGGTTTCTTTGTGGAACTGATAGTAAGGAAGCTCCAGTGTTGAACTCTCATCTGAGAGGCAACAGCTGCTTTCACTTTGAAAATTATTAAATTATATTTAAAAAGTGAACCCTTCCTTATTTTGAGCCATAAATATACTTTTACAGCAATGAGGTCATTGTTTGTACAAGCTGAAACTTCAGGCTGCTCTAAAGAAGCCACTTCAGGCAGTTTTTTCTACTATTAGGTCTATATCATGTAAAAAAAAAAAAAAAAGCAGATATCCCCAATCTAAACATTTGAAGCACACAAGCCCCGCCCACATGCTGTTCCAGGGGCAGCCATTCAGGAGAAGAAAGTTTGAAGTAACCATCAAAATTAACCACTATTGACTTACAACTGTGTACTATTAGCAGAGAAAAATAGATGAGCATTACCAGCCTTGCTGGCTCTGATTCCTGCTCTGCCATATGGGGTCACACAGGGCTCAATTTTAGGGCCACTGCTTTTTGCACTTCTTCTGGGATTCATTCTTAGAAAGCATGGGATCTATTTTCACTGCTATGCTGATGATACTCAGATCTATGTCCTGTTAAAGTGGAAGGATGGCTTCTCAATTAAAATACATCTTGTAGGTCTTGATGACATGAAGTCTGGCTTTTTTGAGTTAAGGTGCTTGGCAAAGATAAAACCTATCCATTCTAGGCAGCATTTGGAGACAGTAACCATTTGGCATCTCGACTGGATTACTTTGGGCAAAGCCAGTCTTCACTCTTATGTCTTCGCTTAGTTAAAAATGCTGCATCGTGCCTTTTGCTTTACACGTAAATAAAGGTACATAGTGTAACCTGTGTTGTTTCCATCACAGGTGAAGATAAGAAGGAGAACCAACAGGGGGCGTCATCCTCTGACCCACTGGACTCTATCTATAGAGATGTTCTCAGGGAGCAGGAGGTGAAACAAGCTTCACAACACAAATCTGAGGGAGAACCGACAGGAGCACCACACACAGCTGAATCTGACCAATCACAAAACCAACAGACAGACAGAAATCAATCGAGAGACGCTTCTGACAGTCCGTCAGACCTGCAGGCTGGAAACTGTCGCTCATCCGTCCAGACAGACTCAGTTTCAGACACCTCAAATCAGCAGCATGTTGAAAACAGACCAGAGCATCTGCGACTGGCTCCTCCGAGACAGATTAATATAAGCCAGCCAATCAGCAGCTTGTGCGGAACAGCAAAGGTGGGGCCAAGCAGACCACTGACTGTGACGGGGGAGATTGAGACAATTACAGATGAAGAAATCCTAAAGAACCGGGAATCAGAAGAAGGGATCCGGAGCATTCCAAGGTTCCGAAACTACCAGCCGGGGAAACCCTCCAAGGTCTCAGCAGCTACCTTTGTAAACCTCACACTTTCATGATGATCCTGAAAGATCAGTTCCTTTATCTTTAGGGCAGCTGTGGCACCAAATGATTATTTCCACAGTTTCTGCTCTCAGCACTTCCCAGATTGTTGTTTCTATCTAACATAAAGGCATTACATCATCTGAAAATGTGCACATCCACCTCTGCGTGTGGTGTATTTATTCCCTGTTCCCCATAGGGATAACTTTAAAGGCACAGTGAAGCTGTATGTTGGCTGCACAGTAGCGCTGCTAAAATGACACATTAAAATGGAACAAATCATCTCACAGCAATTAACAACCTTTAAGATGTGCAGGTTAAGAGGCACTCACTTGTAAATTGAGCTTGATGATAATTGTTGTGTACTGTAATTATAGTTTCCTGCGAGCACATCCAAGCTGCAGCTGGAAACAGAGGGCCACATCCTGGTATCATCAGATGTACTTTCAACACGACACAGTGCGACAGTCAAGAGATGGGCGCTACAAAACATTACCAGCTTCACTGTGCTTTCTCTCTCTTTGTGTAGGTCCTGTGTGTGAAGAACCTGAGCCCACAGGCGTCAGTGGCCCAGCTGGTGGCGCTGTTCTCCAGATTTGAGAGGACGGACAGGCCCCCGGTGCTTTACCGGGTGCTGACTGGGAGGATGAAGGGTCAGGCTTTCATCACTCTGCCAGGTAAGAAAGATAAGAGGTGAGAGTCGGGTGGTCTGAGGGCAAAATTATCTGCAATACAGCTAGGTGTGCAGCAGGGGGCGTTCAAGGAGATAGTACTCAATGAACGGGACTGCTAAAGTAATTCTTTACACTAGTTTCTACACAAAAAAACTACATGTTGTTTCAGTTTTTGCAAGTGTAGCATCGCAAATGAGTCTGTGGCCAAAATGCTGACATTCTGCTAAAGCATGATTGGTCCAGCTGGTTTTTACAAAAAAATCCAATTTGTTGATGGGACCACCTCAATGGCTGAGAGAGGGGCATGTTAAACAGCATGTTAACAAGTATGCTTACAGCCTATGGATGGACTTTCTCCGCTCCACTGAAGGGGAATGGGGGTTTTTATGACTCGTCCACCTGAATATTAGAGTTAGGGGCATGGCTGCTTTGTCTGTGAGGCGTTAGAGCGTGTTATTGTTTGTTGGGCCTCCCCTTGTGCTTACTAAAGAAACCTCTTTTATTCTCACTATGGATGGCACCTGGCACAAACAGTAACTAGGCGTTAGAGGCGTAGTTAAACCACAACAGAAACCTCCCTGTGTGTAAAAGAGCAGGTGGTTGTGTAGTGGTTGAAGGGGATTGGTATCAGGAGGCTCCTGCTCCAAATTCTCTGCTGCTACTGGTGGCTTCATGCCTGAAATCAAAATGGCGGAAGCCACGAAAGCAGCTCGTGGTGCTATGGCGTGCCTAGGCTTAACAGAAAAGTCTTTTACTACAATCAACATCAATCCATGCACATTCTGTCTAGAAAAAACAAAAACATGATAAATTGATGAAAATTGGCCACAAGAAAACCTTACAGAGATTCAAAACACATACATTACATTTGTCCTGCAGCTCCATGGGGGTCCTTTCATTCCAGACTCTCCCCTCATGAAACCGGAAATCCAGAGTGGGAGTTGTTATTTTCCTTATTTAGTTTTTTGGTTCTTTCCTTGGGGTGTTACTTGGCGTGTTTCTTTTTCTTTGGCAGATGCTGAAACGGCCCAGAATGCCTTGCAGTTAGTCCACAGATACCGGTTGCTTGGGAAACCTTTGGTGGTCGAATTTGGCCGTGAACGACAGGAAGAGGAGAAACAGAAGGAGAAGGAAGGGCAGGAGGAGAAGAAATAAAAAAACACAAGAAAAATGTTTTTTTATGTAAATTAGACTGTTGTGAATGGCTGAAACTAATGTACTTATTTTTTGTGGATATAAAGTTGGATTTGTTGGCTTATTATTATCAGCAGTGTGTTATTTAGTTTGATAATTAACGTATTTAAATGATCCAGAATCTTAAAACATCCAGTAACACAAATCTGTTTCTCGGGAAAAGCTTTTTGTTTTTCGAGTCAGCTCAAGCATCTGCTTCATGTCACATGAAGAGACTTCACATGAACTTATTTCATGCATAAAAACGCCCTTCATCATTTCACATCATTACTGTATCTACTTTAGAGTTTATCAAATGTTCTCTTTCTAGATTATTTAAAGCAATAATTATTTTATGACTTGTAGCAAGATTTTTTTTTAAATGTCTTTTTTTGTTGTGAAACTAACTGAGCAAGCAGTCCTAGTCGATGCACACAATCCACAGTTTTCAGCTTATATACATTTTCTTACAGCTGCTTTATTTTCCACTGCAGTTTAACATGCAGGGCTTCTGTGAAGGTTTCATTAGTGGTTTAGGTGTGAGTTTACTGCTATTCCATATGTGGGCACTAGATGGAGCCATTCAGTCATTAAGGTTAAGAGAAGTTGACTGGATATGAGGTAGCAGCTTTTTGAGAGACTAAAAACTAAAATCGAGGTTGAAAAAAAAATAACATTTTTGTTAACTTAAATAAAAGTAAAAACTAGACTTTAGAAATTATTTTATAAAACTAACAAAAATAAAAGAAATAAGCAGGAAACAATAGTTTTACTCTCTGTCACAGCCAGCATGTGGTATGTTTACTTTGGGGTGCTATATTGGACACTTTTTTGCACTCTTCTGAAAATCTAAAAGCATTCCCCTGACAGATAATAAAAAAGGAAACTAATTTAAACTAAACATTTTTTTGTCCTTGTTCTCATCTTGTTAGTGTGCAGCAGCTCTAAGCTGCACTTCCTTCGCTGTTAAGCTAAAAATAAGTTTGCAGGCACTCCTATGGTGTAAAACATTTCACTTTTTACGACCAAATTACTGTAAGTTCTAATAGTTTGAATTCAGTGATATTTTAATTTCATATAAGTACAATAAAATATAAACAACAGAAAGTACATTATGTGGAGGGGTACTTCATATTAAACTCCAGTTAACCTGATGATTTTTGTCAGATTACAAATATAAGATTCATTTTTGGTAGCTGAATGAACCCAATCAATCCTTTTTTTGTTTCTTTTAGTAAACCGACACATTATGATTATGTTCTTTCTCATGCTGTATTGGTCGGTCAGCTGGTATCTTCAGTATATTTATTTGCTTACTGTAGAGCACTGTTGTGCAATTCCTTAGTTCTTGGATCATAAAATGTTCTCTGCGTGAGAGTCAATGAGCTCTCGCAGCAGTTAATTGCTCTCTCAGACCCAGCGTTAGTCCAGGTTCATACTGATAGAACGGTGTATGTATCATCTCTCCTGTGGAAATGTCTACAACCTTTATTCACAGCAGGTGTCTCTGAGTAACAGCAGTAACAGAGACAGACCTCATTCACGAGGTGTTTACATTCCCATAAGAGCTGTGTGCACCTCTGTGACACAGGGGTGCTCAGGAGGGTTCAAAGTGTGTTTTGAGTTTGTGTTTGTCTTTCACACAGCCTTGGTGTGCGTGCTCTCTGTCTACTTATCTACGGCGTTCTCTTGCTCAAATATGTTTGGGGTCAGGGGATTGTGGTGTGCAGGATTTTAGGTTAAAACTTGAAATGAACAGAAATCCTCACTGGTGTCCCCCACAGTGTGCATGTCTGTTCAGTATCACTTGCACTGTAATGTAGACTTGCAATAATGTATATAGCTTTAAGAGTCCTTGTACATCTAATAATTTTATGCATAAACAGAAGTTACAAATACGCTGATATATGTTGTGTGTAATTAATATTTTGGATTCATTCTAGTTGACATTAAATCTGACTTTGGCTAAAAGGGCAGAAAGACTAGTTTGAGGCAACTTTTCACGCCTCAGATCTCAGAGCCTTTATCGCATTTTGGTGGATGCAAACTGACCCAGTGAGCGGTCTCACAATGCAGCTATTAGTCAAACTCAAACTGCTTATTGATCGGACTAAAGTGAGGGTTTTGTTTGTTTAGGTCTGTTTGTGTTGGATTTCTGTTTGCCCTCGGTTCAGGGCTGCAATCTTTTTCCCGTTAAGAAAATGGGAAAACAGCAGCCTAAACACAAACAACACTGGCAGTCTTTAAATATTAACAGCTGCAATTTAAAAGGCCATTCAAGTGTCAGATAGTCTGCTTTATTTCTAATGGTTATGTCACACCTATTTGTCAGCTTCAGAGTAATTATTTAAGAAAAGTTACATCTCTAAATGCTTTCTTTAAAGCAGTTCATGGAAGTCACACTGTTTATTCATCAAACACTGGCACAGGCTGACTCACTGCTGTGGACACCTGATGCATCAGAGCCATTATTGATTAACCTGTGCTTTTCCTTTCGGTCAATACATTTGCTTCTGTCTACAGTCCCTGCAAAACCACTTTGAAAGCACATCAGATCTCAATGGGGGAAAAAATCATGCTGGATATCTTTACTGGTATGGACTGGGTAGTGTGTTTGGAACAAATGGATGCTATGTGGTTGAGTTTATGTTAGGCGAGCACATGGGTCACTCAGTGACCCCGAGACCATCACTGACCCACCACCAAACCAGTCATGCTGGATTATATTACAGGCAGCATAATGTTCTCCACAGCCTTTCCAAACCCTTTCCCGTGTGTCGCATGTCCTCCCAAATACAGGGTGCCACAATTCCACATTGCCAGGCACAGGGCCCACTAGAGGATGTTGAGCCCTCAGGCCACCCTCACAAAATTTCTGATTGTTTGGTCAGACATTCACACCAGTGGCCTGCCAGAGGTCATTTTGTAGCTCTCCTAGAGTAACTACCTGTCTCCCAGAATCTCCTCCATGCTCTTGAGACTGCACTGGGAGACACAGCAAACCTGGCAATGAAGCACATTGATGTGTCATCCTGGAGGAGTTGGACTGCATGTGCAGCATCTGTAGGGTCCAGGTATCATCTCATGCTACCTGCAGTGACACTGACTCTATCCAAATGCAAATCTAGTGAAAAAATGCAGTCCGTAAAGATGAGGAAGGGAAAAAATGTCACCGGCCTTCACCTGCTGTCTCATTGTTGCCCCTCTAGTGCACCTGTTGTTAATTTCATTAACACCAAAGCGGCTGAAACTGATTAACACCCAGTCTGCAACTTAAACGACCAGATTAATATCGCAGAGGTTTAAGACTCGATGGTAAACTCGGATTAAAACGTGTTCCTTTAATATTTTTTTTAGCAGCGTATACTAGTTTAACCCGTGCTTTTCATCTAGGTCAGTACATTTGCTTCTGTCTTTAGTATCTGCAAAACCATTCTGAGGGAAAAAGCAGTGTAGGAGGAAAGAAAAGCTCTGCAAAAGGCGTATAGGAAAAGTTTACATTTATTTCCAAATACAAAAGAGTACAATGCAGAAAAGGATGCTTGTGGTCATTTAAAAATGGAGTCATCACAGAGTTTGTCCAGTGAAAAACTCCAACTTCATTGTGTCGTCGTCAATGTACACATAGACTGTATATAAAGGATGGATGCAGCCATCGCGCTGTCACCCATTGGTTTGCAAAGTCCAGTTTTTAAAGCTTTGAGATGATGAATTTCAAAGTGCTGTGAAGACTTCCTAACTTGAAGCGTACACTGATTTATTGCTCTTTTGAATTGTATTCAGTGAGACTCATAAGGTCATCAGTAAAGTCTTTGCTAAGGGAATCATATAGGGGGACTTCTATACAAGCTTAATTTGCCCCTTGTTGGTCGTTACAAAGGATTCAGATTAAAGATTTTCCCTTTTCAAATTTAACAAATATTCTTTATATTTTGCATGACTGGAAATCTCATTGTGATACACTGATATTAATGTACAAGGCACTTGTAATTCTTTGAAAATGCATTCAAATTTTCAAATAGGATGGAAATTAATACAATTTATAGTTATAGTTTACATTTTGCAGGCACAGTCCAACATCGGTTTCAGGTAATACAGTACTGTGAGAAGTATTCTTTCTGATTTAGATTAGAAACATCCATTTTGGCTGCTATGTAGAAAACTTTTAGTCAGATTTTTGCACATGCAGCAAAAGCTAGGCATCTATGTAGCTAATGAGAACACGTTCACGTAATGAAAACCATTCATTAACTGTTTTTATTGACAATGTCTTCATGTATTTTTCCTACATTTTTGTCTACTTTGTTTATATTTCACAAGGATAGTAAAAGACTGATAATAAAGATAAAAAGTGACAATTTCCTATCAATGCAAACGCGTGAAAACTATAGAGAACAGGTCAAACAAGTACAGAAACACAACTTTAATAGTTCTGCTGTGTAATTTTGTTGAAATTTCACAATTGCTTCTCAAAAAAATCCAGCAAACACTGACAATGTGTATTCATTTAGATACACTATAAGAATACATTTATTAAACTTAAGCTGTGAGGCAGTTACAGTTAAAGGTGTAATGGCCGGGTGGACCCCTCAGACATATCCTGTGATGTCATATCCTGCTGCAGTGGGCTTCCTAGCTCGTTGGGCTCCATGCGTACCCGACTCTGAACTGCCACTTGCACTACGAATTAGTGTCTGCCCCCTGCTGGGGGTATTGACACCCCCCACCTGCAGGGTGGGGTTGCGGTAGGTCTGTGAGGTTGTTCGTACACCTGTGCTCGATATGCCGCCTCCTACTGGGTACGGATATCCGCCTCCGTGGCGTCTGCCACGGCCACCTTCCTGCTCTTCACAACATGACACACATAGCATCCCCCCACCCAGCATGGAAATGAGTGCAGAGGCCAGCCCAGTGTATAGGCACTCTCCGAGTTCATACTTCATGCTTTGAGGTACGTTTGGAAGGTAGAAGGTCTTAACCACCTCGTGTGTGGTCCATGCCACGGGTACGAGAGCCAGAAAGCCTGCAAAGACAAATAACACCCCACCTGCACCGGCTACACGACTCTTAACCCCACCAGAGCTCTCCAAGCAAAGCGTGCACTGCATTCCCAGAGTTGCCATAGCAATTGCAAGGATGGACAACACTATGGAGATGACCATGAGGGCACGAGCAGCCTGCAGGTCCGAAGGCAAAGCCAGCATTGAGTTGTAGGTCTCACATTGGAAGGCCCCCGTGCTCTGATAGACACACTCCATCCACAGGCCCCGCATGTTATCCACAGCTGTGACAATATTGGAACCAACGTGTGCAGAAATCTGCCAGTATGGAAGTACTGTGGCCACCAGGGTCCCCAGCATCCCCAGTAAGCCCAGGAAGAAGCCCATCAGCTCCAGAGCTGCTGATGCCATAGCCGTAACTGTGATCACCCAGAAGCAACCAGAAGAGACGAGCTCCTGCAAAACCCACAGAAATATTTAATTAAATACTATAAATAAATGAATACTAAATAATAATTTTGTCATAACTGCAAAAAACCCAAGGCAACCAATTAAACTAAATTATATAAAATTCTCATTAATTAGCTGCAAAATATTGGTTAAAGAAATGTAATTACAATAGCTGTAATTTGGTCACATTACTATACAAAATATAGTAAATATTTCTTTATTTGCTTTTTTTAAATGGAGATTTACTGCCTAAAAAAATCAGGTTGTAATATTAAAAAAAAACAGGCTTTAGTTTTGTTAGCTTGCTAAGTATGCTAATAGAGGAAAGTTGTAAAATACTAGATGATATAACATTCATGACAATTTTACAGAGTAAGATTCATATTTTAGATAATACTTTAAAACATTATTGCTTTTTTCTTTAGTTTTAGCTTTAGCATTGTCAGGTAGCAAGCTAACCAGTTATACTAGCTAATTAAAAGTAGTCTAAATCAAACAGGGTTTTGTTTTTAGTTCTTAATTTCTCACATTTTGTTAATGTCATTTAGTTCAAGTGTTGTGTGCAGAGTAGCTTGGATTTTCAATTACAGTTTATTGTAACTTAAACGTTTTAAGTTTAATGCTAACCTTGTAATCACAGGAGAGAAAGCTAAGCAGCATTCAGATGAACATCATTACATTTCATTTCTCACACACTCACCGGCCATGCACACTTATGTACACTTTGTTAGTTCTGGGTTTGATTCAAGGTGCTGGAAACATTGCTTAGAGATTCTGATCCATGCTAACATTTTAACTTTGTGTACTTTCAGCTGATTGGTTGGCTGCACATCTATGATGCAAATCTTTGATGTGCACCATATCCCAAAAGGTGTTCTAGTGGATTGAGATCTGATGACTGTGGAGGTTCAAGAAACCAGTTTGGGATCATTCAAGCTTTGTGACCTGGTGCGATATCAAGCTGGAAGCAGCCATTAGTAGACTGTGGTCACGAAGGCATGGACACAGTCAGCGATACTCAGGTAAACTATGGTGTTTCTGCGCTGCTCTGTTGATACTAAGGGGTATAAAATATGGGGAACAGGGGCACATTTACCTCTATACAGTGCCCTGTCTTCTTTTAACAAGTCTGGACTTTTGGGAGAGGGATGTTGTCACTCTGAGGTATGAAAAGCCTTCACTGATACAGGTGTCATCTGAATGGCAACATGTATTGCTCTGAACTTTGCATAGACCTTTTAACACTGAACCAAGCTACCAACTCCAGAGGTAGTAAAGCACGTACCATTTTTCCTGTTTAGTCCAGAGGACATGGCATCCATGTTTTACAAAAAGAATTTCAAATTTAAATTCGTCTGACCACAGAACAGATTTACAGTTTGCCTCTGTCCTTATTAAATGAGCTCTGACTCAAAGGTCATGTTCACATACAGATTTCTTATTCTGTCCTATTTGGTCCAGTTTGTGTTTAGTGACTGACTAGAAAGATTCAGTTCAAGTATTATCTGTGTAATCTACCGCTGGCACAGTGGCAGGTGACACTGGCTGTTTGAACAATATTCCCACCAGAGAAATCAAAGTAATTTTAGTTCATACAGTACACACCACTAAAATCAATGCACAGTAACCCACCAAAAAACAAATCAGCATTCTTTAAGTGTAAAGAAATTCAAGTATTCATTGAAAACCTTTAAATTTACTGACAAACGTTGCTCTGTTCCCTTATTCAGACAGGGTCACCACAGTGGGTAGCTCCACATGTGAGATTTGACAGATGCCCTTCCCAAAGGCAACTATGTCCTGTAAAAAAGAATGTGAAACGGATACTTAAATCCTTAATTGGCATCTGAGCCACATTTATAATAGCTAAATTCTTCTAAATTCTGTGAGGTGTTACATTGATTCAGTTTTGCAGTCCACACATCCTTCCTCCTGAATAAACAGTGACAACACACACAGCTCACTTCCATGCATTTACCTGAGAGTGCTGCAGGTTATAGAACAGCCAGGCGCTGAACTAGTCGAAGATTTTTTCCTTTGCTGCAGGGTGTGAAGTTGCAGCTGGAGCGGAGGATGAGGAGGTAGGGGATGAAGACAGAGCAGAGCCTGCAGCCTGCACAGATTAGATTCACCACTGGTATTTCTGTTGAACCTGCTCCTGGTTCTCCAGTAGAGAAAATGTTGCCTTTTTCTTGCTGTATCAGACTCTGACTGCTTCCTCAGACCTTGACATAGTCACAGCTGCTGTACTTTTAAAATGCCACTTACTCTGCTGCTGCTTAGATTAGACCGAGGGAGCCAAGAAGGGGAAAAAAATACTTCTTTCAGAAATGAGAGAAGAAGAAATACAGTCCTCTGGACTGCCTGTTGCAGGCTATCCACTTTAAAACAACAACAGAGAAGGATAAGAGACACCAGTGTTCCTGAACATTGTGTCTCTATCACCGTCTCATCTGTGTCTCGTGTTTGCGTATCTCTGTCCCTCATCCAGACCTTCACCTACTGTCATGTATACACACTGACATCTGTGTGACACACATATCCCGGTTGGTCAGACAGCTTAATCATTCTCTCATCTGTCATTTCTCCAAAACAGACCTTTGGTATGTTGGCGGAAACAGGCTGACCCAAAAACTAAAGGTACTGTGGACCCCTGTGTGTGTGAGAGAGAAACAGTTTCAGGAGTTTCATTAGCTTTTTGTAAGTGAAATTAACTAAACGTGTAATCATCAAGAAAAGCGCCTAAATCAGTCATCCTTTTATGGAACTGGAAAAAACATCCAGCTCACTCTGCAGAAATTTCAAGAAAAAAATGCTTGTGAGCACTTCTTTGCATTTTTAATTAAAATGAGCAATGAAATAAAACACCCTCAGGTGATAAACGTTACAAAAGGACGATGGGAAAAAAAAGCATATTTTTTATTATTTTTATTTAATTTCATATTTTGCAAGTGTGGGGTTCCAAGCAGAAATCGTTTTAGTTACATATTAATCTGCTCAATTTACTCAGGGTTGTTTTTTTTTAATGCAGAGACATGTTTTGACCTCTTATATTACAGCTACAGGGCAAATGTCCTTCTCAGGAATTCTAATTTCGACTTCGTTTGCCTAAGTTGGGTTCTCTTTCTACTTTTAACACTTGTTCTTTATGTTTTAGAAATATCATGAAGACTTTCCTCATATTTTTTTGACTGAAAAATATATATATATATTTTTACAAAAATGAGACACAAATGATCAGTTTCAAAATTATCACATGCTTATATTTTTAGCCCAGAGGCTTAAAACAATCATAATATGAAAACTTGATCAAGAAAAAAAAACTACTTCTAGTAAGAGGTAAATCAATGATTATATATCCAGTGTGCTACCCAGTGTTACATGCCAACATGTTATAACTGAGCAATTAACAAAGAAGTAATGCTGGTTGCATACAGTCACAAACCTTTTGGCGTTTTATGTTCAGGCAGGGTAGCCAAAAAGTCAACCAACCAGCTTGTCTCATTAAAGCAACTTATTTCTTTACACTTAAAATAGTTTTGCCCAATTTTATATTAGATATTAGCGGAATTTAGTGGTGCTAATGTTTTGAAATATTGTTGTAATTTATGTGATTTTATTATATAATATGATTATATGTTGCCTAAAGCAACAAGAATGTGTTATACCTAGTTAGCTAGCTATAGCTATGATTAGGGGATACGCTAAGCTAGGCTAAGCTAAGCTAAACTAAGCTAAGTTAAGCTAAACTAAGCTAAGATAGCCAAGATATAGCATATAAGAAATAGCTCAACAAGGTCAAATGTACACAAAAGAAAAGAATAAAGATAAAATAGATACAAAAAATTTGAAAAATCTAATATAGGAACTCAACAAGTTGAAATAAAAAATATTATAAAATGCTATATTACAAAAAATGCTATGTAAAGTAGTAAGTTTTACACAGAGAAAAAATGATTTATAAATAGAGTAAATTTAATGTAAAACAATTTTGCTAACTAAAGGTAATTTTGTAAATAAATAAATGTGTTTTTAGAGGCAACTAATGACTTCCTCCAAGCTGTCATTTTATCTTTAGCTGCCTTTATATTAAATAGGAGGTGTATATAAAACACAGAATTTGTAAAGCATGAACATCAGACACAAAAACAGCAAATTTCCCAAATGAATTAATTCTGCAGTTCTGTTTTAAAGTTCAGGCGTTATCATCTTATACTTTATTTATGTTTAAATGCAAATTTTAATGAATCAGAAAACATTTTCATGGCATCTCCCACCATCCACACTCAAACCTGCCATACAGTGGCGTAATTTCCAGGGGGGTCAGGGGGGTTATGATCCCCCCAATAATCAGACACAACCAATATAACCCCCCCCCCCCAATAAAATTATGAATTATCTTGCATAAATAGGCTGTTGATTTTCTTACCAGCAAAATAGTTGCATGTTTAATCATCTGGGAATTTACCCAGATTTATTTATTTATTTAGACAGAGATCTCGATCCCCCCTAATGTTCAGCACAAAGTTACGCCAATGCTGCCATAATATATTACTTCTGGGTGAGGCTGACACCAGATTTGGCCGGCTTCTGCCTATCATCATTTATCAAATGTTTTCAGGCTTGCCAGTCTGAAGGCTGTTGATGCACAGAGGCAGAAAATTACAAAAGCAAATGATACCTACCATGGTTACCATGGAGGTGGATCTACTGCTGATAGACGAGAGGGATGGTCCTTCCTTGTTGGTCAGTGTCGTGTAAGCTGTTGACACACACCATAAGAGTGTGCATGAGTAGTCATTACAGTCAGCTGGTTTGTCGAAGTTGAGCCCTTAGTTTCTAATCCTTCCAGTCGGCCCTCACATGGCAGCGGCATCATAATGGGATTAGAGTATAATCCAGTCACTTCCCCTCCAAAGCAGGCTGAGGGGGCAACGTCCACACACTCAGAAACACTGAGCCATTATTACAAAGCACAGAAAGGCATTATCTAGGCACGCTGCATATTAATGTGGCAGCTCAGGTCAGCCTGTGACCCTTTGTTATACTCTTGTGACTGTGACTGGTGCATACTTTCTGTGAATTAATGAAAAGAGCCAAAGAATATGAAACTGTTCCTATCACAACTTTATAAATCACTCCATAACAGTATGCAAATGTATGCACAATATGATAGGCCCGCTTTTATTTATTCTGTCTTTAAGAAATAAAATATTCTGCCACTACTGTGCATTTCTGCTCACTTTTATCTACCTGCTACACTCGACAGCACCTACTTAATGAAAAACACTTCTGACTGTCTGGATGATTTAAAATCCTGAATGGATTTCCTTCAACTAAATCATAGCACAGCTGAGGTAACTGTATTTGGTCCCCCTCTACCTCTCTCGATATCTTAAAAAAATGCACTTGGTTAGTGTATTTCTTTCAGCTTAATAACATTTTTAATAAATGTTCTTACTCCTCGTCTATTTGCTGTCATGCTGATGCCTTTTCTATGTTTGGCGGATATCATGATTTGCATTTTTTCATAGTCCTTTGCGGTCTATTCTATTAATATTATTATGTAGATGGCTTGTATACCTCACTGTGCTATATAAATATAATGAATTGACACCACTAATCTGGGAAATGCTTAAGCTTTGACTCGACTATATGAGCAATAGTATGCGGACAGCTACACATCATACCCATAAGTAGCTGCTGAACACGTCATTTGAACTCTCAGTGTTAATCTTCTGTTATAATAACCTAAACAACTCTGGGAAAGTATTTTAGAGCCCGGCTATGGGGATTTGCTCCCATTCTCCTCAGGCACATTAGTGAGCCTATTGATGCTGTAATAAGGCTCACAGTTTATCCAAGGAATGTCAGATGGGGTTGAGAGAGTCAGGTCTCAGTGGTTTGAAGTGCTGAAGAACAAATCAAGTCTCGCATCTCAGCAGCACAAGTTTCAGCAGTAAAATTAAGGAAGCCCTTTAGAGCATTATCTCAGTATCTTTGACTCGCAGGTTGTTGAAGGGTTTCCCATGATGCAATGAACAATTTCTCTCTTATCTTTCCCCTCAGCCCCCAACCTGTGGCAGCAGATAGCTAACACCCTCTGAGTTTGCTTCTGCTGGAGGTTTCTTCCTGTTTGAAGTGAGTTCTTCCTTCCCACAGTCGCCAAGTGCTTGCTCACAGTTTATATGGAGTCTTTTCCTCGTATTGAAAAGCAGTTGCTGAGGCCGCTGTTGTTGTGAGCTGGTGCTGTGTAAATAAACAGCCTATAAAAACATCTGAGAAGAAATTGAATGAATTTAATTGTTTTTAAAAGGTTTTGTCTTTGCGTGCGGTTTCGTCTCTTATACTGTCTCTGCCCACGATCATATTTCCATCCATCGATCCATCCATGTAAGCCAAGTCAAGTACCTGATAGTGTGTAAGTTCAGATTTAGGTTAAAAATCTTTGAAAGATGCTTAGTTCAGTTGCCTAACATAGGCTGCTATGCCACATGTAGCTTCAGATGCATTTTTAAATACACTTTTGCCCCTTTTTTCTAATTGCTTACACCAAGTGCACTCTGTGAGATTTTACGTAATTATAACAACAAACATTATCTCTTTTAATGTTCATTTGGTGTGTATACTGATAAAAAGTCTGCATACTAGTATACAAACTTCCTGTTAACCCCAGAAGAGGGCGCCAAACCTCAGGTTAAACTTGCCATGCTTAATATACTAACTTAACCAAAGAGAGTGGTTAAGATCAAATAAAAAAAAAAATCAAAATTTATTTGTAAGCACATTTAAAAACAACACGGGTTGTGCTGTACATAGTAGAGATCAAATAGTAAACATACATAGTAATTACTATAAAAGACTAGTCATAATTGAAAGCTAGAGCGTACAAATGAAGGGCCTTTTTTCAGGAAGAAAAGCAGAAAATTTCATCAAAGTTATTTTGAAAAGATATTTTCAAAGTAATACATTTCCTCTTCCTGTATATGAAGGCAGCTGAATTTTAACATTTTAATTGATTAAAACACTTAAGAGGGAATTTCTGAAGCAGAAAACTCTGTTGATGTTGTCTGTGGAAGATGTTACAACTATGACATATGAGTAGATGGTGATAACCAACCAATCAGATTCTCAGTTTTAGTTTAGTTTTTAAACGTTTCACCAAGTTGAAACTGATTATTGCAAAGCACTGCAAGCAGCAGTTATTGTAATTTGTGTGGGAAGAAAATCATGGCAGCCAGTATCTGCTGGTTGCATCTGCCAATGTTTGCTTTATTTCGTGGGATTTCATTTCCCAGTGCTGCTGATGTTGGTTGTTCTAACTGTGGACTCAGTAATATTGCTATGACATGCAACTTTTTTTGGCATCAGTGAAATGTGTGATACTGGCATTGATGAGAAAGTTAACCCTCACCTCAAAGGCTGATCATTGTCTAGTGATTCTGGGAGTTATCTGACACGTCTCATGTCCAGCAGGTGAGTAATAAGTGCATAGGTGCACAACACAACAACAAGTGAAATCAGGAGAAGACAAAACAGGAAACAAAACTGACACAGGAGAAAAAAGAAATAACCTTTCAAAGTAAAACAGGAACTAACCAAGGAAACAAAAGGAACCCAGGCTTAAACAGAGGGAGGGTACCTAGAAAACAGAAAGTAAAAGTTAAACCTTAAATTAAAAGAATAGACTCAGAATAACCACAAGTAGAAGTAGGATGTAGAATAAGATGAATCTATACAGACAAAACAAAATAAACACAGAAATGTAAACTTTACAAACAGGATGCAGACAAAGCAGAGTTGTTTACAAACAGGACAAATAACTGAACTTAAACAGAAAACGTTGGTATATTAACTCTGAATTCAAAGTATTAAACAAGTGTCAAAACCAGCAATGTAAAATAACTTTTAAAAATTAACCTAATTAATAATTGCCCACTTTTAATGCGATACCCTACCAGTGGTTGCCAAAGTGTGGTCTCCCACAGGTGGAGTACTGAATTCAAGTCACAAAATTTGAGTTTTTAAGGAACACGTTTATTTATTTATGAGGCCCAAACAGTTTCCTTATTCTGAAACATTAATTCACAATGACAGTAATTGAGCACCACCTCAGGCTAAAGTACCTCCTCTGTTCCATATATTTTAATGGGAAGGTAGTTTAAGGGTTTACACAGCAGTGGAGTCTCCTGTGTAAACATCCATCTCTACCGGTTATCCTTTTCAGGGTTGCAGGAGGCTGGAGCCTATCCCAGCTGTCTTAGGGCCAGAGACCAGGTGCACCCTGGACAGGTCACCAGTCTGTCACACACAAATACAGACAACCATTCGCACTCACATTCAGGCCTATGGGCAATTTGAAGTTTCCAATTAACCTATCCCCACTAACTGCATGTCTTTGGACTCTAGGAGGAAGCAGGAGTACCCGGAGTGAACCCACGCAAACACAGGGAGAACATGCAAACTCCACACAGAAAGACCCCGCCTGATGGTGGAATTGAACTCAGGACCGTCTTGCTGTGAGGCAGCAGTGCTAACACCATGCTACTGTGTAAACAATTAGAAGAAAAACAACAGTGCACAGTATCACTAATTTCTCACTGAGCTTCCAGGATCTCCTGTAGAGCAAAAGGTTTGTTGTGGTGCCCTCAAGTGGTCACTAGAAGAAAATGCAGCAAACAAGTAGACTTTCATTCAAATATATACAGGGAGTGCAGAATTATTAGGCAAATGAGTATTTTGTCCACATCATCCTCTTCATGCATGTTGTCTTACTCCAAGCTGTATAGGCTCGAAAGCCTACTACCAATTAAGCATATTAGGTGATGTGCATCTCTGTAATGAGAAGGGGTGTGGTCTAACACATCAACACCCTATATCAGGTGTGCATAATTATTAGGCAACGTCCTTTCCTTTGGCAAAATGGGTCAAAAGAAGGACTTGACAGGCTCAGAAAAGTCAAAAATAGTGAGATATCTTGCAGAGGGATGCAGCAGTCTCAAAATTGCAAAGCTTCTGAAGCGTGATCATCGAACAATCAAGCGTTTCATTCAAAATAGTCAACAGGGTCGCAAGAAGCGTGTGGAAAAACCAAGGCGCAAAATAACTGCCCATGAACTGAGAAAAGTCAAGCGTGCAGCTGCCAAGATGCCACTTGCCACCAGTTTGGCCATATTTCAGAGCTGCAACATCACTGGAGTGCCCAAAAGCACAAGGTGTGCAATACTCAGAGACATGGCCAAGGTAAGAAAGGCTGAAAGACGACCACCACTGAACAAGACACACAAGCTGAAACGTCAAGACTGGGCCAAGAAATATCTCAAGACTGATTTTTCTAAGGTTTTATGGACTGATGAAATGAGAGTGAGTCTTGATGGGCCAGATGGATGGGCCCGTGGCTGGATTGGTAAAGGCAGAGAGCTCCAGTCCGACTCAGACGCCAACAAGGTGGAGGTGGAGTACTGGTTTGGGCTGGTATCATCAAAGATGAGCTTGTGGGGCCTTTTCGGGTTGAGGATGGAGTCAAGCTCAACTCCCAGTCCTACTGCCAGTTTCTGGAAGACACCTTCTTCAAGCAGTGGTACAGGAAGAAGTCTGCATCCTTCAAGAAAAACATGATTTTCATGCAGGACAATGCTCCATCACACGCGTCCAAGTACTCCACAGCGTGGCTGGCAAGAAAGGGTATAAAAGAAGAAAAACTAATGACATGGCCACCTTGTTCACCTGATCTGAACCCCATTGAGAACCTGTGGTCCATCATCAAATGTGAGATTTACAAGGAGGGAAAACAGTACACCTCTCTGAACAGTGTCTGGGAGGCTGTGGTTGCTGCTGCACGCAATGTTGATGGTGAACAGATCAAAACACTGACAGAATCCATGGATGGCAGGCTTTTGAGTGTCCTTGCAAAGAAAGGTGGCTATATTGGTCGCTGATTTGTTTTTGTTTTGTTTTTGAATGTCAGAAATGTATATTTGTGAATGTGGAGATGTTATATTGGTTTCACTGGTAAAAATAAATCATTGAAATGGGTATATATTTGTTTTTAAGTTGCCTAATAATTATGCACAGTAATAGTCACCTGCACACACAGATATCCCCCTAAAATAGCTAAAACTAAAAACTACTTCCAAAAACATTCAGCTTTGATATTAATGAGTTTTTTTGGGTTCATTGAGAACATGGTTGTTGTTCAATAATAAAATTATTCCTCAAAAATACAACTTGCCTAATAATTCTGCACTCCCTGTAGGTAGAGGCCTATTTCAGCTGCTACAGGACAAGAGGCAACCCTGTTTGTAACTGATTAACAGGGTTACAGGACCAACACAGAAAGAAAAACAACTACTAACACCTATGAGTAATTTAGAATCACTGATTAACTAAACCCCACCAACTGCATGTCTTTGCACCATGGGAGGAAGCCAGAGTACCCACGGTTAATCTACACAGATATGCACAGAAAGGCCAGATGGTGGATTCAAACCCAAGACCATCTTGCTGTGACCATCTTGTTGCGCTGACCACCAAGTACATATTAAGCAACCCTCTTTCATTAAGAAAACCAATATATCCTTATAAACAATTATGAATACGGGGTACAGAAAGCCACTCAGTTAAAACAGTTAAACATAAATGGTTCATGATCATAAATTTAAATTGACCAGCAATTGTAATTGTGCTGTAAAACACTTTTTTGTTTATGTTTTGTGTCCTGTTAGGCTGTTTTTTCAACACTTTTAAAAGCAATCTTATAAAGCTAACAGGAGTGGCACCTGGTGTGGTCTTCTGCTGCTGTAGCCCATCTGATGTGCTGCATATTTTGATTGTAACAACTGATTATTTGAGTTACTATCAGCTTTGAGTCTGGTTATTGGCTGATTAGATATTTGGTTAAACGGCTGAAAAGTTTTGACTTAAATTCTTTTGTAAATCTTCCTTGTCATGGCTAACAGGTACGTGGGACTCAGGAGACCAGTTCCGGTTTTTTATTTACAGTGAAAGAATACATTTATACAAAAACACAAGGCAAAAGGGGAATACTGCTCTAGGGAGTCCAGGGATGTAGGGAATCCACACATCCAGTATTTAAAGGTAATTCTCCCTCAACTCACGGTCAGGCTTACCACACCAGGGAAGAGAATCCAGTGATCTGTGCAGAGGAACCACACAGTCACAATCCAGAAACACCAGGGGCACAGCAAAGCACACGGAGATGCAAAAACCAGGATTTTAACTAACTAAGCAGTTCAGCAATCCAACAAAAAAGGAGTTTATTTAAAAGTTTTCTAGATGAGATCTAAACGCATCAGGAAGTTTTCAAAAGTCCGTTCTGATAGCACCATTTATGTGTTTTTAATCTCATTAATTTTTTCAGATATTTGATTTCTTCTACAGCTTTTACACTGGTGGTGCAGATGTAAATGTTTGAGTGAGTGTCATTACAAGAGTAAAGTTTTTATCATCAAAATAGCTTAACTAAAAGCACTCATTGTGTAGAATAGCTCTTTTTAAACTGTATTGTGTTACTGGGTTATAATTAGGGTCATTAATGTGTAAATCAATTTATTTTTGCACTAGATAAACCAGTAAAGTTTTCAGTTGCTTATATGGTAAATGGTAAATGGCCTGTATTTGTATAGCGCTTTACTAGTCCCTGAGGACCCCAAAGCGCTTTACACATTCAGTCATTCACCCATTCACACACACATTCACACACTGGTGATGGCAAGCTACATTGTAGCCACAGCTGCCCTGGGGCGCACTGACAGAGGCGCCCCAGGGCGCCCCCTATATGCCGAGGGGGAGCTTTAGCAGTAATAATACAACACAAATAAAAGGAAAAAGAAAAAACAATTTTCAAACAATAGAAACTAAACTGAAAAAAGGTAAACCCAGCCTCAAAAGGGACACAAAATGTAAAAAAATAAAATAAAAATAAATATGAATGGATAAAAAAAAAAAACCAAAAGTCAGAGCCTCTTATCTTTTTGTGAATCTACACCTCAGTTTATTTATGAAAAAGGGACTACATAATACCTGAGCGGATTAGATCAGTGTGCAATCCAACTTTAGAGGTCTCTTTGGCGGACAGCTGTCAAACGAGGCAGTCCAAAAACAAGCTGACCAATCACAGCCTCTTTGGAAAAGTCATTTCACTCCTCAGACCAATCAGGGCGTTCTAAATCCAAACGGGAAACCACGCGCGATCCATGTAAAGATTTTTTTTTGTCTCCGCCCACAATTTCCAAAAATAATAAATTAATAAAAGTGTGTCCTAAGGTTATCCTGACCCTATTATTCTTCCATACACTTTATGTGTTTCAAACGTCTCACGTATACATGCGTGGGCTGTTTACATACCAAGCCGGCCGGTGTTTGGGCTCAGTGACTCAAAACTTACATTAGAGTTTTTACTATTTATGTTTATCAGCGTTGATTGATTAATTTCATTGCGCTTTGTGTGCGTTTGGGTATGGATTTGTTGCGATATAAATCGCTTTGCGGTTCGGCATACTAAAAAATGTTTATTTTATAGTTTAATTTGTGTAGAAAAGTGATTTTTACCAAAATGCTAGGCGATGGATTCACCTTGTGAAAGTCGCTTGAACGCATGAAGCAGCTTCAGAAATTAGTATTTTTAGCGCGAAAAAATGTTGTTTTCTGTGTATTATTCATGCCGAATCAAAGAAGTTGCACCAACGACAGGAAACAACTCTGACTCATGCTTTGTGAGTCACCTTTTCAGACTGATAAGGACCGGCCAGCTTAAATCTTCATTATTGTATGCGGAGTACGTCACGGGGCTGAGCCAGACTGTGGTCTACACTCATCTTTCCCCCAGGAGGCTCTCCTTCCCAGCCCCTTTGTTCAGTCTAGCCGGTGGGTTGAGTCAGTCAGAAGAAGGCTGTGCTAACCCAACAAATCCAAATCACTGTGGGAACACCGACAAGAGAAAGAAGAGGCCGAAAAATACATCCACCGGATGACGTTTTTAGTTAGAGGCACAGCAGAAAGAAAAAGGAAAAAGTTGGTTTTGAGTGTTGCTGATGCTGCGTTTAATGCCGGGAACCGTCTGGACCTGCGTGCAAGCGTTCGGCTCATTTAAGTCCGTTATCTTCGCTCCAGTATAGCCGCCTGAGCTAACACGCTGTTAGAGATGAACCGGCAGGCTAAATGCTAACCCATCACCGGTATATTGCTGACAGTGTGCAGTTGTTGCCACCATCCATCCAGTGATCCACGCTGACTCTCCCTTTCAGTTTCTGCTCAGCATCCATATTTGCATCCCAGGGAGTGGCAGCCACTAATCCCCTCTTTTTCCACCCGTGGCTAGGAAATCAAAGTTGGACACCCCCTGAATTTTCTCACAGGATGGTGAGTATTTTCCTGCATTTTTACGCGCTTTTGTGCCATTTTGTGCTTTTATTTCCTCCCTGGGAGGGGACTCGGGGTGTGAAGTGAAGGACAGTCTAGACCACGTTGCCGCAGTAGCTACAACAATGGATCAAACCGGCGTTGTGTTAGATTTTGTTGAGGTGCGCATTATCAGCACATTGCTGCCCTCCTGTTTGCACTGAAATCAAGGTGTGGATTGGGAAATGAATCTGTGCTTTAATGTGGAAGAGCTGAGGAAAAATCACAGACAGAGGCCTTTATTTGTGTCTCCACTCAGATCAAAACCATCATCCCCGGCTGGTTTGCTCTGACTGATTGATCCAAAAATGAATATCCTCTCCATTTTTTTTTTATTATCTGGATGAGTGTAAATAAAATGGAGAATGATTAGGCAACGCCTGGAATGTGCTCCCCGTCCCTCCTAATGCCCAGTGTCTAGTTTAAAAGCCTCAGCCAGATGTGTGTTGTTTATTGTTGGCTATAACGGCATTATATCTTCTTAATGGGCTCTGGGCCATGATTTGTAGGCCATGTTCTACTTGGGCAAAGGCCTGCATTGGTTTTCACTCTTGTTATGACTCTGCTGAAACTGCTAAGTTGATCATGGATGATTTTATGAAGCAGTGGGGCGTAGATGACAGTAATTTACCGTGACACATGTAAATGTGTGTGGATTGCTATGCAGGTGCCAAATAGTTCAACAGATCGACAAAAACACGATGCTCGTGGAAGTTCTCTCAGTGCTGCTTCAGTGTTTGGCTCATGATTAATCATGTCTTGCTCAGTGGCACCCCAGCAGTAGTGTAGCATGAGTAATAACAGTGGAACACATGCATTTCAGTCTCTACTTCAGTGTTTTTTCTGCTGTTGTTAATCAAAGAAGAATCCCACATTGCCAGTGCCAAATTGGAAAAATAAAGCACTGTGCTCTGGATAGAGTTGGAGAAGCAGGTCTACCCTTCTTAAAATGCACAAAAATACATGTGCAAGCTCACCAGGTAAACAAACTCTTAAAAAGTTGCTCTAAACATATTTTAAAGAAGCTTTTTTTAAATTGGAAGTTAAACTTCTAACATCTTTACTATTGCAGTTCAGGTTTCTTTGAGTGCAATGCCTCTCTCTTATGACATAACAAGGCTGACACAATACCAGATTTTATTTACGTAAGTTTATATCAATATCTTTGTCATATCTCCAAAAATGAACTCAAATGATTATTAAACTTAATATTTCTCTTTTTATTTGGCCACTGAATTGCACCCATAATAAATGCTTAAGGAGGTGGAGAAAGTCTAAGTAATTATAAAGACATGCAAAAAGAATGACCACACGGTACTAATAAGCTTTGGAAACACTATATGGACAAAGGTATTGGGCCACACCTCTTCATCTTTGAATTCAGGTGTTTTCAGTCACAGCTGTGTAAAATAAAGTACCGTTTCACCATTTGTGGAAAAAATGGGTCAATCCAGAGAGGTATGATGTGTCAGTGGTCCGGTCTGACTGTACAGCGTGCAGTTCCTTACCATCATTTGTACTCAGAGATGCAATTAAGATCTTATTCTAAAAATTTCTGACCTAAATACTTAAGGAATGGTTCGTTGCACTCTGAGTGAAGTGAATAATTTTATTAGAGAGTAACGTCATGTGTCGCAGTTGTATTTTTTTGAATTGACATAAATAATCCACATTTACAGATGTACACTTTTGAAGTGATAAAGCAGTTTTATGATTTATAGCAAATTATTTTGTGGACCTTTTGACTATGGACTTCTGGGGTCACAGAATTCCCACACTGAGAACCACTGATATAAAGGAAAATGTCCTGATAAACAAAAACACCCACAAGGCCTAAAATCTGCCATCAGCTGACATCAGTGTGTCAACCTGAGAGCTGCTGTCTCCGGGCGTGTATTAATAAACACTATCCATTTATTATTTATAACTACTACCAGTTCTTTAGATTCTTAAAAGTCATCAACTCCCAGTGTGACTCCTGAGGAGGAAGGAAGACCACATATATAGATGGAAGCTGCATAAAAGAAAATCACATTTAGGCACTAAGGCTTTTGGTAAGTTGGAGAAGCTGTTAGGTTAGATTTTCACCCTGTGTGAGCTGGGATTGGCTCCAGCCTCCCGGGGCTGTAAGTTGGATGAGCAGTTAAGAGAAATGATAGATGGATTGTTAGGTTATGGCTTTGTGTGGGCACAACTAGTCCAAACCCAGAAGTGATCTTTGCTTTTCAGATTGTTCGATTTTCAGTGGATTGTAGGGACACAAAAAGAAGAAGAAGTTGAAAAAAGGAAATTTCTGATCTCTTTCAATCCCTGTGTTTCTGCACTGAGCCAGTGTTTTGCATGCAAAATGTTAGGAAAACCTTACAGTGTGTTGGAGAGCAGTACAACAATAACACCCACTATGACCTCAGAAATAAAGGTCAAGTAGAATTATGACCGCTTGGCCAAAAACAACAAAAATCAGTGTGCGCAAAACTTAATTGTTGGTATAAAGCAGCTTCCCTGTGCTGTGTGAGGGCATTAAATTGCAGAGGTGTTCCTGATAAACTTGTTGTCAAACCAGTTTCCATTTGTTCTGCTTCAACAATCTGATCCATTCACTCAGGGTTGGACATCTGATGTCACACTGTGTTTGTTTAGCTGTCGTGCTGTCAGCCGTTCCTGTATTTATCCCATATATTTGTCATCCCCACAGCTAAAACATGGAGAGTGACAGCCACCACTCCCACATCTAGTGCCTGATCCAAAAGCCTTCATCACCCAGGGAGGAGGAACTCTCAGGTCTCCCTGCTAACGTAGAATGAACATGCTCAAGTCCAGTGGACTGAAAATCCCTGGGCGCGGGGCCAAGCATTCCAGCCCAGTGGGAAGGACCTCAGCGGGTGGAACGTCCAGCCCCGTTGCCCCTAAAGACAGTAAGTCACTTCCTTCTCCTGACCCCGTGGAAAATAAAAGGAGCGTCTTTTCCCCCAGTTATTTCTTTTCATCGCCGGAAGTGGCTCAGACCATTTATTTGTGTTGCTGACTCAGAAACGCACAGCTGCATTAGATTACATCCTCATGGTTCTTTATGATAGAAAAAAACATGGAAGGACGATTGGTTTGTGTCTCCCACTTCTTTAAAACATCTTCCAAAGTGTTCCAGGGCAAATGTTGTGTAGCCTTCAGCAGTTTGGAAAGTGATTTGTATTTATCTATCAATGAATGTTTAATTTAGGCCTAGGTGATCATGGGGAAAAAAAGCAGGCTCACAGGCGTCAGGTGACCTGCATGGCAGCCACGTAGAGACCAAAGGAGAGCCGACAGCTCGCCAGCCAACGCCTCAGTCGCACACTGCCAAAAACACACGGGGTGAGAAACCCTCAGTAATCCAGAGAGAAAGTAATCAGCTGTCCTTATTGATCCTTCCACAGATCCACCTGTCAAAACCTTTTGCAACTTTTACCTCTGCTGGGCATCTTGCTGACCAAAGGCCTCCCCATCAGCTTGGCTCAAACTGAAGTAAACGTCGGTAAACTTGAGCTTTTAGGGAGGGCCAAAAACACTGCAGTGTAAAGTAAAGAGGTTATATTGATCTGTAACACAAAAAAAAAACACAGGTTGTAGCAAAAATAATGACAAAAAGTAACCATATTATCCCAAAGACCTCGTTTTTATAAGATAGCCAAGATACCCATGGAGTGATCTGTTCTCGAAACCATATTTAGTCTGGCTAAAAGATTTGAATTGCACTCTTCTGCTCTGAGTGCTGTAACGCTTCATTTCGTTATTACTCACATATTCATTTCTTTCTTTTGTATAGTTACACATGTATTAAAGATTAGCTAGTAAGTGCTAGTGTTTTTCAGCTTAATGTTTTGATTTGACCTCCCACAGGTTTAGAGCTGGTTGAGTTACTCTTATTAACCTGTCTCCAGGCGGCTATCTCCAGTGCTGAGCAGAACTATTTAGCCAAAAAAGTGGAGTATTTGGAGGCTACATAGTCAGATTTCCAATCAGGAGATGGTTGAGACCAAAAATGGAGCAAAAAATGGTGTAAATATTGGATTTGCACCAAAAAACGTAACCAAAAATCAATGATAGTATATTACTCAGTCTGCAGGATGTTTACATTATCATGTTTGTTCAATGCTTAACATGGTAACATGTCAGTGTTACCACACTTTTGCTTTAAAACACTGAGGTCTTACTTTAAATGTAAAAGAGAAGGAACCAAAACACAGCAGCTCTTAAGAGCATGATGCTCCACATGCAGGCAATATTAGGATGCAATAATGCAGCTTTATAATACTGAAGATATAAAGCTGTTAGCTGCACTAACAGCTATTGTTTATGTATCAAATGCATGATAATTGTCATTCTTGTTTACAATAAAGTTCAGTTCCTGTCCAAAAAAAGTATGAAAAATGTGCTTGTGAGCCACACTGTTACATTAGTTGACGTTTTTCTACTTAAATATGACTCGTTTTCTATAGTTTACATCAACTGCAAATCTGCAAAGACCACACAGTTGACGATTCATCTCCTGACGAAAAAAAAGGACTACTAACCTGTACGAACACTCAGAATTACAACCCTTGTTTACTCAAAGTAATCACAGCTGTTTGCACTCTAAAATGCAAACCACACTGTTTATCTGCCCACCTTCAGCTCACACGACTGTCTCGTCTCACCAGCTTTGCACGCAGGTTTGTTCAGTTTCTGCTGAATTACAGCTCCACACCCAGCGGTGAACAGGGCAAAAGAATTCGCCGACCCGATGGTGGGGAGGCCTTTTATGATCAGTGTGTCACAGTTCATGCTGAAAGGAGGAAAAGTTGGTCCGACACTTTTAACGTTACGTGATAACCATTAGTTATAGTTATAGTCATTGTTAGTAGCTTATTACCAAATAATGAGTTAATAAAAATAAGTTAATGAGTGTTCATTCGTCTGTTATGTCACTGTTAATTTTCCTAAGCTTCCTTTTGTTTCTTTAGGCAATAAGTGCATATTAAACTGCTATTAAATACATGTCCTTAACAGAGTATCAAAGTAAGCTTTAGTAAAGGCATAACAATGATATAATAGTAAGTTAAACATTGACGTGTCTTATTAAATTCATTGTATCATGTTAACAAGCATGAGGACTTGTGTGTGTGTTACAGGGACATTATTGTTAATCATCACTGTGGGATTTTATGCAAGTCATTTTCCTGGTTTTACTACAAGTTGCTATTTTATACCATACTCTGTGCCTCCCAGCATATCACAATAATCACTAAACATTAAGAGCTCTAAGATTCCTGTGACAGCTGAATATATCCGGCTCTAATGAAGCTGAAGCGTTACAAATGCCAATCCAGAGCTGTTGATGCCTGTAAGTCTGTGAGAAATCTAAACAACAGAAGCATTTCGGGAGAAAATAAACAAGTCTTTCATTTATCTGCTCGACTTTATGTTTAACCCGGGGCGGTTCTTTTTTGTTCATCTCTGTGTCGGAGCTACGGCGGCTCAGATTTTTGCCTATAATTATCCCGAACGTGTTCATTAGCAGCTCAGAAAGCGATCTCTTAGCGTTGCGCGTGGGACTGAAGCCTGTTGCCCAGGGCTCGTCAGCTGTTACCGTAGGTCGCTGCGACTTCGAAATTCCTGCCTGCGGTTTTAAACTGGTTGGTTCTGCCATATGCGAAGTCATTAGCTTGCTCACATCCTGTTTATGCACAAAATACACAAGCGTGATGGATGTGGCAGTGATTTATTTTCCCACTGCTGCACTTCAACCATGTAAACTTTAGTGTGTGAATGCTGCACGGGCAGCTAACACATTTCTAACAGTCTGACTTCTGATACTAGTGCTAATTGGATTTTGGTGATCTGTAATAAATGTAATTAGATTAATGAGAAAGTAATTCATTTGTGATAAGTGGCAGTATTTTTAGACATACCTTTGATAAGATGGCCTAAGTCTCAGTTCTTACTTGTGCCACATGGTCACTGTTCGTGTCTCCCTGTCGTGCTCCTGCGGTTTTATGTTGGACTTATTATTAAATTTAGGATTTGTCCATTATTTTTCTCATCATTATTTCTGGTTCTTGTTTGATTTCAGTGTCATTCTAGTGGTGTTTAGTGTGTGATTTATGGGCTCCTGTGAAATTAGTGACCCCAGGTTCTGTTATTATTTTCTGTCTCTTCCTTCCTCTGTTATCATGTTTAGTATACATCTTCTGTTTATTTCCTGTTTTACTTTGATGGTTGGTTTTCTCGTGGGTCTTGTCGTCACCTATCCTGATTGTCTTGTCCCTGTTCTGTCCCTAATCCCCAGTTCATCCCCCACATGTCATATATTTGTTTCAGTCCTTCATTTTCTTTGCCTCCTTCTGCTTCTTTGGAGATGTGTAGATTTTTGCCTTTCACTGGTTTTCATCTTTTTGTGCTCTTTTTTGGATTTATTTAAATAAAACAAAACAAAAAAAACATAGATTTTTTTAATGTTTTAAAATGTTTTTAAATATGAAAGCACTGGTCCTGGACTAGCATCCATATTGAAAGTGATGCATGTCTTAATGCATCTTTAGCCATGACGTTGTGTGTTGCAGCACCAACACCCTGTTTATGTCTGCGATATCAGCGGTTTTATGAAATAACTGTACTCAACACCCCGGGAATGACAGCTGTCTGGTTTTAGGTAGGCGGGTACACCCTGTGCAGGTCACCAGACTATCACAGGACCAGTCAGAGTCAAAACTAGTCAAAATACATGACGACACCAGTCAAAACCAGATAAGATTGCTCCCCTTCTCCTGTCAGCATGGTAAAATCACAAAGCTAGCTCTGTAGCTTAGCATGAAGATTGGATGAGGGGAAGATTGTCTGGTAATGAATTGCAGATTATTTAATGTATACGATGCTAGTGTTTATGCTAAATGTGACTGTGGGAATCTATCGATCTGCAGCAGCGATCTGCAAAAATCAGCCAGAGTCCCTGAGAATAAGTCAGCCTAATACTTACAGAGCGCTTGGGTCATATAGGATCTGTTGTAGTTTTTCATATGTAAATATTTCTGCTGGTCACTTGAATGTTTTGTCAAGAAGATGATTGGTATCTTGGATTAAATTGTTCTTATTACCCAAAGGAGGCTATAAAACACATTAATGAGAAATCCCTGGGAGAATATCTGTGCCTCACCGAGGACGTGGAGGGATTACTTTCCTGTCCCAGATAGTTTTATCACTGACCTGCCCTCATACTCCAAATCTCAACCCGCTGTTTGTTGGTTTTAGTCTGGAAGACTGCGAGAGGGGGCCGCTGTGTTGGAAGCTGGCACAGTTTACTTTGCTAAATTTAATGAAGGAAACTGCAGTAAAAGGAGTGAATAGAGGAAAGTATCCAAGCCTTCATCTAGAAACTTTAGATGTGGAAATAACGGAGCTGTGCCACCTCTTGCGATGCAGCATCTCCTGTGACCTTGGAAGCAACAGTAATATCTTGTGTAGACTGCCTAAGTGGAGACAAGCAGCATTTTTTTTCTCTTGGTTTAATTCTCTGAAAGGCTCTGTTCAAGGTTTCCCCCTGCTTACCCACATGGAAAAGAAATAGTAAAAACTTATAAAAGACTTGCATAAGATGTGGCCTACTTCATATAGTGAATCATATAAGGCTTATATGATTCACTCATGAAAGTGGCCACTTTCATATATTGTTTTAGTAAGTATCCAAAACATACAAGTTTCATTTATAGAATTTTTCAAGGGATTTTATATCTGTTTTCACTCTTGTATGCTTTTCATTCAAGTTTCACACAAGACAGATACAAACTTTATAAGATTTATATATATCTTTTCCATATGGGAACTGCTAATCAAAATGTTAATTATGCACTTTAATTGTAGAAGTTATTATAATTAACATTTTATATCTTTGTTTTTCTGGATTTTTCGTTGATATTTTCTCTCCATAAAACTGGAACGACCATAACTTTCCTTATTTTAAATTTTCATTTATGAGCCGAAAATACCAATACTGACATAGGAAAATAGCTAATTATCGGCCAATACATCAACCTCCCTGATATATTGGTCAAAGGTACAAAGGTTAGCTAATAACTTTCTCAAAATATGGAAAATACTGGGCCCAAAAAACAAACTGGTGGCAGGCAAAATGCCAAACTGTGGCTTTAAAATGTGGAAACATTAAGTAGCCTTTAGATTAACAAAAAATGTCTCTTTCAGTATCCCTTGACACTGTCCATTAGAGGGTATTTAGCCATGTGCTGCAGCAAGCCCAAGATTCCCTGTGGTCTGTTGCATGAGGCTAAATAAAGCAAATCTGCTCATTTGTCCTTTAAGTCACAGTTATGACATCTCCCAAAGTTCATATAAAAGCAACAAGTTGATTAAAAAGTCAGGAAACAGGCCCAGGGTCAGCCCCCTCCATCTGTCACATTATGTGCTGCTCAGCCTTACCCAGCTGCCACAGACACCGCTGAAGATGACCACACAGAGTCAACCTTGACTAACTGATTATCGTCCTTTTAAAAGGGACAAAAATAAAGCACAAGTTAGATACTGGAGGTAATAGCCACTGTGCAAGACGATCATAAAGAGGCAGAGTTAAAGAGGCCACGGAAAGCAGGGAGAGATGGGGGGATAATTGGGAGGAGGAGGGGGAGGGACGGGAGGAAGCTGTGGAGGTCTCATTGTGTGCAGCTGATGAATAGTGGGATTCAGATGGTGGTGGGAGGTGGCCAAGCACAATAGTGAAAGTAAGGGCTGTGTTTCCAGTTTTCCTTCTGCCGAGGATCCTTTTACCCTCACTGTGCTGTTGCCCCAGCAACCCAAATCATGGGTTAGCTCAGGTTTTAAACACCACCTTGGGTTTGCTGGCTTAGATCACATGTTGCATTGTTTGGATCTGTGTATCCTGTGATTATTACACTATGATTAGTCACGCTTTTCTTTAAGAAGTGGGGGTTTTCATGCCCTCGCAAAGTTGCCCATCCACGTAGAAGGTTGTAATGTAGATATAGGCTAGCCATTTTTATGGTATGTGTAGGAAGAAACAGCAGGAGAGCAGCATCATAGAGGTTTGCACTCTATTACGTAACGTTACGCTAACAGGGTTCAGTTTATTTTTAACTGCAACGTGTCCCGTGTAGTACTTGGCTTGATCACAGGTCTTTAATTTTTGCACAAAATGAAAATGAAAAGTGAAATTAGTGACTTTTTAAAATCTGTAATAGTCGGCATTGATGTCTGCATAAAAAAAATCCAGGCTATAGATGCTGGATTTTTTAAGATTCAAAATTCAAGATTCGTTATTCGTCACATGCATAGCAGTGAAATGTAACCTGACACGCTCCTCGACTTGTGCAAAAGGGGGAGAGAAGAAGAACATTATATATTATATACATTAGGTGAATGTGCAGTAGCAGCATTGTATGCAGCAGGCAGGTGAGTTTTGTACTTTTTAAAAATGTCTTAACCTCCATGAATATTAACCTTACTTTTTTCAGTCCAGTGAGGTCATGTGATTGTTAAAGACAGATGACTTTTCAAGACTGACCTTATGGACGTTTGTTTCACCACTGAATAAAATAAAAACTGCCATTTATGAGTCAAAATTTCGACTTACTAACTTTCAGAAAATAACTCAGAATTGAGAATCTCCTCAGAATAACCTAAAAATGATCTGGATTGGGTCACAAATTTTAGAAGAACTTTTATCCATCCATCTATTTTCTTCCTCTTATCGAGTTGGGGTGTTGCTGCGGGAGGCAGGGAACACCCTAGACCCTCCCAAATTATGGAATTTGTTGCCTTTGCACCTCTTTCATTTTAAAGACCCACCTCTTCTGCTTTTCTTTAACCCAGTTTGATACATTGATGCAATTTTTACGCTTTTATTCTTTCATTCTTTTACTCATGGTTATTTGCGTTTTTGTTCTGCATTGTTTTATTTTATTTTGTCATTTTTATGTATTTGATATTAATTTTACTTTATTCTGATATATTTTTATTTTATGATCAGCACGTTGTTCAGTGCTTATTGTTTCTAAAGTTCTGTATAAATAAAGTTGGCTTGAGAGATTGACATCATCACAGGGATAACAGAGAGACAGATAACCATTCACTCTCACAGTCATACTTATGGTCAATTCAGAACCACTGAGATAACCTAACACATGCATGACTTTAGACTGTGGGATAAAGCTGGAGTACCCTGAGATAACCCACACGAGCACGGATAGCGTGCACAGAAACTGTTGCCTCAGAATTTCTGTGAGGTAACAGTGCCAACCACAGCATCACCGTGCCGTCCCCATTCTGTCTCATACCTTCCAAAAAACATATCCAGTTAAAACAGGACGTCATCGTGAAGTTCTCACAAAAATGTCACATACTAATTTGGATCCAAATATCCTTTTGGATCATGTCACGCACGCTGAGGAGGGAATTTTCTGCCTCGCAGAGGTACACAGTCTCAGACAGCCCACAAGTTCATGAAAATGCAATAAAGAATCACTGGAATAATCCTGTGCTGTGAGATGAAAGGTTCAATTTCTTATTAAAACCTTTTTAAGAAATTGAAAATCAGAGAGAGTGTCGTGAATCACAGAGTTTAGGAACAAAATTCAGAAACGTAGCGCCGTCCAAATAAACCAAAAGCAAACCTTAATGTTGGCTGGTGAAAATAACAAGAACCATAAAGACAAGCCAGAACATTGTGCAAGCACACAGGCTCTGCAACAAAGGACAGAGGAAGAGTGGGGCTTAAAAAAACACACAAGTCATTAGAGGAAGTGGACACAGGAGGGTAACGGGGGGGGAAAGACCAAAGGAAAAGAGGGAAATACAAGCTGTAACTGAACCAAAGGATTAAAGGCCCACGTTATTAAGCATTAATAACGTGGGCTCCTTGTACCTGACCATTTTCAGATGGTTTGGTTTTTAAGCTATAGGACGCTTACCTGTGAATCAATAAGCATAAAAAGGCAATGAGCTAAAGGGATGAACTGGTGTTGTGTCTACACATAACAGACAGCTTAGCAAAGAACCCATTTTAAATGGTAACTTTGGGCCGTTTGTTACTAGCAGCCTGTTCCACAAGCACACAATTGTTTGCATTTCTTTAATTAAAGATAAGAAAAATGCTAAAGATAACAAAGTTTGACAGAGATTAAAAAAAGAAGTTTTAAGTACCTCCTTGAAACTTTGAGGACTCTGGACAGTGATAATGATCCCAACACACTGTAAAGCATACATAAATAGAAAGAGCACACAGTTGAACACTATCAGTCGTGGACCGGCTTTGGCAGAGCCCGGACGTCAACATTATTGAAGCAGACAGCATCCAAAAAAAGAGCCTTGAATGTCCTTCGGGAAGCCTGGAGAACTGTTCCTGAGACTACTTAAAGAAGTTACTGGAAAGCTTGCCTGAGAGAGTTCAGGTTGTGTTGAACAATAAAGGTGGTGATACCACATCTTGACATTTGAGCTTGTTAGAATCTTATTTTATTTGGAATAAGGAGGCTGGACTGCAAGTGTTTCTCAACTATCTTTGCTGTTCTGGATGTGCTGGGCTTCACAGTTCAAATGGGATAAAACACTATACCAGGAGTGTCCAACTCCAGTCCTCGAGAGCTGCTGTCCTGCAGCTTTTAGATGCATCCCTACTCCAACACAGCTGAATCAAATGAATGGCTTGTTACTGGGCCTTTAATTAACTTGATTGCATGCTGAAGAGGTAATCCAACCATTTGATTCAGCTGTGTTGGAGTAGGGATGCATCTAAAAGCTGAGGGACAGTAGCTCTCGAGGACTGGAGTTGGACACCCCAGGACTATACAATCAGAAATGTGGGTCAAACACAGACTGACTGATGGTTGATGCTGATGCTAAATGTCAGTTTACCCTGGGCCACATCCATTTTGACACATAATTGATTAATGACCATCGTCTGGTCAATACTTTCAGTTCAGCTGGTATATTTGTGTGAAATGGTAAATGGTGCTAGATGCCTCGAAGCCTAAAGTTTGTCCACGGTCAGAGAAAAAAGTAACTTTTTGAAAGGCATCCATCTTCAAGATGATCACTTCTTGACACTGAACAAAATTATCAGTCAGTCATCAGTTTTCCCCAGAACAGCAATTTACCAGAAGCAGCACATTCCTAAAAGCTTCTAAACTCTATAATCAAGTTAAATCCCCTTTGAAGTTGTACCCATTTTCATTTGCGGCTCACATAGCAGCATATGGAAGCAATTGGGGCATAACACGCATAGAGCACAGCCACTGGAGCCCACAAAGCCCCGGGCCTGCTCTCAGGGTGTCGGGGAGACCGTCCTGGCACCAACCACTCCTGCACACAGACATAGATAAACACGCTTTTACCGGCAGCGCGGTGCACCAGACCGCGTGCCAACGGTGTCCCTCCCGGTTTACAGGCTGTGCGGATAAGAACAGACATCCAGCTCTTCTATGTGTCAAATAGGCGATATCACAGGGCTGATGGCAGGGTTAATCACCGGCACATCACAGATACCGTCTCTCTGACCCACTTTTCAGAAGGAATTAGACTATCGCCTAATCTTGCACAAACTGCTCTGTTGTGCTAGATGCTGCCACACAAGCTTTTTTTTCTGCTGGCATGGCACGGTCAAACAGGATGAATAGTGTGAAGGCGATTCTGCTGGACTGTGAATGAGGATGGCCTCACAATGTACACAGTGTTCGCAACTTAAATCAGAGAGGAGTGTAATGACTGTAAGAAGAAATGACACAGTTTCCATGCACCTTTTAGTTTTAATGCATTTAAGCACATTCTGCTTTTGTTATATGAATCCTTGTGCTGCTCTGCAACATGGCAGATAACTGTGTTTCTGTGTTTTTTCCAGGTGCTGCGCTGAAGCCCACCACTCCAACTAAAATCTCGGAAGAGGGCGACGATGTTTTGGGGGATTACACCGTTGGCGAACAGGTTTGGGTCAACGGTGTGAAACCAGGAGTTATCGCCTACCTAGGGGAGACCCAGTTTGCTCCAGGACAGTGGGCAGGCGTCATACTGAATGACCTAGTTGGCAAAAACGATGGTTCAGTGGGTGGCGTGCGCTACTTTGAGTGCCAGCCCCTCCAGGGAATCTTTACGCGACCCTCAAAGCTCACCCGACAGCCAGTCGGAGAGGGGAGCGACAGCCACTCCACCGACTCAACCCAGAATCAGACTCAGCAGGGTGGCGGCGGCGCCCCCGCCGGCCAGCGGGTGGTGGTACCGCTCAGAGAGGGCCTGCTCAACAGCGCCGTGAAAACGGGAAATGAGTCTGGGTCCAACATGTCTGACAGTGGTTCGGTTAAAAAAGCAGGTGATAAGGATCTTCGAGTTGGAGATCGAGTTTTGGTAAGTAGACCACATGTAACACTACCATTATAGCATGCAGATCATGGGGGTCAAACATAAGACCCAGGGCCCAGAATAGGCCCAATAAAGACTAGTCCGAGCCTACCAGAAAACTGGAAAACACAAAAGAAGGTATAAATTTTGGACTTTTAACTATTTGAACAAGTTTTAAAGCTTTATTTTAATCTTTATTCGGTAATTTACATTTTAATTCTTCCAATTAAAGCCAAAGAGACATGCAATTTCTTTCATTTGCTGTAGAAGCATTTCATTATCAGGTAGAAAATGAAATGTGTAGTTGTATTTGCACTTATTCTTTTATTAAGGTGCTCAGTGTGTAATCAAACTTCTTTAGACCCACAGAAAGGCGAGCGTCACTGGTCTGGCCCACAATGTAAAATGAGTTTAAGATCCCTGATGTACATGATGGTTTGCAAAGCTCTGTTGGCGCCACCATTGCACAAACATGTCGGGTGCTTTACAAGCCACAGACAGAACTGTGTTGACCTTCCCGTGTAACCACGTTCCCATTTGCCGTGTCTTTAACAAATACGAAGATAAATAATTTCCCTGCCCTTTTAAATGTGGACGGTTTTAACTTGATTATATGTAAACATTTGAAATTAACACAATTCCCAGTAGAAACTGAGCAGTGACTTCCTAATTAGTATTTCATGCAGGCCTCAGTAAAACTGGATTGATGCAGTGTAATGTGAGACATTGACTGATTCTCTGGGGAAGTTCAGTTTTTCCTTATTTGGTCTTAGTGCTAGGATTTAACCTTCACCCAACCTCTCTTGCATCTTTTTCCTTTTCCATCATCCTTTTCCATTCTCATCAGCACCGAAGCTGGTGAGAATGTCACTAAACCTCAACAGGAAGAATATGTTTATCTGCTTCTTGCATTTTCTTCCCACTGGCTCCTGTTAGTCTATACACTGCCTACTGTATGGGATTATCGGGTCACGTGGATTTCCATTAAGTGATGGACACAGGGGATAGCTACATCAGATCCTGCGCCGTCAGAAACGGGGAGCCCGAAAGCCTTCCTCCTGGTCAATATTGTAAATCACTCCAGATTACTTTCAGCACTTAAGAGAGGAGATACCACTGCTGACACATTGATCTGTGAATCCATCATTTTCCTAAGCCTCTCCTGTGTAATCCATCTGACTGCGGCGGCTCGGATGTGCTGCCATGCAGTTGTGTCACATTTGGAAGTACAACACCGCCTCCAAAATTTTGTGAAATGAGCAAAAACTATGAGCTGTATAATACACAGTGGGCCAAAATTCAGATTACACACTGTGGACAAAAAGTCTATTTTTCTCCATTAGGTATTGAGTTATGTGATAGTAGCAGTCGACACTCTGGGGGCGTCTTTGCCAGAGAGCAGGGCAAGGCCCTGACAGAACGCTAGAGTAATACTGAACTAAGGGCAGACTTTGCTGATGTGTGTTTGAAAGTTTGCCTCAAGAGAATGTCACACAGATTTTTATATATATATATAAAAAGATGAATTAAAGAAGTGTTTCCCAAAAGAGGGGACAGCCTCAGACCCTTGGCACCTTCGAAATCCGAGCACCCATGGGAAGTTCAGAACTGCCTCTCCTTTGTTAGCTTTAGTATTTAACCAGAGGCTGTCCCCAGAGGCCATCTCTGCTACTGGAGAGATCAGCAGAAGTTAAATGAGCCTTTTCTTCCAGTGGAACTGCATGTGATGTGGCTGCTGTTTATTTGAATAACTCCAAAGCCACTCAAAGGCATGCTAGTCACTGAACTTCTTCCTGTTGCACAATCGCAAAACCACTATGGTATTAGTAACTGGGCGTATATGGCTTCTTATTACTATGGTTTTGAGATTTTAGTGGATTATAGTCCATTGGTGTATACGCATTCACTTTTGACTCTTTATCTCTTTGAAGTCTACTAGGCGTAACTTTTGAAGCTGTTTTCTGAACTGAGCGGTTTCTGTCATAGCTACCTTGGAAAAACCTAGAAACTTCTCTAATGGTTGTTAAGACTCATCATTAAAGGTACAGGGCAGGTCGTCAGATGTCAACCTTAAAAGAGGGTAAAGAGTTTAAACCTTCATTCAAAACAGAAAAAAAATAATTCAGCGTTAGCTCCACCGATTGTTTAGCTGCTGTCTTTAGCTTATATTCCAGGCTTGGTCATAGACTGTAAATAAAAGATGGATGTTGGCACTGTGGATCTACACACTGCTTTTGAATCAGGTGTTCTGAAGCCTTCATGTTAGTACTTTGGCCTTTGCCATGTTGCTTTTTTGGATCTAGAAGCGACCACATTTTTGGCATATGGTTGGTGCTAGAATATCAGGAAAGGTTAGCAAGCTTGGTTAGCTAGCTAAATTCATAAACACACACACACACACACACATATACTAATTAAGTCACAACCTAACAAAATACTGTCGGCCTTATAAAGGCTCTGAACTGACAAACACAGGTTCGAGGTCCAGTTCAGTGAATTGAATTAGAGGCCTAGCAGACAGTTGCAGACTACAGCTTGACACAGTGTGTGCAGGCTAATGATAGGTTAATAAGTAGTGCATTAGCCATGAAATGAATAATCTAAAATTAGGACTTTAAATCCTGGAGCCAGCAGACGTAGATGAGAGGGGTTCTTTAAAGTAAAGCACTTATAATCCTCTCTGCAAGCTTGTATCCAGAGAAAGTAGAGATAAAAGGTGCAATATCTAAAAAGGCTTTTTTTATGATATAAAGTTTATGTTTTTACATGTTTTTACAAAAACTGCTGTTCTTGCATGGCCTTTTGAGACCCTGCTACAGGATAGAAATCATCCAGTAACCAGCTTGTATGATGATCTAGATGTAAGGCTATATGATAACCTGACGGGCGGGGCTGAGATAGATTTTGGTCACCCGACCGGAGATATCGCTAGCTCCGACTAGCGATTTTGCAAGCCCTGATACTTAAAACTAGCAAATCTGACACAGTGCACTTTTACACTCTCTGATTTACTTTCATGTTGAAAAGGTTAGCAGGTGTGCTCTAGGTGTGAATATATGTATGCTAATCGGAATGCGCAGGTGCCAGGTTGCTATTGTTGCTGCAAATTGGCAGCTAAGGGTGGGTGATACAGCCTCGAAACTATATCTTGATATTTCAAGGAAATTTGCAAAATTAGAGTTACTGTCACTGATGACAGATTACCTGAGTCAAAGTGTGAATATATGGCTACAAGGTGTTGGCTGCAGTATGCAAAAGTAGTGACGCAGAACTATACACAGTGTATTGACTCACCAGGACTCAAAGGTGAGAACAAGAGCAGCCTAGGTAGTGTTTTCCCTGCAACTTTTGAGTAAAAGTATAACTTTTAAGTATAGCTGCGTAATGGTCATGTTCACGTATGGCTTCTTCTTTGTATGGTAGACAGCCAGTGATAGACAGTGAATTCTGGAAGCATTCTGGAGTCCATGCACTGACTTCCATGACATAATCACTCCTGGTTTTAACGTAGCGCTGCCTGCAGGGCCTAAAGATTACAGACATTCAGTACAGATGCTCAGCTTTGTCGCTTGCACTCAGGGATTTCTCTAGATTCTCTGAATCACTGATGAAAAATATTTGTTTAATTGTTGCAGTTTCTTTCCAAAACTGGTGAAACTCTGCCTCTCTAAGATGCTCTTTTTATACTCAGTCATGTTACTGACCTGCTGCCAATTGCCAATTTGTTTACTTTTCCACTCTTTTGTTGCTGCAGTCCCAACTTAAAGCATGTTGCTGCCATCAAATTAAAAGTGAACTTTTTCTTAAATTGGCACATTTTTCAGCTCATTAATGAATCTTGGGATAATTTTGGCCTTTGCTAACCCTGATGCTAATTTCTGCTCCCAAAGTTCTATAAACCTGCTGCGGTCAAGTATACGTTTATTGTACCATTTATTATGTTTTAACAAGTTGTTCCTGCGGCTGCTTGAGGTTTGGCGTAAATGGATTCTTTTCGTGTCGCATCATGATGTGGCATAAAAAAAGTAAGACTAGTTCCTCGTTGATGTTGGGATTTAGTCGTGTAGAACGGTTTTATCTCGAATACCTTGGAGTGAAGCTTTCAGATGACTTTGAAAATAAGAGGAGCCAAGATTGGGGCTTATGCTGATTGGCTGCTTTAGCCCTGCTGGCATTTTAACACAGAGTCACTGAGACATCACGCACCCCAGCAGACAGCAAACCATCTCGGTTTAATAACTTGTGACACCACAGTGTTTCTTGGCACAGCTTCCTCTTTGGCCTCAGTGGTTTAAGAGAAGGACAGAGTCAGCTCAGGAGTGGAATATTAATTTGACAATAGCGGAGTGACTCACCACGCCTTATTTTAGTCTGTCCTTGTCTTCTGTTTCATGCTGAATCCAGCCATGTGTAAAAATATTTTATAAGAGACTCTGATGGACTCCAAAACAACAATTATGGTTCTTAAAATGTAGATAAATACAGAAGCATCTGTTGCTCTAAGCATTTTTCCACCTGTTCAGTGCACTGGGAATGGGAGTATTGTAATTGAATAATAGGTAAATAGATACAGATGGAGATTCAGGTAAATGAAATTAACACAAAGGAGATGAATAAAATGTAACCATGTTGCTTTTGTCATCTCTGACTGTAGCGTGCTTTCTCTTTAAAGGCTCTCCTAAATGCTGAGTATCTGTGCACGTCTGTGATGGTTTTTGTCATAAATGTGGTCACCAACTGTGAAGGACAGTCCTCAGCCATCGGTTTAGATCATCTTCCTCACAGGAAACCTACTTTTTTCTGACTGGAAAATACAGAATTGAGAGAAGTGAGTGAAGCAGAGTTCACATGTATTGAGTTAGCCTAGTCAAATATCTCATTTCTAGAGTAAGTTCAAACAGCTGATTAGCCGAATGATTGAAAGTGAATAAATAACAAGGTTAGGTGCTGATGGAAGCAGAAAGGAAACGTTTCTGTTTTGACTTCTATAATTACAAACTGGATTCCTGGAGGATTTTTGTGTTGAGTGTTGTCTTTGAACTTTTTTAATATATTTATAATGACAGGAGAGTGAAAATTCTATGCAAACAAAAGCGTAAAAGCATGTTCACTTACTGTACACATCCAGAAATATCTGCAACAGACACATCATGTTACAGATCGATCAGAGTGAACAGATTCTGGCTTACAGATGTAGGTCCAGTACTGGTGTATGCTGGCAAATAATGACCCCCCAAAAAGTAGGTTGAGGTAGTGGAGTGTCACAGCTGTGCAGATAGAAAGACTTTGTGTACTTTTCTTCTGCTTTAACTTTGTTTTGGGTTATTTATGTGCCTTTGTTTCTACAGCAGACATTTTCGCTTATTAGAATATACATGTCCCCCAAAAGCATACCACTTCTCTATATTCAAGTGTCCAGGTAAGACAGTTTGACAGGGAGCTTAATGTTATTGTGTGCACCTCTACGTTAGAGAAACAGAGACTCTGCTTATGCCCACACCCACATATTTACCGTCTCGACCGCAGGAAGGAACATCTTGAACAGAAAATGCTAAAATTACACCGTCATGGCCATAACTGCTGACATTTCTCATTAGAAGAGCATCCTGTGTTTGTGATGTGGAGCCTGACCAGCACTGGAGTTCAAGGCCATCATTAGAAAAGAGATATTTGAGAGAAAAAAGTACACCTCGACCAGTCTGTTTAGAAGCTTTTAAAGTTAAACCTGAGCACAAAATTCAAGAAACAGGGCACTGCTTTCATCTTCACGTCTAAAACATCTTCAAACACAAATATAAATATTCTCTTTCGCTCTGTTCATTGTACCAGCTCGATGGCTGTGAATGAAACTTGTAGCAAAATACTCAATAGCTGTGTGTCCCTCCACTGGCGCGGGGTTTTCGCTGTTTTAGATGCTTGTTTGATGCGATAACATGTTTTTTGTTCGTTAAGTTGACGCTTTTCCTGAAGCCTTCGTTACCGTGTTTACTGGACACTTAACGATAAGCAATGTCTTAATGATTGCATGAACGTGTTCAGTGGATCTTTGCAGACTTCTGAGGTGACTTTGTAAAATTCACGTTAGCAACTAGTGCATCGTTTTTCTTTTCCTCGATGCGTTTGTTGTCCTGCAGTTTATGGTGTGTTTTCAGGCAGTTGAGTAAAATAGTTGTGTTGGACTGTTGCACATGCTGTAAATCCAAAGTGTTCCCAAACAACAGTTGATGATCCGCTTTTAAAAGAAACATTGTTTCATAAATGACTCATTTATTGATTGATTGATTTGTGATTGTGAAATGAAGCAAGTTCAGTGGAGTCGGGCTTTCTTTGCATTAGCTGGCTTGACAAAACCTAAACCCCCAGTCAGAGATAACGGGTATCTCAATGATTGTTTTTAACTTTCTTTGTTAATCCAGGATCTCTGCTTACTGTGACTCTTCTTCTCTCCTTCTAGGTGTCCTCTTTCCATAAGTGTAACTTAATGAAAGTCTGCATGTGCTGTGTTTAGGGGAAGTCTGTAAATTGTAGCACCAGTTACTCACGTCACATATTAGAATTTACAATGAAAGCTCCATTACAGTAAAGTCTGAAAAAAGTAAAGGATCCATATATTTCCTGACTCAACTGCATCTTAAATAAGTTAATAGTAAGGAGAGCGCATCAGTAGCAACGGTCTCTATCTTACAGAGGCAAAAGGGATTATGGGAACTGATGTGTGAAATTACATAGAGTCAGATTTGATAATGATGTTAAAGACAGTGTAAAACTCAACAATTTGACACTTTGTATTGAATTGTTTGTATTTAAGTGTAACTGATTTCTTCCCTTTGTTGTTGTTGTCAGGTTGGAGGCTCGAAGATGGGAGTCATACGCTATATGGGGGAGACAGACTTCGCCAAGGGCGAATGGTGTGGGGTCGAGCTGGATGAGCCTCTGGGGAAGAATGATGGGGCAGTAGCTGGTACAAGGTATATACAAACACTATGCATGCCTCAAGATCCCCAAATTCCTGCTCTCTTCTTACCCTAAAAGGAAATCAAGGGGAGGGATGTGGATCCGTCCGCTCGGAAGTTTGTGCTCTCATCTGTTTTTCAACGAAACAGTTTGACATTCTCGCTCAGAGCTGCTCTGGACTGTTTTTTATCCTCATATTTACTCCTTCAGACTCTTGCTTAGCCCGCATAGCACACATCATTCCCCTTTCAATCATGGGAAATGTCTTAAAACATTTGAAATGTAGTTCCAGGCATTTTGAGGTGCTGGTGGAATTTTAGAGCCAAGCAACAAGAATGTAAAACTAACATTTTTTTAATGATACTCAGGATCCAGTAGCACACATTCTGCATCTATGCTAGATTTTTCTGGATAGGTTATTAGTTTGTTGAGTTATAAATATTATACAATAATACTTATATCATTATACCCAATATCAAATATAGATGGACAGTGAGGCGATAAAACCAAAACCACGTGTTCCATTAAACTTTAGTTAGAGGGGAAAATAACACTACAGCATGAAATAAAAACACAACAAAGGCGTGTTTGTCTTGTTTCTTAAATCTGTCATAATTTTATAATTTTTGGACCCAAAGATCAGACTGTGACCAATATAAAGTCTATAAGTCTATAAAGTTTTGTTTGTGAGTGAGTGTTGAGCAGTGACAGACTGTGAGGAAATGGGGCGTCCTGAACACTGCTGGTGAATCTGGGTGGTGTCTGTAGAGAGGGAGAGCTTACAAGTGAGGGGTTTTTTTTACAGGTAAGGTCTGACTTGAGAATGCAGGAGAAAAGAGATTGGGACAGGGTACCTGAGGGCGGGCGCGTGAGTGGCAGGGTGGTCCCTGAATCCACTGGGAGCCTGGTTGTGAGCTCATGACTCCTCAGGGATACACTTTTCAAGGGATGACTTTTCAAAGACGAGGTAAAAGGCTTCAGGCAGACAAGTTACCACCATTGTGGATGCAATGAACTGGCAGAGAATAACGTAGTCACAGCAGGCGTGGAAGTTCAAACCCAGGAAGACCAGCTCCACTCAAGGGAACAACACAGGGCAGCGCAGTTCTCCATCTGAAAGAACAAAAAACCTAAAGCCTTATAAATTCTTAGCTAGAGATACTTAAAGAAAGGTTAGAAAAGTCTTTGCATTCCTGTAACTTAATGTTCTTTTCCTTGTTAGTTAATGAGCAGGTAAATGAAAATATACTCACTGTCCTCTATATATGACAAAGAAATCCAACAGATACTTTGCAGCTGTCACCATGTTGGCCTTTTGAATCTAGAAGAAGTTATTAGCTTAGCTTGAATTCTAGCTAGTTTTGTTAGCAAACTGCAGATACCAGCTAGTTAGCGTAAAACAGTAACAGAGACAAAATACTAGGATTTAAATAACCAGACCCATTTGTTATCTTTCAGTACAATTAATCCTAAAGCAGGTCATATTATCTATAATTCAAACAGATAATCTCATAAAAATACCATAAACATATTTTAGATTGACTAAAGTTAGCGGAGGCCTAGCTCATAGCTAGCTGGCGCCACTTCAAATGGTTTTTTTTAAACTTTACACACTAAAGAAATGTAAAGGGGTAATTATATAAAAAAAAAATCCCTCTTTGTGTAATATTAAAATTATGATGATCTGATAATCTGAAACATGTAAGCGTGACAAATATGCAAGCCACTAGGAAATCAGGAAGGGGGCAAACACTTTTTCACACCACAGTACTTGTCATGTAGGGGAATTGGCTATAGAGAACAAAACTGCTTCTGGTACCTGGCTATAAGTGTATTTATTTATGCTATAGATGCGGGCCTTAAAACACGGGAGGCCATGTTAACATGAGTCACTTTTGGATTGAGCCTCAAGTGGCCGCTTCAGGAACTGCAGTGTTTGTCATTCATGCGTCTTCATTTTTCACCCTGGGAGGTTGTTATGATGTACTGTATGATGCAGCTGGCCTCCCGACTCTTTATTTTATTATTTTATTTCTGTTTTTATTCACAAACCAATTAAATGATGTTGCAGGAGCTGTAAGACAAATTTCCAATGTATCAATATTAAAATATATTCAAATACTGTTACTATTTATCAAAAATTCCCTTCTCTACATTGAGAAATGTAAATCCATGTGCCTAATACACTTATTTATATTCCAAAACTGAAAACCTATTGCAGATACATGACTGTAAAGCTGCTCTGTGACTTCTAAATAATATCCTCGTCCTCTTGCATCTCCCCCTTCTTCTCTTCCTGCAGATACTTTCAGTGTCTCCCTAAGTTTGGCTTGTTTGCTCCAGTCCACAAAGTGATCCGCATCGGCTTCCCCTCCACCAGCCCGGCGAAGGCTAAGAAGAGCAAGCGGGTGGCAATGGGAGTTTCCTCTCTGGCCCACAGCCCCAGCAGTTCCTCCATCAGTTCAGTCAGCTCGGTGGCCTCCTCTGTAGGTGGACGTCCGAGCCGTGCTGGACTGGTAAGACGACTGCAGCGCGCCTCAAATCCGCCCTTAGAGTGGGTGGATTTGAGGGCGGGAAATGCACTTATTTTCTTTCTCGCTGTTAGATAAGAAGGTCGACACCACTCTCATGTCTCTAAGATTCCTTTGAGGTCTCAGCCAGTCCTGATGTCTTGTCGTCTTTATAGTTTAAAGTGGACCTAATCGGCTGATTTTCAGCTTCATGTTTCTTTTGAGACACAAGTGGCTTAAGGTGAAAATTCAGATTTAAAAACTTGCAGAGCAGAAAAATTATCATATTTTGCATGTGTGTGGGGCTGTCGCTTCCTGAAATGACCATATAAGGAAATCCCTGCCAGCTGACATCAGCCAGAGCCAAGAGTAGAAAAAATGGTGAAGGATTTATATTTATATACTCATGCTGTTTGAAACATGTTTAATTCACATATGTTTAACAGTTTGGATATATTGTAACAGTATATATGGATATAGTTATGTAAATCTCTAGATTGATTGATAGATAGATGAGAGAAAGTGTATCGCTAAAATGCCAGTCGGGGGCTGTTGTATTGATACTTACCCTAATCAACGCATGCTTCAGTGAATGATCCCATTTGTCGATTTTTGGCTATAATTCAGCTTGCACTGCTGACTCAAATAACTGTCCTCATTGAGGCAACAAAATGAAATAGCCGTAACTATTGCACAGTAGCTAATACAAACCACGAGTTTTCATTGCAGGTCCACTTTAAGCAAAACAAAACTTGTAGCAAGTGAGTTTAGAGGAGGTGGGCACATTTTTTGTTACCTTTGGACAGAGCCAGGCTAATTACATGCTCCTGAGCTGAGCTAAGCTAACTGACTGCTATCTATGGAGTAATCTTTACCATACAGACATGAGAGAGGCAGAAATCTTCTCATCTAAGTGTTAGCAGGCAAGCAAATGAGAATATTCCCTAAAATGATCCCTTTAAAAGTCAGTAAGTAAACATGACCTCAGGGTTCATATGTATATGCATATAAAACCCATATCCCTGTTAGGCTTGGCAAAGCATCTCACTTCTCAGCTGCAAAATATTTTTATCCAAATATTAAAAACATCCCTATATTTTGAATTTTGTCATTGTCCAAAAACCTGCTTGACCTAACTGCAAAACCCCCCCCCCAAATAATTCACAGGAATGATTATTAAGATTAGGAACATCTGTTTATTAGTTGCTCATAATTCTGTACATTACAATGTCTGAAAGTCTTTAAATCTAATGAAATATCGTGGCCGCAGATTCAAACAGTAGGATGATGAAGTAGTTTATTGTACTGACACTCGCTGATCTGCCAAGTGGTTTATGTTTTCACTTCGCTGCTGTGCAGTGGGAGACTCTGAATGTCTGACTGTGCAGCTGAAAGTGAAGTCAGACATCTTGTTTCACGCACTGCGTCTTTAAGACTAATATCCTCAGCAACAGCTGGCAACTGACTGAAATGAATGGGACATCAGGGTATCTCGCATCGATTTTAGCATCTGGGTACGGGCCAGGTCCTGATGGCGAACACTACCCTTTACTTTCCTTAATTGTTGGCAGCACTCAATGGAACCTTTGTGAATTATCAGTCTGATGGCACAGCACAAAATTGTCTTTCCTAAAGACGCTTCGTCCCGCACAGTTTTAATTTTCTTAAGTGGTTAGAAAGCAGGCGCCGTTTTTAATTTGGATGGTGAATTATGGGCACAAATTTGCACAAGGATCTCTGATTCACTGTGAACGTATGAAGCTTACTGTGAGTCTATGTGCTACATAATAGTGTTGCCATCATAAAAGCATGAATTTGTTACCTTACAGGTTGTCAAATACACAGGTATATGACATTAAATTGAGCCTGACTGACACCTTTTATATAAAATATCTACACATAAACGTGCAGATGTAATGTTTTATGTGCAGAATGCTTCAATCTAGCTTGTTATTAAAGAAAGTTCCATAAATGCTGCTGAAATGAGATGAGGTATAGAGGGCTGGTAGAAATCCTGTCAAAGAGCATCCTCTAGTGGCCAAAGAGAATACTGCAGCATTCAGTGTGATTAAATGGTTGTTTTTGGTCTCCCTGTTGCAGATATTCCCAACCAGCCAGATATTTCCTCAGAGAAGAAGGACGTATATTTTTTTAAAGCCTTATGTAGCTAACAATTTAGAAAATAAGTTTAAAGTTTGCTATTATTTTTTTAATATGACTTATTATGAAAAAGCAAAGACCTGTCATGTCACAGACAGCTGATTTCCTGTGATCACAAAGCAGACGATGAAAACGATGAAAGTCTGATGTCAGAAGCATCAAGATGTTGGATTCTGTTGGATCTGAAAGGGACCTGTGCGGCTAACAGGATAAACGATGTTTCTGAATGCATCAAGCCCAATCTGCATTTCCTTTCTGTTCACACTTTCATCCTCTTCTTAAAGTCTTATCTCCTTTGTCCCCCTCCTCCCCGCCTTTAAAGCTGACGGAGACATCATCGCGCTACGCACGGAAGATCTCGGGCACCACCGCGCTGCAGGAAGCCCTGAAGGAGAAGCAGCAGCACATCGAGCAGCTGTTGGCCGAGAGGGACTTGGAGCGGGCGGAGATGGCCAAGGCCACGAGCCACATCTGCGAGGTGGAGAAAGAGCTGAGCGCCCTCAAGGCTCAGCACATGCAGGTACGAGGAAGTAGGGAAAACACAGCTCGACACTTACTTGGTCAGGCACAACGTCATGTCTTAGAAAAGAGAGGCCCGAATACAGGACACTGGCAAATGTAATAGTAACGGTAAACAGTACTTAAGGAAATAACTTAAGGAAACATATGAAAAAAATCATAGAACAAGAAGTAGAAACACAAGGATAAATCCTTGTCTTATTTCACTTGTGCATCCTCAGTTTCTTTCCTCACCTCCTCTCCTCCTGCCTAACAAAGTGGACAAAGTGAGGAAGGGATGAGGAGAGAGGAGACATGACAAAAACCCTCGCCTTGGATCTTCATTTTAAGAGATTTTATCAAATTTCAGGTGTGGTTCATGTTCCACGTGTGATTGCAGATGTTACATGAGCCGGTTTAGTGGTCATTATATTTAGGGCTAGCTTTAATTAAATTCACAGCCTAGCGCAGCGTGACAAGATACACAAACTCCTACAGTTAGTTAACTAAAAATCACATAAATGCTTTTAATCAGTTGATAAACACTTGTTTGCAGAGACAAATATTTCTTCCTCTATTCTCACAGCTTTCGTATCCAGATGCATTCTAGGATTTTAGGCCTCCATCACGGCACACTGAGGTTTAGGGCTGACTGAGGGGTTCAAGGAGCAGAACAGAAGATAAAGACAGGAAGTAAAACTGTGAGGCATGGATTCAGAAAATTAGGCAGAAATGTGAGGAAAAAAAACTGCACAACACAATGAAAACTAAAGAGACTATAACCATTTTAATACAAGGAATGTAGTTATATAGCTATTTTACAACTGGAGATAGAACAAAAACAAAAACCTACAATAGTCTGTGTCAGAAGGGGCAGGTGGGGTGGTTATACTTGAATTTTACTTAAAATTTATTTATGTTAATGTTGCTGTCTGGTTGATTTCATGGGAAACAAAAGCACAGTTTGGGTTTAAAAAAAAAATCACCATTTCACACACTTTTAAAGGCAGTCGCCCATTTACAGCCAGCTTCTCTGACCACAATTAAGCACATAGTAATGGTCACAAAAACCGACCCCGCATCATCTCGTTTCACGCTGCCCACACTGTGAAAAACGACGCCAAAGGGGCTTTTACAACGTGACGCCTGCGTGTCCTGACTGAGCGTCTGTATGTGACGACTTGAGAGGGAGAACGGGTGGAAAAGGAAAAACCTTTGTGGGTGTGAAAAAATTTAATTTGTGTCTCCTGTTTGCAGTATGTGACAGAGAACGAGAATGGTCTCCAGCAAGTCAAAGCCATGCTGGCCAGCACACAGAAGGATAAGCTGGAACTGGCCAATCAGCTCGAAGAAGAAAAAAGGTAATCGCTCACACATCATTCAATTCAGTTTTATTTATATAGCACCATATCACAACAACAGTCGCCCCAAGGCGCTTTATATTGTAAGGTCGACCCTACAATAATACATACAGAGAAAAACCCAACAATCATATGACCCCCTATGAGCAAGCACTTTGGCGACAGTGGGAAGGAAAAACCTTTTAACAGGAAGAAACCTCCAGCAGAACCAGGCTCAGGGAGGGGCGGGGCCATCTGCCACGACATCATGGGCTCACTTTCACACAACAGTGTTGCCACATAGTTGAAATATTCATTATTGGTAAGTGTTATAGAGTGATCTCACATGATGCTCTTTTAGCTAATAATCTGGGATTTGCTTTCATTTTTATAAATATTATGAGATGATTGAGTTGCTTAGCTTAGCATTAAGCCTAGAAGCAGGAGTAGATATCCTGGCCACAAAACCCTCTCCCTGCGCACTCTCCCTCTAAACAGCACCTTAAAAAAAACCTTAAGTGGAAGTGGATTACGAAATTCCAACACTGAGTTTTGTGTCCAATATGGAGAAAGCTCCACACGCCTAGTAAAATATTTCTTTCGCATTTAGTTTTAGTTTTCAAATTCACTTTTTGGTGATCAAAATATCTATTCTTGATTCCTTTGGATAGAGGCGATACTGTCCCAAAGCTTCCTGATGTGTTTTTATCGTACTCCTGAATTAGTCGCCCTCATCAGCCCCAAGTGGGACTCCTCGTTGTCACGGAGACACAAAGTTTAGGGTTTTGATCCATATCTCAAAGCTCAGGAAATGACTTAGCTTCCTGAGGTTACCAAGCAGAAACTGTTTCTGCTCCTAAAGTCAGATATTATGCATACATGCATGTGACGTGTACAGAGGACAAAAAGCAGGTAAATGCAGGCTAATCTTAGCTTCCTTTTAAATATGAATAAAAACAAATTGCTTAGAATGTTTGAACTTTTCCCGGGAGACGAATCTGTCTGGTCCGTCTCAACCAATATGACAAAAATTGTTCTCTCTCTTCAGCAAACTGCTGTGATTGTCTGCAGTGCCGGTCGCTCCCTGGACACTGTGTGAGACTCGAATACTGCTCAGCTAATTGCCCCTTCTTTATTTCCCATAACTCTTTTACAGGAAAGTGGAGGACCTGCAGTTCAGAGTAGAAGAGGAATCCATCACCAAAGGAGACCTGGAGGTATTTATCAGAATTAATAGCTGAATGAAAAAAGCGTATGTGCCTCACAATGTGAATCACCGTAATATTACAGGTCCGTGTTAGTCACAGGAGACTCTGTTTTCATGCTTTGCAACCCTGAAAGCTCTGTCAGCGTAACGCACATCCTGGACATCGGGACAGAAAGGAAGAGGAAAGGGAAGAAAAAAAGCATCTGGGTGCACAAAAGAAACCTTGATGTGATAATGTGCAGAGTTCCTGAATTCCACATACGCGGCTATATAAATACAGAGAGGTCAGACTGGGTTTCTAGTTTAACAGGGTGTGCGGGTCGGGATGTCCTCAGCTGATGTCTCATGAGTGGTGATAGCACAGAAAGACAATATTTTAAAACTGATATAAAACACGAGACACACAAGCTTTGTGTAAAACAGGAGTTATTTTTAGTCAAATACTTTGATACTTGATTAGCGTGTGTGTAACAACTCCACACGAATCCAAAGCTCAGACGGCTTTTTTCCCTCCACATGTATATGCATAGTGTCATAGACAGCAGATATTCTTAATATCCGCTGTTTTGAGCACAGCTGCTGTTCAAACCTTTTGTTTGTGAGGCACAGCCAATCAGAGGACAGCTGGCTTAAAGTAAGGAGAAGCTAAAACAGCTTGATTCAGGCAGAAAACAAACTTAGAGGCTGAACCAAGGTGCAGAATAAGATAAATAAGGGAAAGTTATGTGCAAAATGATTTAATAGAGTTCAAGAATAAAACTATGTAGTTGGATGATGATAATAATAATAATAATAATAATAATAATAATAATAATAATAACAATAACAGGCTCAAAAAGGTGAACATATTTGTTCACTTCAGGACTGAAAGTTTTATTCCAAACAATTTTATCTCTTAAAAAAAATGCAGATCACATTTCAAAAATTATGCGGGTCTTTGTTGTCACATTTAGAAAATACCATAATGTTTCCACAGTGAGTGGAAGCCATGTTTATTTGCCAGTCACCATTAATAGGCTTAGACATGCTCAAAGTGCAATTAAGACGTTATCTCCTGTAACAGGGGAAAAGAAACTGTGAATACCATTGTACCGATTGGTTAAAGGATGAGGAACCTACAGGGATAAGTTGTATTTTTTCCCCACTCTTTGGATAAAGTACTTGTTTTTTTAATATATTTGCCTTTCATTCTTTCAAAAGATTTGTTGACAACAATAGGATGAAATTTCAGCCTTGACTAAGAAATCAGATGTTTAACAGTCATAAATGTGACTCTTAATGCCAATCATGTTTATTTACTGTGTTAGACATAAAACAGTGTATATGAATGCAATCAAACCATGTGTTTTAATGCTTTTTCATGGTTTGCACAGTCTGAGCTGCTTAATGCATGACGTGCATTAAGCAGCTCAGACTGACGTGTCTGTGAGCCATCTGCAGGTGCAACTCTTGTGTTCTCTGGTCATGTACCTGTGACCACAAAGTTGTCCTTAACTGCAAATTGCACTTTCTGTGAAAGTGAAACGTAACCTCAGATCTCCTCCTCAGCTTGTGCACCCTGCTGCCGTCTGCAGAGCTGCCCTTTCATCATCAGCTGTCAGCCGTTTTGATCACCTTCTTTGATCTGTATGGGTCTCTTTTTCCTTTCAGCCTCCCTTTTCTTTCTTCTTTGTATCTCTCTTTGTCTCTTCCCGTAGACTCAGACGAAATTGGAACATGCCCATATTCGTCAGCTTGAGCAGAGCCTGCTCCTCGAAAAGTCGAGAGCAGAGACGCTCCACAAAGAATTAGAGAAGCGGAGGGTAAAAAACAAAAATACACAAGCAAACCTTTGCCTGTGGCCACTGTCCCGTGCGCTTCTGCACCTGTTTGCTTCTCTGTTGATGATAACTCACATATCCCACCTGTGGCTGTGTCCAAATGTAGTTTAGATATATGCAAAACATACTTACAGTCAGTACGCCTCAGTATACCGGCCCCATGTGACTACACTACAAGTATTGTGGGCAGGAGGATAGGCCCCCAGCATGCAGATGCACGCTAACAGGTACAGGTGTGAACTCCACAACAGTCACAGAATAGAATATGAGGATAACTTCACCAGAATAATTTCAAATGACTCATAACTCTGTCGTTGAGACTTGTAATGAGTGTAGCGAGCTGAGTGAAGTGTTGTAGTTTAATGGATTAGGCTGATGTTTAGTCCAAATCCCATAAAAAAAAAAGACCAAAACCGACAAACAGGCCCAAACTTTTGGTTCCACTGATGGCTTGACTCGTTTAAAAAAAGTTAACATAACTATCTTTGTAAAATCAAACTATAAGTAAGTACTGTTATAATCTGGAAAAGAACTAGCTTTAGGGGTTAACATAAAAATTTATTTATAAAAATATAAATAACAATGCAACGCAGGGCCTCTTTGCAGTTACATGGTCCAAACCTTTCCCATTGCAGCCCACTTGTTGTCATGTGGGCATGAAGCCTTCTTTAATGGCTTTAAGCACTTTAATTTTCAGTGGGATCTATTTAATAAGTGGTCAAATCCAGTAAAAACCTCTTTAAAAAGTCTGGTAACTTTGACTTTTCTCCCTGTACTTATACTGTGCATACACAGTTTTGCTTCATTGATGGCTCAGCGTGCTAGCCTGATCAATGAAACTGCACGTAATGATCGAGGGGGTCATTGTACGATCATATGGTGATAAATTGCAATAATAAATCACAATGGATTCCCTCCTTTTGCAACTGTAATGAGGTCTGTGTTGTACAAAGCTCTCATATTTTATTGAGTATGACTTCAAACTAGCACCTGAGACCTTGATCTCTGACCTCAGTAAACACTCGTGATGAGTTTAAGTGAGAAGTAGAGACATTTTCCCCATAGACATGTATACATCTGGGCTTCTTTTAACAACCAGAGCAAGCGGGGGGGGAATGGCTTCACTTTTCAGATGTTTTCTGTAGTCTCTAGTTTGCATTCTCTTAATGTGAATAGTACATGCATGCAACATACGTATTTTTTTAAGCCTTTTAATGTGAATCAAACTGAAAAAAAGCACAGTTTGTGTCAGTCATGGCTGTTACATCAGCTCCCACCTAACTCAAACCCAGGATACATAAGGTCTTAGTAGATCTGGTTTTGGTCTTTTCATGGATTTGTTTATAATCAATAATGTATCTATGGAATATTATCAGCTTTATTATTTAGAAATAGATGGGAAAGTAGTGGATATATGAAGTGTGTTATTTACTTAAAATGATAGTGGGTGTTGGTCACAGCTCTTCACATTACACGATCAAAATCATTAACCAGACTGGCTTCATTCCATCGCTTGTAATCAGAAAGCCGAGGCTCGCAGCTGCTTCAGCTTTTCTTTTGTGTAATGTTGCAATTAGCTGCCATTAATTTTTATTTAAATGGTGTTTTTCCCCCCTTTAAATCCAAAGGCTGGCTTTCAGATCTGTCGCCTGCTGCACTTTGAGATGTCGGGATGTATCACTCGAAACGGCCCCCTTACACTTAAGCTGTGGAGGATGAATCTCCCCAGGCGCCACACCAATTTTTGAGCAGTTATGTAATTAGTAACACATGAGAAGTCGCTAAATTATTTACGGGATCCATTACGGACGCTTCGATAAATTTTTCAAGACAAATCATAGGCGGTGCCGCCCATTTTAGTCGGCGCCGCTGAGGACGTCCTTTACACCACTTTGACATGCAGCACTGCGCTCCACGTAGACAGACTCTTTAATAATAGACCGCGGTATCACAAATCAAACCGCGCAAGCTTTCAATTTTCAGCCATCAAAAGATAACAAAACACTTTGAAATGCTTGGATTCGTATATGCAGTAAGGTCTGCTTCTGCCAACAGGGAAGATGCACTCATGAAGCGGTATCCTTGAGGTTGGGTAAGAGAACCAAGGTGAAAAAAAAAAAATGAAAAAAAGATTTGATCTTGTTTTGGCTTTGATCCTCTCTTGAGCTATCTCAGTTCCTGACTTCAAATCGACTTCAGATGCTGTTGAGGACATTAACCTTGCATAGACTCTTTTACTCCTCTGTGTGCGTGCGTGTGTGTGTGCGATGTCATCTGAATGCTACTCAGGCAGCGTCTCTGGTGTGAATCAGCTAGTAACTCTGGTCTGGTCAGCTGGGATCTGGGTTGAAATTAACATCTGTGCACTGTGCAGCAGGTCCTCCATCTTAATCTCAGTTTTTTTGGCTGTTTTTCCTTTTTCATTCTGATTGGAAACAAATGTGTGGAGGATGTTTGCAGCTGTGCATATGTCACTGTTGAGGTTTGCTGTATTATATTTGCTTGGCTGCTTCTAGAAGATCAGAGAATGGCTGCGCTCTCCTTTCATTTTCCACCTTTGGTTTTTGCACACTGAGCTCCACAAATGTTTGGACAGCGACACGTTGATCCTTTTGGCTCCTCGCTTTAATTATTTTGGATGGAAATGATACAATGGCTTTAGCATTTAAGTGCAGGCTTTCCGCGTTATTATGAGGGCAGCGTAATAATTCTGATGGTTTATTTGGACTTTGATCCCGAGTGAAATGCAAACCCTGACTGGTGCCAGTGTTTTCATGGTGTTCCTCTAAAATTACGAGTGACTGCAGTTGTGAACAGCCAGGGAAAGGGGAAAAAAGGAATGGCAAAATCCATCCGCCATCTGTAGAAGACTTAAAGCTCTCTTAGTCAATATTTTAATATAAACAACAGATTCAATGACCCTGCAAGTGGTTGCATAACCCACGCAGAATTATTGCCCAGCTGTCTGTCCTCTATGCTCGGCATTTCAGCGTCTCCTTGGTCATTATTTTTGGTTTTTCGGCCTCAAGCAGAGCAAGGCAGCTATTATTAGAGAAGTAAGTTCTGATAAGTAGACGGGTGTGTCAGCTACTGATGGCAAACTGTGTTCAGCACTTTTAAAAAGCCCAGTCTTTCCTGACAGAGTTGGTCGGAGACAGAAAAATGATTAAAAACCAAGCGACTATTGGCAGATTCATTAATAAGCAACGCTCGCTAATGCCCCAGCCTAATTTATTAAAGATATTTCACCTATATTAATTACACCAAATAAATATATTACCACTAAGTTCCCAACAGTATTTTCATACATTAAGATTTTATGTCCACATGTTCCACAGTTTCCTGCTTTGATATTCATCATCATTAAAGTTACCAGACATCTTAATATTAATGGGAATCTTGAGGAGCTTGTGGGTGTTGCATCACTCATATTTATGTTGCAAGAGTGAAAATCTCAAACGCCCTCAGCAGGATAGGGAGTTAACTTCTGTTCTGTCTTTGTGTAACGTGTTTTTCCTCTGCTGTATGTTGGCTTCGTGTTATTTCTGACAAAATGTCAGTTTAGCCCTGAGCGACTGGGCCGCTCCAGTCAGCTCTGTGAAGCTATCTGCACCCAAATAAGAACATGAAGCTTCATCAGAATTCTTTAAGAAGTTAAATGAAAGGAATAGCCCTCAGTTGGCTTATTTATAAGTCTTGCCGATATTTGCTCTCTTTTGGACTTTATTTTTGTTTTCACCAACTCCTGAAAATGTTTGCCACAAAAAAAAAATTGGTTGAACCAATAGATACTTTGCAGTGAGGCAAAGTGGAAGTATAAAAAAAAAACCCAACCCTCTAAAAATCAAGGATATCTTCCTAAATATTAAGTGATGCAACTAAAACCTTAAGGTTTTAAAAAGTAAACAAGTAAAAGGTCACTGGTTCCATTCCAGACACAAAAATCGCCGTTTGGTCAGGAGGGGCGTCCCGCGTAAACTCTGCCAAACTAAACAACAGCTGCTACCTGCTGTGGTGACTCCATGTGACAAGGGAGCAGCTGAAAGTTTTTATTTTAGGATTAGACACTAAATGGTCTCCTGTGTTCACCAGCTAGTTGCATAAGTCTACCAGGTGGTGCCGGGTAGCTTGGTACAGAATTCTTAGGAAGTAAAGGGGTGGGGTGATAAACTTCTGGGCCTAAGCTGGAAAAAAAAAACTACTAAATAAATAAAAATCGAAGGTCATACCGGATTTAAATTTGGCCCATCACCCCTTCAAAGTTTGCATTTCTGGGTCAATTTAGGCACAGCTGGAGTTTTTAGTGTCACGTTCTCATCACCTGGATTTACACATGTACAGTTTAACCATGGACCTCAACCTCTTACACAGATCAGCCTGGTCCAACCAGCAGCAGTTTTCAGCTGAACACTCTGCAGTATCCAAAGCCTGAAAGCATCACATCAGGTTGGGAACGTGACCGGGACGTGTTTGTTCTTTTGATTTTGTTGCAGGGTTTTACTATAACTTCCCGACGTGTCTGAGGGAGAACATTCAGCATAAACGATGAGGCGCACCTCATGCATTGTCTTCTTGCACGCAGCCCACACCAATGCAAAATTCGTGCATCATCCGTCCTAATCTCTAAATCTGCTTCGCCTCTTCCACAAAATAAAATTCAAGTTGATGGGCGGCTGATTTTACACGTTTGCACAAACAGCATGCGCACCGGTCTGAGTGGTTAGAGCAGAGCATTTTAAAATTTGCAGCCACACTGGACGTGGTCCAGCGCTATCCAAAGAGTTGAGACTGAAAGCGAAATAGGCCAGATTGAAATCAGATATGGTTTTTCATTTAATGGCAAATTAGTTAGGACATCATTCTCCCTGGCTGCACGTTTTAGCAGCAGTAAATCCCAACAAATTACACCCTGTATGCTCACATCCAAACTTTGTTTGCAGTTATGTGTTATAACTTTCCAAAAATACCAATGAGAAAAAAATACTCTGAGAGTCATTGTAGCATCTTCACTGGGAGCCAAACTGTTGAACAATCTGTTGCTGTCCACATACTTTATGTCACTTGTTTGTACTGTAAATCCTCTGCAATGCACTTGGTCATCTCCAGGACCTGCATAGATTTCTCCGTTTTCCTTTTCTTATGGGCTGATTTCCGCTCTTCGTCACGTCACCTTTCTTTCTTTGGAATGACAGTCTGTTGCAGGGTCTTCCACCTGTTGTAGTAAATACAATTACTCTATAGAAAGAACATGTTTCTCCTTAGAAAAAAAACCTTTCAAAAGCAGTGCTGGGTTCTTGCTTTCTTTCTCATCAGCAAACTACAGTTGAAGAGAAGAGCCGCATCATGCAGTTGGAGGAGGAGCTCAGCCTCAGGAGAGCCGAGATCACGAATCTCCAGGTCCAGCTCAAAGGGGCTGATGCAAGCTGGCAGAAAGCTGACCGTGTTGATGCGGCCCAGGGGTCCGACGCCCAGCCAGAGACCCTCCTGCTGCGCGAGCAGCTGCTGTCAGCGGGCCGGGAGCACTACAAGGAGAGCAGCGAGCTCAGAGAGAAGTACAAGACTGCCTTAGCCGCAAGCCAGCAGGAGATCGACTCATTGAAGGCTGTCGTGGAGAAACAGAACGTGGAGATCAATGAGATGAAACAGAAAGTTCAACAGGCTACCAAGGAAAACGTGGAAATGATGGACACCTGGAAGGTACGCTGCTCTGTTTTTTATAACTGTCTTCAAGTCAGCCAGAGTAGTGTGGTCATGTCAGTGCAGTTATGTGTTTTAGGAATCCTTCATTTAGAGCAGGATTCAGTTTTTCTTACAAAATTTCAAAGGATTTACAAAAAGAAAAAGGTAAATCAGGGTGGCTATAACAAGAATAAGAATGTTACATCTAATCAAAATTTCTTCCTACTAATAATTTGAGAAGTCTCTCTGTGTCCATCCCTTCTTCACTCATCTCATCATCCGTACATTCCACCCAATTCAAACGTGGCAGCCTAACCTAAACCTAACTCTAACTTCAACCCTAAAACCAAGTCTTGAAATTCAAACAGGCATTTAAAGCGGTGTGAAAAGACACTTGCATTTGTGGTCGTAGGTAAAGTATGACCACAAATTTGGGGTGGCTGTAGCTCAGGTGGTAGAGCAGGTAGTCTACTAACTGATCGGAAGGTTGGTGGTTCGATTCCTGGCTTCCCCTAGTCTACATGCCAAATATCCTTGGGCAAGATACTAACCCCAAATTGCTCTCCGATGCATCCATCGGAGTATGAATGTGTGTGAATGTTAGCTATAAAGCACTTAGAAAAATGTGCTTGTGCGAATGGGTGTGAATGGGTGAATGCACAAGTTGTGTAAAGCGCTTTGAGTGCTCAGACGAGTAGAAAAGCGCTATATAAGAACCAGTCCATTTACCATTTACCACAAACTGAAACATGGACTATATTGCCAAAAGTATTTGCTCGTCTGCCTTCAAGAACATATGACATCCCATTCTTAATCCAGCCCACCCTTTACAGTTATAAAAGCTTCTGGGAAGGTTTTCCACAGGGTTTAGTGTGTTTATGGGAAGATCTGACCATTCTTCCAGAAGCAAATTCGTGAGCTCAGACACTGATGTTGAATAAGAAGACCTGGCTCACAGTCTTTGCTCTAGTTCATCCCAAAGGTTTTCTATCAGGTTGAGGTCGGGACTCTGTGCAGGTCAGTCAAGTTCTTCCACACTAAACTTGCTCATCCATGTCTTTAAGGACCTTGTTTGCGCAAAAGTGCACGGTGACGTTGGAACAGGAAGGGGCCATCCCCAAACTGTTCCCACAAAGTTGGGAGCATGAAATCATCCAAAATGTCCTGGTATCCTGAAGCATTGAGAGTTCTTTTTACTGGACCTAAGGGGCCGATTCCAACTGCTGAAAACCAACCCCACACCATAATCCCTCCTCCACCAAACTTTACACTGCAGTCAGACAAGCATTGTTCTCCTGGCAACCACCAAACCTACCTACACTCATCCATCAGATTGCTAGGCAGAAGCGTGATTCATCACTCCAGAGACCGCATCTCTGCTGCTCTAGAGTCCAGTGGTAGCGTGCTTTACACAGCTGCATCGGCCATGGCAACCCATTTGATGATGCTCCCTACACACTGTTGTTGAGCTAATCTGAAGGCCACATGAAGTTTGGAGGTCTGTAGTGATTGACTCTGCAGAAAATTGATGACCTCTGCGTGCTCTTCACCTCAGAATCTACTGACCCACTCTGTGATTTTATTTAGCCTACCACTTTGTGGCTGAGTTTTTGTCATTCCTAATCACTTCCACTTCCTTATAATACCACTAACAGTTGACTGTGGAATATTTAGTAGGGATGAAATTTCACGACTGGACTTGCACAGGTGCCATCCTGTCACAGTGGCACGCTCACTGAGCTCCTGAGAGCGACCCAGTCTTTCACGAATGTTTGTGAACGCTTATGTGTTTGATTTTATACACCTGTGGCCATGGGAGTGATTAGAACACCTGAATTCAATGACTTGGATGGATGAGTGAATGCATTTGGCAATTTACTGACTCATAAATCCACAGGTTTGCCTTTACGTTCAGCTCTCTCTTCACCACAACAGACCAGTGAGCATCTGCAGCACTGCAGATCCTGCACCAAGCCGTCTGCACAACCAGACACAATCACACACAATGAGATTAGATTTAACTATTCAAATTTTTAAAAGCATGCATGTTAAATCTTTGGGTTGCATTATCCCCTGAATGGGTACTAGATGATTTGAATTGATTCGTTTCACAAATGCAGCAAGTATGGCCTAAAACAGCGATCTTTCTCACTTTCTCTTGCAGGCTAAATTTGACACTTTAGTCAGTGACCACCAGCGATCCTTGGAGGAACTAAAGGCAACACTGAGCAGTAGTCATACCGCTACAGAAGGTCAAGAGCAGGACACCCAGGAGCTGAGAGCAACCCTGGAAAGCCTGAAGATGGAGCACCAGCTAGAGGTGGAGAACCTCAAGGCCAAACATAAAATTGAAGCTGCCATCCTGACAAAGGAACGAGAGGACCTCTGCGCTCGTCTGCAGGAGGCCAAAGACCAGCTGGCTGAAGGCAACCAGACATGGAGGGCTGAATTGGGAGCCAAAAGTGGAAAGCACGCGCTGGAGGCAGCTACGGATAAGCTACAGAAGGCGGAGCAGAGGCTGGCAGATATGGAGACGCTTCAGATGGAGCAAAACAAAAGAGCGGAGGAGCTGAGGGAGAGGCTGGAGCTGTCAGAGAAGCAGATGACGGACTACCAGGCTCTGCAGAAAGCTCAGGAGGCGAGCCAAGAAGAGATCCAGAAACTCGAGGAGAAGCTGAGGGTGACGGCCAACCAGCTCCAGGCCATCCAGGCCGAGCGCTTCACATCTAATGATGCTAATGTGAGTGGCTGAGGAGAAAGAGGCACCTGCAGTGTTTAGATACAAATTCAGCACCTGACACTTTCTCCTCTTTCAGGTGATAGAAGATAATGAAATTTCAGATGAGAAGATGAAGCTAAAACAGAACATAGAAGGTATGTTTGTGTTTATCTTAATCCCGACTACAGATTCATGAAAAAAAGCACACCAATCACACACACTTCAGCTGATCTGCTTTCTTAGTTTAATCACGTTTGTGCTTTTTGCTCCTTGTTCTTACGTCCCAGTGATTCCCAAAGTGTTACTTCCCATTGTTCTCGTCATATTACCCATGTATGCACTCGAGAGATGAGAAGAAATTAAAAAAGGGACGTGACAACTTAAAAAAAAAAAAAAAGAGCTCAACATTTTAGGAATAATGCCGCCCTCCTTGCTCCTGAGAATGCGTTGTAAAAATAATATTGTATAGAGACCACTTCTGCCTATTTCCATCTGCTTTTCACCACTAATTCCCTTTTAATCTTGTAATTTTTGTCAACATAAAAACACCTTTATGTTTTTTGACTAGTCCGACACATTTCTGGGAGTTAAGCATCAACTACTCAGCAGGGTCTGGTAGTTTTTGTCATTCAGATACACTTTTTCCCCATTATTTTTGGGAACGCATGAAAACACAAACACCAGACAGTCATTTCCACACACAAGCAAAGCTGAGATGTGGATTTTGTTGCTCTGCTGAAGCGAGCCAGGCTAGTTATTTCCACTGTTTGTGCTAAGCTAAGCTAAATGGCTAGTGGTTACAAAAGGGCCTTGTATTTATAATAACAGTGGAATCAAGCTTAAGAAAGGAAAAAAAAAAAAAAAAAAAATAGAAAGCAAATCAGTTCCCTAAACTGGTCAAAAATATGTCAAGTTAAAATATCCTATATATGAGGTTATAATGTATTCCGAGGTACTAAATACTGACCAGTACTCATTATGCGTATGTCTTTGTGAAATAAAATAGATTTGAGTCACAGTCTATAAATAAAGACCTCACAAGCCTCTGTCTTGTTACATAAATCGCACTTAAGCGTCTAATGGCTAAAAAGCTCGAGAAAATCGCAGCTCTTCTGGTACACAAGGGCGTCTGTCCACTAACTTCATAGGATTTCACTGTATCCTGCCAAGTGACAGATAAGGAAGTAACACAAAACTGTGGAAAACTTTGTGGCACTCCATTCACAAATCACTGCACTGATTTGGATCATCGGCGCGTTCTGTGAGCGAGGCGTCTCATGGCTGTTATGTTGTTTTTCTGCAGAAACAATGGAGAAGCTGCTGAAAAGGGAAAAAGAAGTCTCTACTCTCACTTCCCAGGTTGAAGCCCTCAAATCACAAATGGGAGGTAAACAAGCGCGCAGCGCCCTTTTCCGAGCTCGCCGATGTCTTTGTTCTTTCAGCGCTTTCGTGACAAGATATCCTGAAATATTGAGTTTCTGCGGAGGCATTGTGTCTTTCACGTACAGGTGTTTCATTTCAGGATAAAGAGAGGCGAAGCTTGATATTTGCCTGCAGCATTTCCTTCAAGTTTAGGTTTTAAACTGAGAACTTGTCAGCTCTCTCTCAATAAATAAATAAATATGCATGTTTGTGCGGCGACTGGAGGCTTTATTTTCCGACAGTCACGGCGAGTTCATCGCGCGGGGGAACGTGTTCTTCACCGTTACACTCTTTGATCGTCACCCAGAAATCTTTTGATAAGTTTCATCACATCAAAAGCACCCAAACACACGCTTTATGTACTTCAGATAATCAAATTGACACACTTTGAAGAATGAATGTAAATAATTTAAAACGAGAAAAGAAAAATATAAAACTCCAAGGATAGTTGTATTCGTCTCTTTTTATTCTTTTTTTTTTTTAAACTCTCTGAGGTCATCGGTGATGACCCTGATCTGTAAGAATTTGCAAACAAAAACTGCACAAAATTTAGATCAAATATTAAGACGACTTGTTTTACTTGTTTCCAGATTTAAAGAATGAAATAGAAATTGATTTTTGAAGATGGTAAGGGGAAATGAACGTTAGACATCAGCAGCGAGAGATCTGAAATATCTAAAACACTATTATTGCGGTGTCTTTACCTTACAATACAAAGTGCCTTGATCCTCTTGATTTGGCTCTTTGTGAATAAAACTGGATTGAATTGAACTAATAATAATGCCTGCGTCGTTATCTTATTCGCTTGGCATCATCGGAGAAAAACGTGGGGTGTTTCAGAGATGAATAGAAATGGCAGACATCTCAAGTGCAGCATTATTTGAAATGAACTGCGTGGGCATATAAACATGCTCTAAACTGAAACATCTTTGTCCATCACCGCTATATTGAGACAATTAACGCGTGTTTTTCGACTGTAGCTTTTGGAAGTTCAACATTCAACTATAAAACGCATTTTCATCTTGTTTTTAATCAAACAGCTGTGAGCAAAGCAGGGAGGGCAGCTCATTTGCTGCCAAGGCTACACCCAAGAAATTGTGAGCCACCCCCACACAGAAACGCAAGATTTCAGCATTTCAGTAGAATTTGACAAAAATGACCAGGAAACTACTTACCTGATGGAGAAAGCTGGTTTATGGTGATTCACAGAGTTTAAAGAGAGTATGACACGAGCCTGGATATCAGGATTTCTGACTCCCTCCCAGTGTCATTAAACGTCTCACAGAAATAAGCTGTTTGTCCCTCATTCACCTGATCACCATAATGGCAACTACTGAAAACCTACTATATATTGAAATAAAAAAATACTGTTGAGCTGAACGAGTTGCACTGAACAAAAGTGGAAAAAAGCTTCAGAGTTATAAAAGAGCAGCGTTAAAAGAAGAGCTGATGAAATAGAGGTAAACGTGCCTCTTTTTTGAAGCTCGTTGCAGGCATAGAATTAAAAGTGAGCATATAGAAATTTGTCAGAAATAATCCTTCCCAAATGTGATCGCCTGATCTGATTTAAAATGCATTTATAGCATTGATTGAAAATAGTAAGTTCTTTATGATCACAGCTGTGTTAAAGTTATTAATAACTAGTGTTGCAAACTATCGATTTGTTTTTAGCGCTGGAGGGCAAAGTTCGCAGCGGGGAGAAGAGAGCCGAAGCCCTGGCCAAGGAGAAGACGCGCGTGGAGGCGGAGCTAGAGTCCATGACCAAGAAATCCCATGATGCCTCTGGGCAGCTAGTGAGCATCAGCCAGGAGCTGCTGAAGAAGGAGAGGTAATTTGACATTCTGCCTCAGCACTTTCTCAATAACAGCAGCGAAGGATGACACCGTTGTATTATACATGCAGACACCACCACTGATTTTATTGCATGACCTCGAAGCACTGCTCCTCCTTCCTTTTTGCTTTTCATCCGGTTGTTCTTGCAGTTACTCTGATACTAAGAGGTTTTGATTTATGATGTATTTTCTCCATTTTCTGGAGAAGACAAAGAAGTTTCTGTGGTATTTTATGTAATTTTTGTTTGTGGTTTGCAAATGTAGAAACCCAACAAGAGACACGGGTTGGAAACTAGCAATAGCTATAACCTGTTTCGTAATCCATATTTTAACTATGTTAAAATGCATCATGCCTTATAGTATGTGTGTAATTATATATACACATACATATATACACACACACACACACACACACACACACACTTTGGAAGCAAAGATTTTTATTTTTCACCTGAGTGTAACAAAAAATGTCTGAGATGAATCACAGACCTTTTTTTACATTTCACACCATCATTCGGCCCAGTGATAAAGCAGAAACACCGACGCAGCTCTAAAGTGATGGATGACCGCTCGTGCTTCCGTCAGAAGCTTAATGAAAATATCTGACTTTGTGCCAGCACATACGGCCGCTCCGCACCTCCTTTAAAGCAGTGCCTGAAGTCACTGAGAGCAGCTGGCTGAGGTTTCATCTCCAACAAAGACCTGCCAGATGGCCACCTCTCTATACTGAAGAGTCTGGTAGAGTTACAAAACATCCAAGTCCTTTAGTGCACACTGTCCAAAAAACCCCCACTCTGCTTAATATAGTCATTATTTAACCACCCAAGTGTAAAAGGCAGTCAGTGCATCGTTGCAGAGGCGCAGGGTCGCTCCTTTGTTCATTAAGCCATTCAGAAAATGTGTTTTTCTGCAGCGCTGTTGAAAAAGTTGTTTTCCATTATTCTGACATTATGCAGTCCCTACATTAGTCATGATTATGATGTTAGTGAACCACCGCACTAATTAATTAGAGTTGGGTATACATTAGGGTCCTCAGTGATAAAGCTGCTAGTTCATGTGGCATACACTCGCCTGCCACTTCTTTAGGAACACCTTTCTAGCACCAGGTTGGATCTTTTGCCTTCAGACGTCCTTTAATTATTCATGACACAGATTCAACAAGGTGCTGGAAACATTTCTCAGACTTTCGGTTTATGATAGCATCACAAAGCTGCTGCAGATTTGTTGGCTGCACATTCATGATACAATCCCACCACATCCCAGTGAAATCAGTGTCAAGTTTAAGAAAGCAGTTTGAGATGATTTGAGGTTTGGGGCATGGTGCCCGCTGCATTACAGGGGTAATCGGTACGGACATGATCAGCAACAGTAGGGACCCAAAGAGTGTCGCGCAAATATCATCCACTCTGTCATACCAACATCCGCAACCTGATGGTAGCATGCAGGATGGATATGTATCTGAATGTCACAGCAGAAATTGAAACTCAGAACAGACCAAGCGGCGTTTTTCTAATTTTAGTGAGCCTGTACAAAATTAGTAGGCTGGAGTGGGACCCAGTGTGGTCCTCTGCTGCTGTAGCTCATCTGCTTCAAGGTTTGAAGCACGATGTGTTCAGAGATGCTCTTCTGCTTGACTTGATTGTGACAAGTGGTTATTTGAGTTACCGTTGCCCACCTATCACCTTCAGGCGGTCAGGCCATTTTCCTTTGAGCTCTGATATCAACAAAGCATTCTCACCCAGAGAACTGCTGCTCACTTCACGGATTCTTTGTAAACCCTACAGTTGGTAGTCGAGGAAAAGTAGAGTAGTAGATCAGCAGCTTCTGAAGTACTCAGACCAGCCCACCTGGGTCAAAGTCACCATGCCTAAATGCATCACACTGAAGTGGCCAGGGAGTTTATACTTCTACAGGACACATAACTAGTTCGCTGACTCAAAAAAATTAATTAAAAAAAAAAAAAACACAAGAAAAACAAGAAAAATTAACTTATTTAAAAAATAAACTGAACTAAGTCTGTCACAGCTTGGTAGAATTTGGGAAAAAAGGGGGTTGCTGTAAAAGATAAAACGGGAGCGCCTCGGTGAAGCGAAATGTGGCGCGGTAATAGTTTTGTAATTGTTTTAATGATCACTGGAGGCCAAAATTGTAATTGAAAATAAAATTAGATTAATTCCACAGCCCTGCTTCCACTCACTTTAAAACAGGCTTTGAACAGACTTTTGATATAATGATGCATCTCTCACCTCATAAACCTGCCACACCTCTTAGCAACAGACTCACGTTACACCACAGCACATAATCTGTTAATGTATTGATTAGACCAGACGGAAAAGATGTTCTTACAGAGAAAACACCCGGAGCGCTTCTTAGAAAGATGAAAATAACACTGTTATGTTGAGATGAAATATTTCCACGAGTGCAGGAAACATGTTAAAGTTGCTAAAACCTTTGGCTAGCATGCAGTGCAAAGGTACAGAAAACTGTTCCCCGGTGTAAATGTGGTTTACTGATGCAAGTATGTCGGCAAACAGCCAGTGTACTTAAGATGATGTATACTTGGAGTAAGTAGCAGGAGCAGTGCCGCCTACGCTATTCCCACCGGCCTGTCTGCCTGACATATTCACATACTGTGAATGCTTTTGGATAATAATGATCTTTGAGCAAGGTCTGAGCAAAGCCAGTGATTCATATAATCCTTGACAGTGAAACTGTGGTGCTTTTACCACCTCTGAGGAGTCCAGTTCTTACTGCATTTCTGCAGGTCAGGAAACCAGAAACACAGACACAAAGCAACTTTTCCCCTCTGTGTGTGTGTGGTTTTTTTAAATCACAGGAGTCTGAATGAGCTGAGGGTGTTACTCCTGGAATCACATCGTCATTCCCGGGATATGGACAAAGACCTGAGCCGAGAGGTCCACAAGGCTGAGTGGAAGGTCAAGGAGCAGAAACTTCAGGATGACATCAAGACGCTGCGAGAAAAACTGCTTTTACTGGTGAGAACAAAGCACCGTGGAATGATTGGACAACACTAAACCACATGTCGGGCCCACATTTTGAGGCTTTTCTTTTTTGTTATTTAAATTAATGTTAAAAACTACGTTTAGAAATACAGGAGAGTGCATATGAAATATAAACATTGGTTGAAAAGCCTTAAGATAACCTGGATGATAATTTACTGACAATAAACTCGCTGATTTCTAGTTTTCTAATAAAGAATTTTATCAGGGTATACAGTGTGAACTAGGGCTGTTCGATATGACAGCAACAACGATGGTAAAACCATTGTGTGGCTCCGCTTGATTATGTTCACATAAACCTTTCACAATAAAGCTGAAGATCCTGTTGAGGTTTTTCAAAATAAAGTGAAATGACGATTACCTCAAATGAATACAAGAAGTAACTATAAATGGCGTTTACAGTCACCACGTGGATGCAGGCACAGAGAATACCAGCATGGCCAGTGAAGATCAGGCAGAACCAGGTAGTTCCAAACAGAAAGACCAGTCAAAACAAATCCTTAGTCCTAAACGAGGGGCTACCGCTGTAGCATGGACATGGTTTAGTTATGAAAATTCTGACATGGACCAGAAAACTGTACTATTTGAATTATGCTGCAAATCAGGATAAGAAATATTTTATATCAGGATGTCGGTGAAGGTTCTCAGTCATCTAGGTCATTGTAGTCTAAGGAGCTTAGAAAGATAAGCGTCTGGACTTCTTTAAGTTGCTTGAAGACGTTTCACGTCTCATCCGTGAAGCTTCTTCAGTTCTAGTGTCAAATGGTGGAGAGTCCCAGATTTAAGCCCTGTGGGAGTGTCCCCCCAGGAGGGACAATAGACCCCTAATGATCCTCTACCTAATCACATGAGCCAAGGTGTGAAAACGGGTGTAGGTCACAATCAGCCAGGGTTTCAGATGAGCTCATTGGGAAACCTGGCTCCACCCTATCATGTGATTTCCTGAGGTCAGATGGCCCAGGGTGTGAGTGGGCGTTAAGGCGTCTGGGAAGGGATATGAAATTTTGGTCACAGCCCTACTGTGAACATACCCTAGATTCTCAGGTGCTTTTCAGTCCATGTTGGTCTGCTGCAAAGACGGTTTTGGGTTCATGATGATGAGGAGGAGAAGTTTGCTTTGTTAGTATGTTTAGTTTATTCCCATTTCATTATCTCAGATGAATGACTTTACAGCATTATTTCTGGAAGTAACCAGCTTTCATACTGAAATTACCTCAATTTCAGTCTGTTTTATAAATTTGGATGTTGAGCATGCTCAACTTTCCCTGGAAAGATCGTTTAACACTGAAGGTTTAATCTTTCATTTAAAATAAAGACACCAGACTTTCTGTCAGGTAAAGAAATAATTTGGTAATTTGCACTGAAATACAGTCACTTGCCTGCCTGAGATTTCATGTTCAAAACTGAACTTATAACAATGGACTGTTTTCACAAATTGATCACCCTTCTCAAGGGGAACAGAAAGTATTAGAGCTGTTTTTTCAGGTGAGCGATTCTAACTAGCAAACATGCTGTTATTTTATTTTGTAAAAGCAAAACATTTTTTAAACTTTGTGCACTTTGGGTTTTTTCCTGCAGTTAAATTCAGTTACAAATATGTATTAAACATTTATGGCACCTGCTACAGAGGCTTTTCCTTCTAAAGGAAAGTTATAATTATAAATACATAAAATAACTTTTTAATTTTTAACATTTTTTATAAGACGGGCATAATGTACACTTTTGTTTATCAAATACATTAAAGCATTTGGGAATCTTAAATAAGCTAACACTCATGCTTACATGTGTACCTTCTCCACAAAAAGTCAATTTTAACCTCATTTCTGAATTTGCCCGTAGAATTTGTCAAACTCAATTTTTATAATAATTTCCTTCAAAATAATTTGCTCACCCACTAATGGATTGATTTAGGACCTAATCCATATTTCAGCTTGATCTGGATCTGACTTATGTTGTGTCCACAGAGTACTGTCTAAAATATGTCACATTTGACCTCTGACCTCTCCTTCAAAGTCAATAGATTGCTTGGAAGGTTAAAGTGATAATAATAGAGCTATTTAAAGAATAGATTGGTATGACTTTGAGTATTATCGATTCATTTTATCATGACTTTATCTACATTAGAGTAACAGATTATAACGATTTAAATACATGTATAAAGTTTCATGTAAACTACATTATGTAAATCCTGTAAAATGGGTAATAAAAGCCTGCTCTTTGCACTTGTTTCACTACAAAGTACTTGAAGTGCGTTAAAAACAAAAGAAATATATACAAAACCCATAAACCTAATACAGTTTGGATGATTTAACTTACTTACCAGTTAGCTTGTGTGGTTCTTTCAGGGTCGGGAACGATCCTCCCCTGACCACCGGCGGTACTCGATGCTAGACCCCTCGGCTCTGGACTCGGAGGTGACCCGTCTGCGCCAACGGCTGCTCAGCACTGAGGAAGCCCTGAGGAACGCCTTAGAGCACAACCAACAAGTCGACCAGCTGGTCCAGGCCATGCGGAAGAATCCAGAAAAAAGCCCGGTAAATTTATTTTTTTATTTTTTTAAAACAAGATGGAGAAACAAGCAACCACACATTCACATATCCATACTACAGCTAGTTTGTGTTTGGGGAATAAACCCAGGCAGACATAGGGAGTACGTGCAAACACTCCACAGAAAAGCCTCTGCAGGCAGCAAATGCAATCACGCTTTCGATCCCCACCTAGACTGCATGCATGCATGCAGCCAGAACCAGAACGTTTCTGGTACCAAATCCCATCAGTCTCCTACAAATGGTAGCTATTAAGACTGTTTTAAGATGTTAAAACCCAGGTCACCTGAACAGGTCTTCTAATGTCTAATCAGGCCAAGAACAGGACTAAAATGATCATTTCTGACTGTTTTCCAGGTCCACGGTGCAAATTCGGCTAATGGAATTCACCACCAGGAGTCACACAGCGCTCAAGATGTTGGTATTCTTTCCTTTTGCTTTTTTCAGTCATTGATTTAATAATAAAAATAATACATTTTAAGGAAGACATGCTTTACGTTTTCTTCCCTAGGAACAACACTGATATGAGCAGAAGCGATGAGAGTGGGACGCTGACGTGACCCCGAGTGAACTGGGACGTGCTGAAGTACATCTGAAACGTCAAAGTTTGGTCCGACGTGTCTCCCGATGCTGCGGTGGACGCCTGAAACATTTCAGTTTACAGTTAATACCAAAACAGCGAATCTCTGTCTCAAGTGAATATATGTGTTGTTACAGAAAGCACCTATTAGCCAATCATGAAGACCACTTAAAAGTACTTTAAACAGGAAAAAAAATAAGAAAAAGAAATATGGACGTGAAGAGATTATCAGCTCAACAACTGCTGAGAACTGGCAGTGTGGCAACTTTTGATGCTTTACATTAGTTAGAAAATTTGAAGCTACAAGTTGAAGTTTTGTCATTCGCTGAAGTCTGAATGACTGCGCTGAATTTTGACGAAGAAAGCAAAAAGACTGATGGACGACGAGAAGAAAAACTGGGTCTCAGTCGCTTTGTTTTATTTATTACTTTTATTTTGCTCCTTGGCTTTGTAATAATCCTGTCTGCTGTACGTGAGCTGATGGCCTGATTTTGTTTTTATTTTAAAGGAAGTTTGACTCGTGTCTCACCGTGCTTGATATCTGATGAGGATTGGTAGCAAACATTACCCTTAATCCAGAATCATTTGAACTCAATTTTTGTTACACTGCACCAGATCAAAACAAGTCATCTCAGGGCACTCGCCATAGTAACTACAACATTACACTATAATAATAGCATCTCTGCTACCAACTTTGTGAAAATAACCAGTTTTTACAGTCACTTTTCAACTTTTTGTGTTTTTAAAAGGAACATGAACACTGAACAAATACAAAAGCAACAGTTTGTTGCAATATAGGAGAAGATGACAGAGAAGGTGGAAGAATAGTACAAAGCAATGCTGTCCTGTCTGTAGACCGAGTATGTACTCATCCAGCACAGTGCTGGATGTTGACCTGAGCGTTTGAAAGCTTGGCCATGTTTAATATGAGCAGTCACCATGATAACAGTATATACATAAGGAAAGGTGTAATAAGCCCAATGTAAACAGAATAAAAGGACAGTGAAGGACGTGCTTTACTGAACAGTGAGATAATTTCTATTCCTCTACAGCCACCGCCTGGTCAACATTTGTTTGCAGCAAACAGGAAAAATGCCCTTGAAGTTATGAAGTTCTCAGGTAGCTCCTCAGAACCATTTGGTCCCAAAGCGCCTTAATGTACGTAAACTGGTAGAAGCACGATGAGCACAAAGTTAGGTTCAGTGTGGTCGTTTAAATGTTGACTGGAGCTCTTTTAACGGTCATTTCTGATCCAAGGATAAAATACAAAATCAACCTCTTCCCGTCTTGGAAGACCCCGCCCTCCCTCGCCAACACACATGAAGAGCGTCATCTGTTACAGGACTGATGGTGATGATGTTACTACCAATCCTCCCTTAAGGTGTTTGTTAAGCTTTTCAGCCATTTACACATCAGTGGACTCATTGTGCAGACTGAACCTGGGAGACGTTGCAGGACATTTGTAGTACAAATACAGTGAACCATTTCAGACTTTTTCATTGTCTAAAACTGTCTGACCGCGCATCAATACATCTCTTTCTCTGATCGGTGGCTTTGTGTTAATTTACTATATATGGTACAAAATACAGTGTGAGCCCATTGTAATGGCCCTGGATTTCTTTACTGACCCTTTCTGAAGTCTTCTGAAGGGCTTTCCCAGGAGGTAAAACCCAAACAACAGTGTGGGAAGTTACGTTCATCCTTCCCTGGATCGAAATCATCCGGATTTCATTTGCCTCTAACATTTATACTCTTAAGTCTTCCAAATATTGTTTTTAGCCATTTGTCAAACTGAACTAAGGGGGGATCCTGTTTGTAGTTGGTCACAGGTTGCTATTGCTTCACAGGAGACACTACACAGAGGTGGGGTGGGGGTGTGCAGAAAGGCTTGAGTAGTGTCCCCTGAGAACACATGCAGGGCAGGCACTGGTCAGCTCAAATAAAACCTGAATTTTCCACTGGATATTGTACATGGCCTTTACAGCTGGAGGGTTCATACCCTTTGGAGTATTGCTGCGATGGTTTTGGAGATTGAGTCATTAAATATTAACAATGCAGGCAAGGGCTGCTGGTGTTTTATTTCACACCCTTTCATGCTTATACGACTTTCAGCATGTTTGTTTTTGAGACCAAGCGCAGCAGATCGGAATATTTCTGCAGAGCTGGTTTAAAGCGGTGGTGTCGGATTTAGGGGCTCGGCGGTTTAGGAGATTCAGCCAACAACCATAATGTGCATGGCTAAATATTTGTCATTAAATAAAACGCAGTGGTATCAGCGAGAAAAGATGGCAATAAATCCTTCATGAGGGAAAAGTTGCCACACGGTGGAGATGAGACATCCAGACGCTGCACACTAATTTACAATCTCTAGATTTCTAGCCTCCAGATATATCAGTTCTATTTGTTGGCCTTGGCAAATGTCAGGGCTTATCCACATGTCCCAGTTTCTGCTAGAGGGCTGATTGGTTATGCAGGTGACATTTTGAATAAGTAAGAAGTGACTTATTTGTAAAAGCACAGCATAGATGAGGCACAGATGTAATTTTTGCTCTTGGTGAAACAGAGTTGAACACAGCAGTTAAGAGGAAAAGTAACTGAAACTAGTGAGATTGCAATGGATTTAATGTAAATAACTTATGATTAAAATTTAATGGTCCAAGTACTTTTATAAGAAACGTTCCCTTTTCCTCACAGATGGGGTGTCAAGCTAATGTTAGTTTACTGGGCACGTATAACCAAACTTGGTATTAAGACGGTTGGACAAGTTAAACGATTGCATGCTGATGTCTATTTAATGTAATAAAGCAACCAGTGCATCAAAAAAATAACCAAGTAAACCTATAAGTTTCACCATTTATTACGTTAAATATTAATAAAGCCATATGAACAGTTTTATTTATATTTAATATAATAAAGTAACCAATCAATTTATTGTGTGTTTTAAAAAAAATAAGGAACCAAGTAAAAAGTTACACTTGGATTTACTTGGTTCCTTTTTTCTTTACATTAAATATAGTGCAGCTATTTATATAGCATGTTTCAAAGCATAAGCTATAACAGACATTCTAGCACAATCCTTTTTTTTTTACTAAAACCAGATAAAAAGCTGGATGTAAATAATATTACCCATAAAACAAATAAGTGTAAAAAATATATATAACTTAACATTAATAAACACTGTAGAAATAAAATGAAGTAAGATCATCAGTAGTCCAATGAAACTAAAACAAAAATGAAAACAATCAGAAATTGGGAACAATTACATTTAAAACCAGCAACTATAGACTAACAGCTAATGGCTAAACAGGCATGTTCCTACTTTTAAACTTCTAATGGTCCAGTGCACCTAACAAGACTTTGCAAGGCATAAAACCTAAAACTGGTTTCATTACCATTTGTTGTGACTCGTGAAATAACCTGATCCTGCTGACCCGAGGGGTCAAGCTGGGTCTTAGCTTACTGGCAAATCAGAGCGATATTGATGTCTCAGACCGTGGAGCAAAACAAAAATAAGAGTTCAAATTTTAAAAATCAATTCTAAAGCTAAAGTGAAGCCAACGACCTTACGACAGCTGTTAAAAGGTCATAGTAAAACTGACTTTTTTAAGACTAATTAAACATTCACAACCATTTACATAACAGATGGCCAAGACTGGGATTATAGTTTATAAATTCAGTTCAACTTCTACAATATATTACATATGCAGATCACAGTGGAGCTAGAGAAGCAGAAAAACTTTACATATTGAGGTTTGGGCACTACATTTTAATTCTGGTTAAAAAATTTTGTCAGAATCTAGAAACTTTTTCTTATTTTTAAATATTCATATATTTCCACACCTGCATGGAAATGTAAAAAAAGAAAAGCACCTCTTCTCTAGGATCTGAACTTTACCCTATATCAAACAGACATGAGCTATTTTGGGCAATCACTGCAGCTATGGCATAACTTCCACGGCCACGAGATCCATGTAGCTGCCATAGATCCACTTTGGACAGATCCTAATCCTAAAAATAATTTGGATACTGCGCAGCTATCGCATCAAAGCACCTACACGCAGTCTATGAAGGATTTCTTAAAGCACAAAGTAATGTGTGAAGTTGCTGTCAAGTGGCAGACGGTGATTTAAATAGCCACAGTCTAAATAAAATATATGCGCGTTTCACTATTATTATTTTTTTAAGGACATTCTCCTTTCCGTGTACATTTTGCTCTCTGAGGGTTTTTCCAGAGGTTGCTCCGTTAATCCTGTATGTAAATTGCAGCCAATAGATGCTGTTGTTGAGTTGGGCTGGGATTAGCAGGAGGCGAATGAGTTTCAATTTTACTGGATTACAGAACAAAGAAAGGGGAAAGGGACACCCTGCTCTGTTAAGGGGAAAAAACAGACATAAAACTAAGAAAAAAAAAATACACAAATAGCAGACAACGGGACGTGAGCTCGAAGTCGTCGTTGTGATGATCCGGATTACGATGTTTTAGCAGATGGCACAGCTACATTGTGGATGGGAATTGTGAGCGTTTCTGATGGATTAAAACGGGGGAATAAACCTATTCCGGGATTGACAGCAGCAACAAGGCTATTTAATCGCTAATTAAGGTGAGATTTCGATGTCCGTTTTGACATTATTGAGGAGTTACGTTCTGCGCCCTCGCGAAGCTTGTGGCTTTTGTGATTGTGCATTTAGAAATTACAGATTATAACCTAATTTCGGGACTGGGGGAGGAGATGAAAGGAAAGTGCTAGCGCTAGCTAGCATAAAGGGGGCTAGCGCCGCACAGCTAGCTCAACGCTCTAATGCTACCGTTAGCTAATTAGCCAGCGATTATTAGTTAGACATATGGTAAGAAGCGGAGAAAGGTTACCGATAGTTAGCAGGTTTCAGGGACTCCTCCCTTTAACCTTGCGAGCGGAAAGCTAGCCTCTGTTTGTGACTGGGATGCAGCGTCTGTCTGCTTGGCAAATTATCCCCCATATTTCTTTTTAACGCTATCACTTACCAGAAGGTTACCCAGCTAATACAACAAAGCCAGCTAGCCGCATTAGCAAGTGTAAGAAAGGAAGCTACACATTTCAACTTTCAGCCAAAGGATTTGAATAACTAACAGCGCTGTCGACTTTCATACCAGCCTCGACACACAGGCACTGCGCCGCAGTTAACTTTAACAGAAATTACTAGCCGTCCTATAATTACACCCAGTTTTAAAACAGCGTTCGGTACTCTAAATCAGTGTTTGCATGTATCCAAACAGCGAGCGTTTAATTTGGACATTAGGGTGTCTCGTCGTTTTAACCTCAGCTGCTTTCTTGTAGACGCAGGTTAAAGTTTGTTTTTAAAAACAGCTGACTGGAGTGAAACTATCAGCTGTTGGTGTTTGGAGAAATTAGCTGAGGGGAAAAAGTAGACATCCCATCCATGTCTGATATGCGATTTCACTGCTTACCTTTCCTATTTACCTCAGCTGTGACGTGAACTTTTTAAAGAGCATTTAAACAGATGTGCAGTATGAAGACAGCATCGTGCCAACTCAGTTGAAATTACTGTAGTCGAAATCTACTTTAATTTTTCTTTAGTAAAATACAGTTTAACATAGTTGAAGTTCTGTTAAACTGACCAGAAAGTGAAGCTTCTGGTCAGATAAAGGTTTATCAGTTTCCTTATATCACATATACCCTTTCTTACTCCAATAAAAAGGTTTTAACCGAGTAAAAATCAAACCTCTGCAGGAGTCATTTTAAGTTTAAGGTGTTACAGCCGACTCGATTTTCAACTTTTAACTTTGGAGAAGGTTGAGGTCGGGAAAAAAAAATAAATCACACCAGTGGTGACTTACAGCTTCTGACACAGCAAACAAAAGGATTGTCTGCTGCTGGAAGGAAATGTTAGATAACATCTATCAAACCACACCCAGACTTACAGCAAGGTGCTGTGCCTTTCTATGAAAAGGGACAAAAAAAACAAAACACTCTACCCTCAATAACTTGCATATAATTCTTCTAGCAGGATGAACTTTAGACTAAGCGTTGTTTTCGCTTCCCTTTCCCAATCAGACACCTTCTGAGGACTGCGCTTGATTGACATCTTTGTTACACTCCCGAGTTGGCTTGCACTTCTTTGGGCCGGTGAAACTAAAACATTTACAGACTCTTAAGTTGCACACCACCAGTTGGAACGATTTCAGTCCGTTTTCGGCTCAGTTTCCTCACACAAATATGCTACTTATGCCAGCCTGAAACACTGGCTTTTTGAGCACAGCACTACATATCAGCGGCATCATAAACGGCACAATAAAAACTCAGTTCACATTGCTTTTTCTGGTTAGATCCAAGGCGAAATTGACCCCCATTTGAAAACATTTCAAAGCTATGAAAGGATGAAATACAGAAAATAAACTTTGTTTACAATCAGTTTCAACCTTGAGTAGTGCATCACAAACTAGCTTTCGATGCTTTTCCCACATCTATTCTTCACAAATCTGTGAACAGGAAAGGATTGTTTAAAAAGCACCTCCATTACCTGATGTTGGCTATAACACAGTGGAAATTTAACATCGCAGGACACACCCAGTTATTTTGGTTCACGAAGCTTTGCCATTAGCTTCAACCTGAGCACAGGCCTAATCAGCCACAATAATTGGAGACACCTGTGTGGCTAAGCAGGTGTGCTGGAAACCCATCTCTCTGTGATGGTGACCTTGAGTGGTATTATTATGCTACACCATTTAGGATTAATAGTTAGTTAGTTATATATATATTTAAATATAATTGGTGTTTACCTGCAGGCCTTTTTATTTATAGTTTCTTTATGTAATTTGATCATTTTTGAAACACACCTTTGTGCCACAAATACATGAAAAGATGTCTACATTTGTAAGAATTGCAGTAGACCAGGTGCTGTCCCTACACCACATAAGTTCTATAGGAGCACCTCGTACTAAAATATATCTATCTTTAATTCACCTTAGTCAGCAAGAAACATTGAACCTTATGAGTCACACTAACATTAACCTTGCCTACCTCTGATGCAAGATAGAGGTTTAGTATTTATTTAGGGAATTAAAATCTAAAGTTTTAGTGCCTTCAAAAACAGTGGCTAAATATCTTAAAGGAGACCTATTCTGCTCATTTCCAGCACCATGTATTTATTCTTTTTACACTCAGGAGGTAGAGTAGGTCATCTTCTAAGAGGAAGGTTGACAGTATAATCCTGGATACTGGACCCTAATTAATCCATCAGGGTGTGTGGAAACGTAAAAGCGCTGTATAAATGTATGTATAAAAGTCCTTTAGTGGTTAGTTTGAGACGACAAGCTTTACATAAGTATCACCCCGAAAGCCAACCCTCCCGATTGGCTGCTTCTCACAAAAAGAAGGTTTGAACAGCAGTAGGAGGGGCTTCTGTGCTCACATCAAGAGCTGTGTGCCGGTGATGACTGTAAAACATACAGCTTAACTCTTAATGACATCATACAGAGCAAACAGTAGGAAGAAACGTCAGTTTTAAAGCAGTAGGAAGGCTGAGTTTTAGGCTCACAGGGATTACTTGTACATATGCTGACTTCATTGTTTGAACTTAGGTTATGTTTAATATAAGCATCCATTATAGTACAACAACAGCATTGTATATTACAGAAAATAAGGGGTTTTGACTTGATGTGGCTATGTTTCTCTCTGTTTGTAGAAAGTAAAACATTAAGACTTGAGGTATAATAGCTACGCTGAGTTTTTTGTTTCATGTGATCATAAAAATGTCTTGTGTCAATTAACAGTTGAGCACTACAGACTGAGTTTTGGTTTTGCATTAAGCTGAATTCATTATATTCATTTACCACTTGCTGATGATGATGCTCAGGCAGTTTGCAGAGAATCTTAACACGCATTCGAAACACTGCAAGTTGACTAGATCATAACCAGATTGAGAGAAAGTCGTATGTCTTTTGTGTCATATTGGGTTACTGATTATGTTATAGGCGAATTAATGGAATAGAATTTTCATTTAAAAGTCAATTGTGGCTTACACCGATGATAAAAATAAAGTTTTTCTTTAATTTGTGCGTTTTCCCATGCAGCATGTTCTTTTCCTTCATTTTTGCTCTTTCATGTAGTCCCCATTTGCTCGTTGCCAGGCTGTGGCTACTTTAATTCAGGTCACATTCATTCATTTAGTTTATTCATTTGAGCTGCTATCAGAGTTACTGAAAACTCACTTAATAAAAAGAGTTTTATCTTTCTTCCTTTTTTAAATTGAGTAAATCCACCATTTTTCCAGTGTATGTGAACATTTGTATTAAATAACCATATTGTCAGTACTGGACAAAAATGAATGTCATTAAGAGTTTTGCTATAATTGAGCAGCCCTATCAGGCAGGACCTTTATCAATGGCTCAAAATTGTTCTGTCCAGGATAGGGCTGCCACAAACGATTATTTTGATAGTCGACTAGTCACCGATTATTTTTGCGATTAGTCGACTAATCAGATCATGCATCCATTGGACGTAAAACTACAGCTTATTGCACCAGCAGCATCTGCTCTTATATAACTATCATTAGCTTACAGCTTTAAGTGTTTATGGTATGTGCTAACTAAAAATAAAGACAAGATGATAGTTTATTAAATTTTAATGAAATCTGCAGATTGTTTAGGTGAAGTTTAATAAACTCAGCCGTCTGCTCCTTGCTATCTAAAATGTAACAGGACACCGGAGTATATTCTCGAGCATCTCACACTTCTGATAATCAGTTGTCTGCTTGAGGTTTATTCAGCTGTGCAAAAACTAACTTTAATCTCAGCCAAATCGATTTACTCAGGAACAAATAAAATACAAAAAAAAAGCCAAACAATAAAATTTTTAAGTTATCTAAGTGACTTATATATGTTTAACCTGAGTAGCAAAAGACGGCGGTGGGTTTGAAAACGATTTGCCGGGAGTCCGGTGTTCTCACGGGCTCTAGTGAGCCTTGCCCCCGGCTAGCTATCGAGCTAGTGGGTAACAGAAGTCTCCGAAAACGTCGGAGCGCTTTTGAAAATATGTGGTGTCTTGATAAACTGAGCAGATATTTGAGGTTTACGCAGCTATATTCTCACCTGAAAATATGTTAAACGTTTATTTTGTGACCCAGAAAGAATAATAAGAGTAATATTAAAACTAACTAGCTGCTGCCATTGTTGGAAACTGAGCTGGGCTGCGCTATGAATTCTGGGACACAGTTTCTTCTTCTTCTTCGGGGTTTAACGGCAGCTGGCATCCTTGTACATGCAGTGCTGCCATCTTCTGTTTCAGTCCGTTGTTACATTCTTAAATCCTACTACTTATTCCTGCGTCTTTTGGGATCTTACAAAGCTTCAAACGACGCGTCGACTATTAAATTAGTCGTCGACGATTTTGATAGTCGACTAATCATGGCAGCCCTAGTCCAGGATGATTTTGGACCTTAGTACAACTGGTCCGTAGATGGTTAAGACAAAGAGTCAGTGTAGCCTTACTTTAAAGAAATCTCCACATTTTCCTGTTACTTTGAGCAAGCTGGGCACAACTTGGGCACAGTCCAAGGACAACCCCTTTCTGGTGGGCGGCATAGTTTCTTTACCTTCAGGAAAAACCCCTGTTATGTTAGATAAACTGCATGACTGTTGCTTATACTAACAACGATCGTAAGCCTCTTTTTGCAGGCTTAGAGTATAATTGAGCTTTTGTAGAAGTGACTGTCTGGATGAAATCATAGTGAATAGTCCCTGCATGCCTGCAAAGTTCACCTCATTCTCCATCAACAGCTGGATTTGCAATAAATAATCTTGGCTTTCCTTTTTTTTCGGGATCATATTAGACTCATTGATTTTGAGCAATGCTTTATTTATGAAAGCCGTTCCATGTTGAACTCTTCAATAGTCACTGAGAACCATAACAGCACTGTGACATTATGCTTGAGCTTCCTCTCGCAAAGCAATTGACATGGCATTATCCCGAGCCTCTGCTTATCCCCACCGTTTGTCCCTCTCTCTCTGCTTCCTTTGCCTTTTAAATATGCGAGGGAAAGAGGCCATCTATTTCCAGGCCATAATAATTTAGGAGGGAGGGAGGGGGTAATGTTTGCTGTGGCCTCAGGGGATGCAGATTTAGATGGCCAATAGACTTGGCACGTTCAAACTGGTGCAGCTGAACCCCACCACACCACACCACACCCACCCTCCTCTTCCTCCCTCTGCCTCTTGTCTGTCTCTCTGCCTCTGTGTCCTCTCTCTCTATTGAGTCAGTGGTTTGGGCTTGCCAGAGGCTAGTATAATGGTTCCCAGTGTCTGGAGAGATTAAAGGCCAGAGCTGCATTGTTCAAATGCCCCGAGATTAGTTTCCAAGGAGACGGGTTTCAGTTGCCATGAGAACATAGTGCCTGGCTTTAGCCGAGCAGCTTTTCTTTAACACTTCCTGTCTGTTTGCAGCTTTGCTTTTTTTATTTACATGGCCCGTTTTTTCTATGCCTTCCTTCCTTGATTTAGCTACTCATACAATACGATGCTGATGCAGTTATTTTGGAAACATAAGGACTCATTTTAATAATCTGTAACCAGTACCAGTAAAGTTTAAGGTCCCAGTGACAGAGTGTATGGTTGTATGCAGCGTTGTGGTGTTTTCAATCAGGAATTAAACAGGAACTGGCCTGTGAGTTATGACACCCGAAATGTATCTGGTTTTTTAACATAATAGGTTTTCTACTTCTAATAATTTAATTACAGTGAACCGTGGCTCATATAGCTATATGAAAAACATTTTAAATAATACAAATATCCACAAATTACGTGTTTGATTTAACAGAGGATGAAAAAATGTCTTGACAGTGATGACTTCATTGTAATTTTCTTGCATTCAGCTGAGACGTATGCAGAATTAATTTCTTGCACTCATATCAACATGCAGCAGACTCTCATTGTAACGTCTTCTGGAGTTCATGAGGTTAAGAATTGAGGCTTTACTCACTATGCTGTATTAACGGAATGGATTGAATGGATTTGATTGATATCTGTGCCACTGTCAGTTCAGTTTGTGGGTTTGAGTCTTTCTCAGTTCACTTACTCTGGTCTCTTTTTTAAAAAGAGTAGTCCCAAACAGGTTTTTCAATGTCAGCACGACTGTTTTTTAAATCTCTGTGCCTAAACACAATGTACAAACAAAAGATTTGCAGGTGACTCAGGTGTGCCAAAGCTCCCATGCTGTGAATTTACGTCATTATCTTGTAGTGCACATAAAACCATTATTGAAAAGGATTTAATAAGCTTGGAGGCACTCAGTTGGACAATTTGGAAAATCTGTAACCAGGATAATTCTCCTGGCACTCATGTTCCACAGAGGATGAATCCCGATTCCCCACCTCTGAAGTTCATACTCCTTTAGTGAAGCTGAATTGTGCAAGTTGCATCTGGCAGATGGGAACGGTGGAGCAGCATGATGACTTTGGCATGGATCTACAATTGCTTCTTTGCTCTGTAGACCCCCCTGGGGCCCCTAAGAGAGGTGATATTAGAAAGAAAGTAGAGGGGTGGGTGGACAGGGCATTGAGAATGAGAACAAACAGGCGTGCATGGCAGGAATCCATTTATAGGCATATAACAGGAAAAGAAGCGTCTAAGGTGTGGTCCTGCTTCTATACATCAGTTAAAGCGGTTTCCAGTAAGTTTCTCTTCTGCTTTTTGTTTTGTGTAAATGTTAGCATGCTGGCACATTAAAGATGGTAAATATATCTGCTCAGCAATCATTTTAAAAGTCCCAGCAAGACATCCAGCCTAATGAGGCCTGTAGACTCGTATTTGTGTGAAACAGGTGAAGGAAACCCTCCCTCCCTTCTGAATTAATTAACCTTTCAGAGCTCAGCGTTCTGAATATGAGCTTGTATTTGCTTAAAGTCAAACCACATGATGTCAGCAGAACCTGCTTTGAATGCAGGTCACTGCAGCATGTGTACAGGAATGCATCCTCAGACACATGCAGGGTTTGTCTGTGTCGCTCTGTGGCTGCCTGTCTAAACTGTGTTCATCCGGTCCCCGCAGAGGCATGGCTCAGATCAGGAAGCTGGCATGCGACGGAATCAGGACGAACTCCCGCGGCGAGCCACAGGTCCCGCTGGTGTCAGCCAGACAGGAGATCCTCACCAGCCTGGTGTCTGCCCTCGACTCAGTGGTATGTTCATAATCAAGGGTCATACAGCGTCATTTCCTGTTGGAGATTTTGACACGTGGGGCCAAAATGACATTTTTTTCCTAAACACTTCATGAAATCCACCATAAAAGTGTTACTATAGTTTTTACTTTTTCTGTTTATGTGAGCATGCATTGAATATAAGGGAGGTATAGTGTATTTTGCTTAATTCCAAGAAAATAAGGACGCAGTTCTTCTAGTAATATCACGATTGTTAATAATTTTTGTTAACGTGTTTCAAGTAAAAGCCAGTAAATGATTCCTATAATAACTCAAATGGAGGAAGTCTTGCTCCATACTAAGAAATGCAAGCTTATGAGAAACAGCAAAGTCATTGTCTCTGCAAATTAAATAACTTCATTGGTCTAATTTAACTGTGTATATAGTTTGGGGGAGGGGGGGTCACCAGGCGTGTTGTACACTTACAGAAGTCCTGCGTTTATTCTTGGATTCATTTTGGCTAATAAATGAACCGCCATGCGTTGACTCTTACAGTTTTGATCAGAAGTAGTCATACACTTTTACACTTTTACACTCCAAATTCGACAACTTCAGGGTCAGCTGAAATTTGCAGCTGCAAACCTGGACGAGCCAAATCCCCTCTGGAGAAGTTTTATGGTTATACGAGACAATAATTTAGCTATTTGGTTACAGTACAAGAGTTATAGTTGGAGGACCAAAGGTTAGGCTTTCAAACTTAAGAAAGGTCAGTGTCAAGTATGGAGGTGGTAGAATCGTGCTCTGGGGCTGTTTTGCTGCTAATGGTAGTGGATGGAATAATGAATAATGAATGAATGAGGCAGAGAGCTTCCAAATTCTTTAACCTAACCTCAAATCAACAGCCAGATGGTTAAAACTTGGACACAACTGGGTGTTCCAACTGGACAATGATCCCAAACACGCATTGAAGCTAGCTTAATATTCGGCTTTTGAAATGGGCTTCCCTTAAAAGCCAAAAATTACAAAGATTCATGCCCAACATGGAAGTGTACGTAAAGTTCTTCACCACAACTGGCAGTCGTCACTGACATTTTCATTTTGTTTGTTTAAGCCATCAGTTTACAAAGTGTTTCGGTCCTTTGTAAACCTAAAAGCTTCCTTGTTTTGCAGTGCATGGCGATGTCTAAACTAAACGCCGAGGTGGCGTGCGTCACCGTGCACGAGGACAGCGTGATCGCCGTCGGCACAGAAAAGGGGAGAGTGTTCCTCAACTCCAGGAGGGAAATCCAAACAGACTTCTACAAGTTTTGCCGTAAGCACCGCTCTGAACGTCGTTTCCCATAATTCATTCAGTCTTAGTAGAACATCGATCACTCTCATTACAGCCGCAGCTGTGAGGCCGTTACTTTAAATACGCTTGTGTCACTTGTGCCCCCGAAGAAATCTTCGTTTTGTGCTTGCACAGATGCAGATTATCTGAGAACTTTAATAATCACGGCAGCTTACCTCAACATCAAATGATGTCGCCATGAAATAAATCACCAAAGCAGATGCAGAGCCACATTTTCCCCCCTTTTTATCCCAAACAACAATACATCAGCAAAGTGTCTCATCATATCTTATTTGGCAAAGCCATTTGATGAATTATGTTTACAAATTTACTGACAGTACTTTATAGCAGTCCTTTTAAAAACCCACCGTGCATTTGTAGGAGGAGATAGGTTAAATTAATATTCCATGTTTCTATTAGAACTGAGCAAACTAATGGAGCGAACAAACATTTTCATAACAGTTCTGACTCACACCACAGGTTGTTTACAACAGCAATTTGGCCAGTAAATGATACTTTGTTTGTTTTGGTTTTTTTGCTATAATTTATCACTTCCTTTTGTGCCGATGCTACAAATAATGTTTTTTAAAAATCCAACTGTTCACTTAGCCAGCACAAGATTCATGTGACTCAAGAGACCCTAACCCACAGACATATATTATTGTCATATTTTTGGCTGGAAGACCAATATTATCTTGTTTTTTTGTTCTATTTGGTTTTTAGTGTATATTTATTGTTGATTTTGTGTCTCTTTGTGTCTCTTACTCCTTCATTTTACTCTCATTTCCATTAGCTATGCTAGCATCCAAGGTTGTAAGTTGAATATATTTTAGAAGTTGGCATTGGTCCATTTAGCCCCCTTTGTTCACCTTACTTGAGAGGTAAGGTGAAGCAACAGATAATACACTCAGTTCGCAGTATATCCTCCCCCGTAACCATGGACAGTTTAAAAGATGGACGTAGAGTCCAGGTCTGAAAAGTCAAGCAGTGGACAGCTGCCTTTGGCTGGGCCAGGTTCTGTTGAAGGTTTTTTCCTATTGAAAAGCAGTTTTTCCTTCTCACTGTCGCCCACTGCTCATATTGTATGATTGTTGGGGGTTTCTCTCTATTAATGTAGGGTCTTTACCTGACAACATAAAGCACCTCGAGGTGATTTGTGTTGTGATTTGGCACATACTGAATATTAAACTGAATATTTGAATGCTTTCATGGTCAGATCTATCCCTGTCTTGTCAAGATGGCGACTGCTAAAAACGCTACAGGCTTCACAACAGGACATCAGAGCCCACTGGGTGATGTCACGCTAGCCCCGTCCTTCTTTTATACTGTCTATGCCCGTAACACCAGTTCATCAAGTTTAATTTTCATCAGGCATCTGTTACTGAGAACATTGGCTCAACTTTGCTTCGATTTATTTAAGACTCAGGCTGAACGGCTTAATGTTCCCCGCTTTATTGGAGATTATATTCATTTATCTAGGCACATTGTTGGAAAAACAAGTCATTCATTTTATATGACACTATTTTTCAAAAGGTGACATAGTCATTAGTTTTAGGAACCACACTCTCAGTCATTTGTTTTTTGCTTTGTTTTGTTTTTAACCTTCAAAGACAAATGAATGACTTTGTTGGGGTAAAGAGTTTACTTAATCCTAAATCATACTGTAGCTCATTTGGACATTTTTAAAGTCATTTCTCTTTTATTTGGGGTCAGGGGTGCCATGCCTGCAAAATCTGACTGCAGCAAATTCCCATACCAAAGACCAGGAGGGCGATCTCAGCAAACTGAGTAAGGATGCTGAACATGGGAAACCGAGAGCTCCATCAGATGCCCAGTCCAACATCTTTGTTCTGAGGAAGATGGTGGAGGAGGTCTTCACTGTGCTCTACAGTGAGTAGTCCCTTTTTTTAAACCAGATTTTTTCATAAAGCAGTGCCGAAGCAATCCATGTTTGGAGCATAGGGAGCCACTTTTATATAGTTTCTTGGAAGTCAGGTAGCAAAACTCAGTGCGTCATGCGGTATGCAGGTGAGGCTGTGGGAAAGAGCAGCCTGGTCCCTGTGCCTTATGAGTGGATCCAGAAGGACCCTGGCTGCGTGGTGGCTCATGGTTTGCCTGAGGGAGTCGCCCTGAAGAAGCCCTCTGAGTATGACACCAAGACACTGATGAAGATCCTGGAGCAGAGCCATCGCATCCACTTCACCGTGAAAAGGTGAGTCTGCAAAGTGAGAGACTGTGAATGGTTGGATCACATTCTGAAAGCAGTTGTTGCATTTCTGATAACTCCAATGTGAAGATGAACTTGTGTTAGTTGCCCTGATATGTTTTCTTGTGCAGTTTTTAATTGGAAGTGAACAGACTTTGGTGCATTCGTCGTAGATAGAGTTTTAAAAGATACATCCAGTATTTCCACGTAAATTGATTGTATTTGTGTACAAACTTAGTAAATGGAGGTGCACGCATGTTTGAGTTTATAAAGAAGAATAAATATGGAGCTATAATCAGCTGCCTCACCAGTAAGTCTCCATGCCCACCGTGTCGGACTGTAGCGTGCAGTTGGTGCTCATTCTTCCAGCTCTACATAGCGACATCAGCTTTGAATGATCCTCAAGCTGAGAGTGGCTCTACTGAGCAGAAGCACTATCATCACCAGCTCCACTCCAGTTGGTGTGGATGGCCGACCAAGGGACGAGAGACTGCTGAATATCATAAACAAGAACAGCAGCTTGACTGGCCTTCCTATAGCAATCAAACAGAATAAAAAATTAAATGGCTACAAAAAAGAAACATTTAAGGCGTGTTTTAGTAGTTTACCTTTAATCTACTTGGTCAGCTGCTTCTAAAAAATGATATTTTAATGTGTTTCATTGCTTTTCATGGGTGACAAAATGTTGCACAAATACGGCTCTAATTGTCGCTATGCTTGTGTAGGTGGATAAAGTCCAGCTGAAATATGTTCTAAATAAAGTTAAATGTACACAGATTCATGTCATTTGGAGAGATGCATGTAAGCTACAACATGTGCTTATCCAAAAACAGCTATGCTGTTTTGTCCTTAGCCTTAGATGTGGTGCAGATGTTCTGCTTTTGGTTTCAGCCACATAAATAATTAACGATAGCAGGCACATAATTGTTAGCAGTGTCTGAAATATATTAGAGACGCGCCTTTCAAGTAGACAGAATATTGAATTTGGTGGTGGTGGCTGTTCGGCCAGTCTTTAAAGACTGCTCTCAACCCAAAACTGCTCTCAAATGACTGTGCATAGTTGTGGCAGACTTGTGAGCTTTACAAGTGCAGTTTGTACATATTATTTAGAGGAGATCCACACAGTCCTGACCGCTGCAGTCGTCTTTAGCTTTGCATGTTTCTTCTGTTTGCATGTTTTTCTCATGTTTTGCCAGCTAATACTTTGTAGTGCATACTTCTATTTTTGCAGTTTTGTCGTGGTCCGCTAAAAGCAGTAGTAGCGTGCTACATCCTACCAGACATTGATGAAAATGATGGAATATATATATATATATATCAGGCAGAAATTAGTTGCATAAACTGTTCATGTTTCACTAAAACAGCTGTCAGCGCTTGCTCCCCAGTGAACAGCTTATATTGCAAATGCTGTATAGTGGGTGGTTAAACAAGTGGACTGTTTGAACACAGGCCCTGTAACTCCACAGAGGCTTAATCTGATGCCGTTTTTCCCTGAATTCACTGCTTAGCACATATTTATGTGGCATGAAAGCAATGATTTGTGCCCCTGCCCTGTTAGTGGGCGTGTTGAACTGTGTAGCCAGCTCTACAGTAATCTCCGCTGAGCTGGATACCTGTCCCCATGACAACAGTTGCTCTGTAGCACTCTGTAACAGGGTAGTATGAACTCTGAATATCAGCTAAAGTACTTGGCAAGAGTTCAGACTGAGAACAGTGCTGTATTACAATAATGAAAGTGGCTGTGTTATTAATCAAACACTGTATAATCCAAGAAATCCACTTTGAGTAATAGATCCATTAATTTAAAGGCTTAACAGACACCAAAACTCTGCACAGCATTTATTGCAACACGAGAAAGGATTTTTTAAAAACTTGGAAAGTCAAAACGGCAGAAATTATTTCATCGTGGTTTGTGAGTGTTTGTGGAAGAAGAAGCACTGGTGCTGGAGCAGGCCAGGATCAGCAGTCACAAGACTGAGGACCACATTCTTTTTTAGCTCAGTCTCATTTATTCATTAAGACTTTATTTGATCAAGCAGCTGCAAAAAATAATTTTATTAGGACGTATTAAAATTTGCAACATGACAGTTGTTTCAGACTCTGTTCTGTGTGTAATAAAGCTAACTGTCACATGTTTGCCCAAAACAAATTGGGGAATTTCCTCTATCTACTACTGTATAACGAAGCTAAATATGAACATGCAGCACTGTGAGACTGTGCAGAATTTAATTGGAGTTTTGGGCCTGTTTGAAAAGCAAAGGGCTGGAGGCAGCAAGTAAAGAGACCAAATGATGTTATTAAATGCCTATTATTTAATTCTTTTTGGTATCAAGGATGTTCTAACCAATCAGGCAGCAAATCATAACATAATAGTCTCATGTTTGTAGCCCTACAAGTTATTTCCCTTTTTGATTTTGTTGTTGTCTTTGTGAACAGGCAACCGGAAGATTTGTCTCGAGAAACCAAGTCTAACACTGATGTCAATCACAACGCTTCCACTGCGGTCATGACGCAAAGCAGCCACGGCCCAGCGAAGACGACTGCGCAAGCAGTCACGTCGTCAAGTCCCGCCACTTCCAGCAACTCTGTTCTGTCAAACTTCCTGTACGGCATGCCCATGTCCTCCAAACCCCACCCAGACGGCAAGCTGGATTTCAAACCCATGTCTCTCCTCAACCTGGGCAAGGACAGGCTGGCCAACTGGACACCTGGGTCAGAGAAGAGCACATCTGCGAAGGACAGTGCTAACACTGGTAAGCTAACATACAACATGTGTAAAGGTGGATTTCAGCAATGGAATAGGGGCGAGGTGAGTTGTTGTTGAGTCTCGGGGTTAATAGTATATCCAGCTAGGGGGGACGTGTTGCTGGCCGTGCCTGCTAGTTGGAAGCAGCAACTGGAGACAGTGCTGGCTTCCAACCTACTGAACGCAGCTGTTTTCTGATCTTTGCATCACTAAAGAAAGCACCTATAGGTCTTTGTTTTCTTTTACGGACATTACCTCAAACAGTGCAGATGAGGAGGGCACAGAGTAAGAAAGGAAGAGACTGTGGTTCATTTACAAAAATAAAAGATGCCACATGCAGAATAAACACTTTTCTTGCTTCTGAAATGGTGCTGGTGTGATTTATAGCCGTGTTTTTAACAGATGTTTATGATGTTTTGTGAAAGATGTCTGTGAAGCTGATTATTCATAGTTTAACAGTTAACTGTCCCCACCGACTTCTCTACATTCAGACCTTCGGCTGGTGCTGGCACTACTAACTAGGAGTGTAACAGTCCTCCTAAACCATTCAAAGAAAATCATTTTGCTGCAGCTCTGATCACTTGATCATAATTAGATCATAAACAAATATCCGCTGCAGTATTGTGATGCATGTCCAGTTCACTTGTTACCTGATGAGCCACAGTCAACAAGCTGATCTGACACGTGTGTGCCACACATTTAAGAATGGGATTAAAGGCTTCAAATTGCTCTTTATTACACATGCAGTGTTTGTAGGGAAATGTTTAACCACATTCATTAGAGTGGGCTCAACTGTTTCATGCCCTTATGTTTTTCCCCCTTCCCTCTGAATGACCGTCACTAGTTCCTAGTTATACTCGCATCTTAGAGGAATCATTTCATTCATAGCCCTCGGTATTCAGTATGTTCACTTAGGTTTGAAATGTCAGTAGTTTTCTCATAAATGTAGACAAATATTACAAAACACAGTTTAAGTTTTACTCTCAGTCATGTTAGTCATGTGTGCAGGCAACATGTACACCCAAAAATTAAGACAAGTTCAAATATTGGTGACCTTGACTTCAAGGTCAAGGTCAGGTTTTCTGAGACTAATTTGAGAAAGATCTCACCATAAGTGTATCTATTAGGAGGCTGAGGGGAATCACTGGTTATGTGCATCTTGGCAGTGAATATAAGCATGACAAGTTAACATTTCTGCCTGAAATGTGTTTATTTTTGCATTTTTAGATGAGACCACAAGGCTACCTGGTGAGCAGGGTCAGAGCCCTACTGGCATCCACATCTCAAAGAGGCTACTCTTCTCCATCGTGCATGAAAAATCAGGTACGTTTGAATTACCGAGACGATATAGGCATTTGGCTTCATTTTAAATGGCTGTGGTAATTGCTAGTGCTGATGGGTTTGAGATTTCTTCATTGATGCTATTTTGTACTTGACAGCTAAACAGAAGGATTTAAAGCTCATGTGAAATATTTCAGCTATACACATAGTCACAATATTACCCTTATATTTCCTCTCATTAAGGCTTCAAATTTGGGTAAAAGGCTGTCACTGCGCTTCACTCATATTATATCACAACTAGTTCTTAGCATCAACGCTCCTTTTTTTGTGGCTGCAGCGTAATAGCAGTAATGGGTTTTACAGATTCATCGGATGAGTTGATTAAAGAGCTTTTTCTTCCATTTTCCAGTTTCCTAACTTATTCTCAGCGATTATATAAATACATATAGACTTGAGAACAGTACATTGTCCAGCACTGAACTGAAGATGTGTTTGAGGTCGTTAGGAAACCATGACGACGCCGTAGTTTATCAAACCGTGATCACAGACGTGTAATTTTCAGGCTTAAAGCTCAACTCAGATTTTATTTTATTAATAACGAGGTTCAAAGTTCTCTTAAAATTATTCCTGTTACACTATATGTCATGACAGGTTTGGATTTTACTTAAATCTACAACCATAGAGGAGACTTTGCATGCTGTTATTATTGCTCCTGCCGGGATTTGGAGGCTGATATGTACAGTAGCCAAGCACTGTTTACTGAACTGAGGCTGACCTGTGCGAAAACTTAAACAAGAAGGGCTAAGCTATTGAGAATAATCCTTTAAGAAGATTGCACTGATTTACCAAGTTGTTGCTGAGTAAATGGAAAAGATTAATTTCAGATCCTTAGCACTACAGTCAGATAAAACACTTTGAGAGGCTAAAGCTGCAGTAAACTTTGATGTAAGGACCGCATTTCCTTCTCTCTGTTTTCGTACAGAAAAATGGGACGCGTTCATTCGGGAAACAGAAGACATCAACACGCTGAGAGAGTGTGTTCAGATCTTGTTCAACAGCAGATACGGTGAGGAAGTCCTCTTACTACACAAATGGCTAAAAAAAACCAGCTCAACGTGAAGACGTGTGCAGCGATGATGCATTAAAAGCATGTAAGGATGCTCGCAAGCAAACCAGCTGCAGGATCCTCGTGCTGTCTTTAATAGAGAAAAGCTACCAAATGCAAAAGTTCACCATTTGGAATCAAGTCAAGAACTTTTTATCTGCGTAATTTGAGATGATGGATCAGCGTTGCCTGCCCTAGACACACACACAGATTTATTTGACAGACAGCAGAGATACGAAGATGAACTTGTGTGTATTTGCATGGTTCATCAAGGCAGTTTAAGAATTAGTCATGTCACCTCCAGTCTAATGATCCGTGTTTCTGGATGCAAATTTCCCACCCTCATGGGATTTTTCATCAGTTTGCTCTCAAATGTACGGATTTGTGTCCATGTACACAAAAGGGTTGATTGATACTTTTTCTCTGCAGTTTTTTAATTTATCAGTGAGAGGATAATTATCATTGTCTCAATACAAGGAATGATAATTATAGTTTAAATATAAAGACTCACAAAAATCAGCAAATTCCTGGAAATTGCTGAAATTATTGGAATGGACGTGTGAGAATATACAAAGAAGTGGAAAAACTGTAGGGAAAAAATGACCACAACAAAGAGAGGGAACCCAGGAGAAGCACGTCCTGAAGTTTTGTTTATTTCTTTTGTAGCTGGGCAACGTTGGCCACGTATGTATGTTACGTCGTAAACTCTACAAAGATTCACCGCAGAAGTCTGAATCAACCGTGATGCTCCTGATGGTTCAGATATCAGATATTATGATGTATATTATAATCATAATTATATTACCTAGGGACTATGTAGCAACAATGTAGCTAACACGACGTCTTTTTAATATTTATGCAATTAAAAAAGCAAATGTTTTACATTTCACAAGAATAACGATTAGTTTATATCCACAAATCTTCTCTTATGCATGAAATATTATGATGCCACCAGGTTGCCTAGCAACCACCTAGATAGATATGGGCTAAAATCATTGTTTTTTCCAACTACAAGACCTAACAAAAGCATCACAACATCCCATTTATATCCACAAAAGCTGAATTTTACACCACATATTATAATTATATTATAGCGCTCATATTGCCTAGCAACCACCTAACAACAGGCTAAAGTAAGTGCCATTTTAACGAACAGGCCAAGAAATGCAAGCACTGGCAGGGACTAGTTGTTGCTTTGGTCATCTAGTCGTCTGCATACATGAATTAATGCTATTTAATTAATAGTGATGGTATTGGTTTAATGCATTAATGAGCTATAAAAAAAAATCCCCCTGATTGACAAGCTATTTGCGATCACTCTGATCATCAGCTGTGCCCGAGGTCCATCACCATAACCCCACTGGAGGCTGCTAGTGCTAACGAGTTAACTATATTTTGTAGATTTAAAATTTAAGAATTTTCTCTGTTTTCTACCTCCAGCTGAGGCATTGGGTCTAGATCACATGGTGCCTGTCCCCTACCGCAAAATAGCCTGCGATCCAGGGGCCGTGGAGATCATCGGCATCCCCGACCAGATCCCCTTCAAGAGACCGTGCACATACGGAGTCCCCAAGCTCAAACGCATCCTGGATGAGCGCCACGGAATCCGCTTTATAGTCAAACGGTAACAAATGCTTTAAGACAAGAACCGGTGAAAGTGCATGACATCATTTCTTGTACTCTCACTGTCAGAGTGTTGTAGTTAGAACAAAGAAGCACCTGGATGCATATTTTTTTTTACAAACGTCTAATTTACTCACTGACCAGAGATCCATCCAGATTTACCCACTTGATGCTTAATTATCACCAAACTGCAGAATGGCGTCCCTTCAGAAACTTTAATTTGGGAAAGATTTTTTTAAGAAGCAGCTACCAGCCACGCCAGCCTATACCATCTGTTTGTTAAATGCCTGTTTCCTTCAGCACACTACGTCCCGCTGAGTGGTAAACCATTTCCATTCATGTCCCAAATGACTTTCCCTTGCCAGCGCATTGCGCTAATGGCTGCTCTTCCATCCATTTGTTTGAGCTAATTTAAATGAGCCACCATGCCTTGTTTGAGATAACACATCTTTTAACGAATCCTGCAGGCAGCTCATTAGCCTTAATACAATTAGGAAAGATTGAAAATGTCATTAATTCAGATCAAATCACATTCCCATTGTCTGTGAGAGATGTTCCAGATGCAGGCAGCGATGTGCTTTTTTGGCATCTTCTCTGTTGTCAGTCTATGATCATTTTTATACAAACAGTAGGCTCTCTTAACTGTAACTGAAGTGTTGTGCTCATTTAGTTCTGCAGCCATGCTATTAATTATTCTCAGATGATGTCCCGTGTAATAACCACCCGAGTTTCACTCGTCTCACGCTTCACTTTGTGAAAAGATGCTGAAAATATAAGAAATGTAAAATCCCGTCAGTTTTAGGTTAACAGGATCACTAAACTGCTGACATTACTGAGAATAAGGTAGTCATTATTAACTATTATTAAGTCCTTTTTTTAAATACAAATAGTAGTCATACACACTTTATATGGTCTATATCAGCGGTCCCCAACCTTTTTTTTGCACCACGGACCAGTTTAATGTCAGACAATATTTTCACAGACCGGCCTTTGAGGTGTCGCGGATAAATACAACAAAATAAAATGATACGACCAAGACTAAAGCTGTGGTATTTTGCAAATATAATAATAAACAGAAATTCACTGTGTAATTGTGTAACTTTGTTAGCAGTGTCCTCCTGAAGTGCGTCAACAACATTGAGAGTAACATCCTCCTCTCTGCCCCTTAATGCTCTCTGGTCGCTATGGTAACGCGTAAATATTTCTTTCAAAGTAAGACACACAACTACAACACGGGAAAAGACCCTGAAAACCATACATTTCACACCCGAGCCTCAACTCTCGCGGCCCGGTACCAAACAACTCATGGACTGCCCCGGGGGTTGGGGACTGCTGGTCTATACGGTCATCAAGGCAGCTCTGTGTTTTTCTTCAAGGTGGACAGCCAATCAGAAGAAAGATGGCTTAAAGAAAGGTTATTTACAGAATTTCAGAATTTCATCTCATCAAGTGTCTTCCTCGTGTTGAAAATCGTAACACTGTGGTGAAGACCAAACTGTCTTCACTGCTAATGGGTTGGACTGAAGACGCGCGTCGTCTCGTTAGTGCTCCTTTTATATTGTAGCATCAACTTCAAAATTTAAACCTGCCTCACACTTTATTAAATAATGTCTATAAATTCCCTTCAGCCTCAGTTTAACATGAACACCCTTAGATAGATTCACAGTCAAAAGAGCAGGCAACCATTCTGCCAGCCGTCAGACTTGATAATATTCACATAGACAAAAAGTGATGTGGGCTTCACTAAAACCACAAATTCTCTCACTAAAAATACTATAAAAAATCTGCACAATTTGCTTTAGCTTATTCAGATGATTAATATCAGCTGGGACAAAGTTGTCTCTGTCCTGTGAGACCACTAACGTCCATCCAGAGTAAAGAAGCTGAGAATCCCCACATAAGGAGTGGGAGTCATTATTGAAATTGAGCCAGTCGTCCAACCGTCTGCTATACAGACACTTAAGGTTAAGCTGCGATTTACCGATCACCTTCCCTGACCAGTTCACAGTTTGGATCAGTTTGTTCCGATCCTTCAAAGATGGCTTACCGTACTATGACACAAAGGAATAGAACTGACTCAAGAAAAGATCTAAAAAATAAATAGATAGTGTCGTAATGGTCTTATCAGTGTAACGGGAGTACAGTTTCCATAAACAGAACAAATTTTGATGACCCTTTTTTCTCTGCTTCACAGTTCGTACCAAAATTCAGTCTTGAATCAATAATAGCTCCTTGCCAACGATGTCACACAAATACAAATACCATGATATGATGAAAAATACTCATAAATGTCTTTCTGGTGTCTAAACTGTAATATTTTGCCCTATTAAGACCTTAGAACAACAGTGTAGTTTCTTAAGTTTGTAAATAAATAAGACCCAAGATTATGATCACGCAGGAGAAGAACGCTTCACTGGCAGGCAGAGAGTGGCAGCATGTGCCAGAAGGAAGGGGAAGCAATCCAGGAGTATATCACAGTTAATCCACAGTTAATTTTAGTCAAAGGAATTCAGGGCTCACAAAAGGAACGATTCAGTTATGTTTGATTATGTTTGACTGATTGTTTAAAGAGCAGCTAATGTGCTAAAGCAGCCGTTAACAATGTTCCACTTCTACAGTTTTTTGCAACTTGAGTTTTGTCCTGAGAGCTGAGGTGGTCTTTAAACAGAGTCGCTCACAGCCTGTGTTTCTTTCTGTCTTCCAGAATGTTTGATGAGAGGATCTTTACCGGTAAGAATGTGATTGATTCTGTTTCTTTCTTTCCCCTTTCTTAGAAGAATAGAAGTTGGGGTCATGTCTCTAAAAATACTTAAAACAACAAGAACCTAAACATCGAATGTGCTTGTACTTTACTAGTGTATTTACCTGCTGCATCTTACTTTAAATGTAGTGTAACCCTCATAAGAATAGGATCTACTCACTGCCTTAGACCCCTGTTATACTGGCCTTGCAGTGTGCACCCTCACATCTGCTGTCGCTGTAACCTGGTGCCACTGTGTGGAAGACATGAGTGTCACTTTTTACCACTGTTTTAATAATTTATCTGTACAGAAGCTCAGAGATTCACAGATTATACAGCGGGAGATGCTACAACAGCTTGAAAAGATGACGCTTTGTGGAAAAATCTCTGAAATTTCTTTGCTCCTGGGTTTGACTTGCGCTCCTCCTACACCAGCGCTGATGCCGAAGTTTTGTCTGAGTGGCGACACCTCATCATTCAGGAGAATACTGCAGTGGGTAGCTGTGCCGTAAAGGCCGGCAGAAATGGATGTGTGCATGATGATGTAATCGGTGGTGCATGAAGTGGCCAGTGAGGCGGGTGTAATGACCCCATCAGTTGTAGCCATAGATAGCTTCTGGGTCTGTGCTTAAAACCCACAATATTTTTAATGGCCAGCAGGGGGGGCAGTACCTGTCATTGCAAAGAGCAAATGGCCCTCAAGTTTCGATCTTGATGAGATTTTGTGTCGTACTGAATAAAACATTAAGTCCAAATTAGTAAATGTTGGCCTGTGTATCAGAACGAGGGAGAATCCTGTATATGCTCACTAGCTATCACAAGCCAATGACCATCACATCCCATTTCAAAATGTCAAGATGGTGAAAAAGGCTAATCTCAAGTCCACATAACAAGATGTTGCCGAATATCAAAATCCATTTTTAATACTGTCTGACGAATGCATTAAAACAGCAACCCCACTGTGTGAGCTCATAGGTATTATTTGGATTGGTCCACGACTGGGCTACTGTGATACCACATTATCACTTAGCAGTTAGCAGTGCATGCAGGTTGTGACAGTCTGCAACTGCTTAAAACCATAGGAAATGAAAAATCACCCAATTATTTAACATATGTTATTTTTTAAATATCACGGTTCCCTTTAGCACGCAGTTAGCTTGACTCTCATGCATGCAGCTGGTGACTTTTCAGCACCGATGACTAAAAGTGAGAGAAAATTTGGTTCGTTGCCTAAAAGCAGCCTGAATTTTCATTAAAACATGAATATTCTCCATCTTCTCAAAGGAGAACTTTTGGCATAATGTAATTGTTTTTGGTAGCTTTCCATATGTGCTTTGTTAGTGACCTTAGCTGTAAAATATTTGTCAAGACCCTTAAACTTTATCACAGTAACCAAAGAACACTCCGCCAAGAGTTTATTTATATACTTACACCACACAGATGTTCTTCGCTAATGGCGTGTGGTGTTTGTTTATCTTCTGTGTCTTGTTTGTTCAAGCTGCTGGCAAGATTGCAAGGGAGGAGGGCAAGCACGACCTGGGCTCTACGCCCGAAGACAGCTTCCCTGACAATCTGAGCATCCCGCCCACGACAGCCGAGCTGGTCAGCAATCCTCACAGCAGCAGGTCAGAACGTGGCCCACACACACTCACACAAACATGGCATTACCCTGCAGACGTTGTTTATAGTGCTGGAATTTGAGCTTAATGGCATGCAGCCAAATTGTGCCTCTGCATTCAGTGGTATTACTCATAATAATTAAACCGCTGTTTACGGATTTTAGTTACATTTATATTACCATGATGGGACTTTCTGTTTCCTGAACGGGCCTTGTTACATGATTAATGTTCAGTTCACTTTGCTTTATTTTTATTTCTTTCTCTGCGTCCTGTCTGTCGAGTGCATTAGCAGAACTGAACATTTCTACTTCAACTTGCCGCCTCTGATTCGGCTTCCTAAAATGACAGGAGGCCAAGCTGGAGGTTGCAGACTTGGAGATGCTAAGATTTTTGTTGGGAGTGACCAGGATGGACAATAAGTACAGCAAAGGGACGGCTCAGGCTGAGCGGTTGGAGACAAAGGCTAGGACAGTTTGGACATTGAGGATGAGGAGGGATAGTGGATATATTGGTCAAAGGATGCTGAGTATGGAGGTGCCAGGGCAGAGGAAAAGAGGACCACAGAGAAAATTCATGCCTGCAGTGAAAGAGGACGTGCAGAGGGTTGTTGGTTGACGCTGGGGGTGGAGGGTAGGATGGAAGCAGATGATCTGCAGCCGATCTGATATGGTGTCGGTGCTGTTCTTACATCATCAGAATAATGTATTCAGCCAAGACATTAGCTAATTCTTTTAAAAACTATCCCTCACAAGCCAACCCAGGTTACCTAAATTCAGCTAACAGCAAGGCTAACTTGATAATATATTTGTAATATTGTATATATTAACTAAGAAAAGAGTTAAGAAAAGATTATTATGATGATGATGATGATGAAGAAACACTATATTTACCTTCTAATTGATATACTGGACAATCGAGCCGTTATTAAAAATAATGGTTATTCATTAGCTATTTTTACACATGAAATAATGAAGAAGTTTGAAAGAAGAAGTAAAAAAGAAAGAACCATGTAATATTTATTGTTCCATGAAGCAATCAATAATTAAAGCAAGTGATGATTTATGATTTATTCTCTCCCGCTGGTATAAACATGCTACGTGTTACTTGTACTAATATGGTGCCTGTTCTCACACTTGCTTTATACCTGGTTCAAAGAAACAATTTGAGGCAAGCATCCAGCCCAAGGACACTTTGATGTGTGCTTTTGAGCAGCTGGGATTGAACCAGTGACCCCAGATGACAAGCTCTGACTCCTTAGTCTAAATCCCTTCATGCTAGAAGTGAGAAATGCTTCCCCGGTGTCTCCCTCTGTTCGTGCAGCTCAGCGGTTCTGTCTGTCGGTGCCACCGCACAATAGGCGATAAACACTATAGTGGGCGGATGGCACTGCATGAATCAGTGATAACGTGTATGGAATCTCTGCCATTGGGGTTGTGACTGTGGTGCTAACAAGTGTGGAAACCATAGCCAGTGTTTAAAGATCCCCAGTGTTGGGCTCAGAAGTCATTTAATTTCCCTTTAAAGGAGACAGATGATTTAAAATATGCCACAAAAAACGATTTTTCTGTTTTGCAGGTATTTGCAAATCACCCTTTTTCTATTTGATTTTACCTCACAGATCAACCAGTGCTTGTGTGAGTCCCTTGGCTGAGTGCGAAGCAGGTACGTGCTAATAAATGAAGTTCAGCATAATAAAAACGCTCTGTGATATTCGGCTGTGTGAAGTTACAAATGATTTGAGCCCCGAGTATTGAACAGAAGTTTCCCCCGTCCCCCGGAGTCGCTTTCATATCCCGTTTTGCAGTCTGATCCCTTCCAACACGTTCTATCGTCTGCTTAAATCTGTTTTTACACGACCATAAAACACAGTGCTGACGGGAACTCGTGCAGAATGAACTATTCAATCCCCGCAGGTCCTTCAGGAGATTGCATTCCTTTGAGGAGGATTAAAACAGAGCCTCCAGACGGGGAAATCATTCAAGTTACGGTGCCAGGTAAGCGAGCGCACGCTTGGCTGCCATTAAGTTTGAGATTCGTTTCGTTTTTTCATTTGTAGAAAAAATACAAACAGAGCAGACGCGGGTTTTCTTGCATTGTCACTGAGATAGAAGTCACAGAGACACAGAAACCTGGAGACTGTTTTCATCATTGGTGCTGTCCCTGTTTGTGATTCCCCTTCTTTCACTCCTTTGTTCGCCTGACAGTTTTGCATTTGCCAGTTTTGATTAGTCGGTTCCTGTGGGTGAGCACTTTCTGTCAGTAGCCAAATCTGATACCCAAATTTGTTTGGATAAATTCAAATGCAGCCAAAGTGAGGAATCACAATTAGAAAAGGGGGATTCCCCGGTTAGCCGAAGCCAACCTTGGATCATAAAAATGAAGAGAAAGCCTTGGCTACCATTGCATTTACTCTTCTTATTCGATTTTAAAGTTTAAAAAAAAAAGAAACAAAACAATTTTTGCTTGAGTCTCTCAGTGAAAGGCTTTTTCATTCGTTGAGAGTCAAAGCTCTGCTGTTTTGAGCAAAATCAGACATTTAAAATAAAAACTTAAAAAGAATAAAGCTTCATTCATGTTTGTAGTTCCAGATTCATTATATATTCTTCATTTTTCTTTTTTCTTTAATTCCTCACAGTGTAGTGTGTTACACTTTTGCTTAGTAAGTAGAGGTGGGAATCACCATACATCCCACGATACGATATTATCACAATACTTAACTCACGATACGATATTATTGCAATTTTTAAAAATATTTTGCGATATTCAGATTCTGTACATAAAGGTAAACTTTATCAATATTCATTTTATCTAATATCAAAGTCTCGCACTCAGTCTTTCTCTCATTTCAGTCAGTTTTATTGTTGACAAACTGAACGGTTTGTATTACAGTCTAGTCCAACTTAACTGAATGCAACCATCTGGTACAATTATAGCTATTCTGAACTATGCAATTTATGAAAACTATGCAGCCCATTCAGCAACTGAAGAATTTGAAAGTAAATTAAAACAAAATATAATTTTACATTAAATAAAAAAGTTTTAAACTTAATTAAAATAAAACATGTCTTAAATTAAAATAAGTAAACTGTCATGTTTATTGCTGCCATAAAAAAAGTTAAACACATTTGGACAGTGAAGGATTCTTGCTCAGAAAAAGGATCAACATGCTCTGAAGTCAGAGCACAAAACCTTTTTTTGTAACAAAATATCGATTTCTGCTGTCCCTGTATCGATACATTATTAGCAAACAAAATATCACGATACTACACAGTATCCATTTTTTCCCCCACCCCTATTAGTAAGTGAAAGATCCCCAGTAATCCTCCTTTCTATCTCACCATGTGCACCAATGCCTCCCAATAATTGTTGTGTGGACAAAAGAGAAACATTTTAAGATGTAGTTTCATTATTGTGAAAAACTTAAAAACAAAAATAAAAATAAAGGATCAATCTATTAAATCCAGCTTGTTTACAATGTTTTAAAAGGGAACTTTGTTGGGTGTGTGAAGAGTTTGAAAGCACTAGCTGAGGTTCATGCTTCCATGGAAGTTTTCAAACATATTTTGGTTTTGCAAGATGAAAGACTTTGAAGGTGGAGGATAAGTGATTGGTTCTGTCAGTTCAACTTCCCCTGCCCAGTTAAAAAGTATGAAGTTCCTGTCCTAAATTCTCAACTGTTGAAAAACAAGGCTGGGTGATTTCAAGCTAACATCAGTAACAGGAAGCGATGAGATAACAGCAGGAATGCAGCAGCAGTGCAAGAAATGTTGCAGCTCCACTGTGTCCTGCTGCTCTCACGTCTCCGTTGCACCACAAGCTGAAAACCTGGTGTGAATACTGTTTGTTTCTCCAGATGCCGGCACGAGTGGGGAGGAGCCCAGCGAGTCTGTGGCCGAGCCCGTCGCCGCCGCACCGTGTCCAGCCACAGCCTCGCCCTCTGCTCCATCTGCCTCGTCTGCCCCGCCCCCCGCTCCTTCGGCTCCCCACCACTCAATGGAAAACCACGCAGGTAACCTCTTCCCCGTCAGCCCACACCTCCATTGTCGCCTCCCTCCTCACACTGTGGCTCCTGGAATGCCAGCTCCTACCAAGGCCTCCACATACTGTTTTGTAGGGAGCTAATTAAGCCACAGCACGTATGAAACCACTTTTCTCACGTTCTTTATCTTCCACTCTTCCACTTCCTTATGACCAAACCTCCCCAATCACTACTAGCCACACCCACAACCTTAAATATACCTTCTCTCCCCAACTCTGACCTACTGTAGCTTGTTTCTTCCTCCAGCCTCACAACGACGATCTGTGAAATGCACCCTGCATCGACTGCAGCTTGTCAACATACTCTTTAGCTTTAAAAACTGGGCATGCGCATAACTGTCAGTGCGTTTTACATGCACCAACTGGTCGAGCGTGGTCGGACTCCAACCGAAGTGTGTGTTTTTTGTTTTGCCTTTTTAAATATTTGCATCTGATGACCACAACCAGCCACCATCAGCCAGGGGACAGTAAAAAAACAGGAGGAAAAGTTTGTTGTGAAAGAGTAGACATCAGACCATCCTAAGGCCGCGTATGGCACATAACTCAGGACGCCTTACAGCAGTGACTCATAATGCCACAGCCAGTTCATTTTCATAGACCTTTTTCTACACTAAAGGTTCTCTTTTAATCATCTGGGTAGGCTGTGCTTGATTTCAATTTGTGTCACTGCAGCCAGAGCTGACGCTGGGTGGCGTAACAGGTAGCTGCTTTGTACCAAATATTCTCAAAAACTGACCAGGACTTCTGTTTTACCTTAATTCAGAAGGTAGGCGGTTTTTGAAGTGCTCCCACTTCACCTATGAAGCACCGGCTGCACGGAAACATCGCCTCATAGGTGTGTGCTGTCTTACAACACTTGAGCTGGTTGTTAATTGTGTGCCCTTTGCCCTTAAGAGTCCAAACTGAAACGTTTCAGTGATTAGCAGGATGCATGGTGCATATTTGCAGATTTTGAGTAATTTTATCCACTAGTCCAGTTTTAGAGAGACCAAACTTTTCCTCAAAGGTCTTGTTGAGACTCCTAAATCCTCCTCCCCGTATAGAACTCGTTCTCTCCCTTAAACCTTAGGTTAATAGAGTAAGGTCACCAAGAACATCTGAGTAGACGCCACTCTCTTTATCAACTGCACCAGCCTCATCTACCAGGTGCTTCTATAATGTGCCGGGGTCATTCAGATTGCAGACAAATGCATGCAGATATATGTCTGAGGTTTCTGACTGCCCCGCTGTGATGGAGGTGAAGGACATTTAATTGTGCAGCTGGCAGCATTTAAAGATTAGACTGAGAAATTAAAAAAACAGCAGCATTTCTTTGCTTTCAACAGTTTTCTCTGTTTCTGGGCAATCCACTTCACTTTCACCAGTTTTCATTCAAGCTTTTCATTCAATCTTGTTAAAAGTGCAAGATTTCAAAATATGATTTCCAATCTCCTGTGATCAAATTCCATTCACACATTCTGTAGTAGGATGGAAGCAGAAATCTCTGCCTCTACATTTTCTTGAATGGACACTTTAAAGTTTAGGACTCTATTCTTTCTCTGGAAAATTCCTGCACTATCAATTACATTGTCCAAATGTCAAGTGCAACTTTCTTATATATAAATTAACATATAAATGAGGCCCTTTTTGAACATCTGAAGGAGGTGCTGCTACAATGCTACAGAGAGTCTGCTCAGAGTGATCTTGGCATTAAGCATTCAGTGCTTTTAGGAGGCATTTTGTTTTCTTTTATTGATTTCATTGTGCTTTGTTTAAGTTTTCTTTTCTTTCACAAATGACCTCTAAAGGAAAGACAATGAAGGTAAGTGCACTCAGTCACATTTAATATTATTTGCACCTCAGTCATTTGTCAAAGTATTTGAATGATGGCAATTTGCATTAATTTTCAAGGTAAAATAGGTCTGATCAAGACAATAATCCCTTTTGCATGAATGACATATTCGTATTGCACATATGAGAATACCCAGTTCACTTTCCTGTAGTTACAAATCACATCCTATTTTAAAAAGTCCTGTTTGCCCTTAAGTATAGTGAAAGGTTTGACTTGATGATCTTCACAAAACTGCAGTTCCACTCTCAAGTATTCCTGTGTCATAATAATTGTCCATTGGCTTCTTCAGCACAGATGACATACAGGATCTTTCCTTTGACAGTGTTTTTTAAATTTTACATTATTGTTCCCACTTTTATCTCAACAGGCTGGATTTTGATGCTTTTTGAATTTTTTATGTTGTGTTGGGCAAAGGGAGCTCTGTTGTGAGTCTGTTGTGGTTGCATCATATTCCTTTTACAGCTTACACAGATCCTCCGTCATGTTATGATGGAATAGCTACACAAGCTAGATTTATCTTTCAAATAGTATTGCTTTAAGTTGTCTTAGAACACTCTCAAAGTAATGAAACATGGCTGTTACCAAGTGATGAAAACTGTAGTGTTCAGTTTTTGCAATGTATTACAACAGGACCAAAAAGTATGGCTTAAAACGGTTCAACGTTCCAGTAGTACGCGAGTATGTAATAATCATATGGATATTCAGCAGATTTAGCAGAAAGACTCATAAGCCCACATTAAACAGACATCCTGGTGGCTACTCTGCAGCCATCTTTATGATGCCACTGTCACGATCCTGGGTCTTATGACCCAGTGTTTTGAGTTTTAGTTCATTTTGATGTTTATAGAATGTTTAAGCTCATTAGGTCTCCTATGTTCATTTGCTTATTAGTTCCCCCTTGTGTTTCCAACCCACGTTAAGGCTCCCCTGCTCTTCATGTGTTTCATGTCTGTGTCTTACGTTGTCAAGTTCTGGTTGTCATGTCTGCGTCTCATTATGTTTCCTATTTTATTTTGAAGAGATCTTGTGTTTTTATATTATGGTTTATGTTTTGAGTCCTTTGTTGTACTGTTTCTTGTTTCCCTAGGTCTCAGTTATGGTTATCATAGGTTTAGTTCTTTGGCTTTGTAATATGGCTTCCCTGTGTTCCATGTTGTGTCTACTGTGACATTTTTGTATCCATGTTTCAGGTTCCTATGTTCTGTCTCCCCAGTTGCTGTTAAGTTTACATGTCTAGAGTTCAGTCAGTGTGTTTCCTGTTTTACTTTGAAGGTCCGTGTCTCATGTCAGTGTTTCTAGCTTTGCTTCCCTTGTCTTGTCCAGCTTGATTACTCCCAGCTGTGCTCTCCTTCTGTGTCTTGTTCCCTCGTTATCCCTCTGTGTATTTGAGCCCTGTGTTTCTCTTTGTCAGTGTCGTAGTCTCCCTCATGGCTGTGTTTCCCTGTGTGTTAGTCATCCATGTCCCAGTTTAGTTTTCCATGCCATTCTGCAATAAAGCAGCTTTTTGAGTTTAATTTCGTTGTCGTGAGTTTTGCGTTTGGGTCCTTCTCCTGCCTGTACACAGCCGAAACATGACAGACACGTTGTTTGGAATACTCAATCGTACATGGTTGGAGAGAAATTCAGTTCAATTCAATTTTATTTATATAGCACCAAATCACAACAAGTTGCCTCAATGCACTTTTATATCGTAAGGTAGACATCCTCCAATAATACAGAGAAAACCCCAAATGTCTGACAACCCTCCATGAGCAAGCACTTTGGCGACAGTGGGAAGGAAAAACTCCCTTTTAACAGGAAGAAACCTCCCACAGAACCAGGCTCAGGGAGGGGCGGGGCCATCTGCTGCGACAAGTTGGGGAGAGAGAAGGAAGACAGGATAAAAGACACGCTGTGGAAGAGAGACAGAGGTTAATAACAAGTATGATTCAATGCAGAGAGGTCTGTTAACACAGAGTGAGTGAGAAGGGTGACAAGAACTGAATGTGTGTGTCTTGGGTCTTTAAGTAGACACCCATGGCAACAAATCCACACAAAAGCGCCTACAGTTATCCAGGATCCTTTTTCTGTGAGGCAACAGTGCTGACCTCTGCGCTCCACCGTAATTGACTTGCTGAATGCTGGAAACATTCATCACCTTGGGCCGCGTTGCCGGCAATAACTCAGCCTCGTTCCCAGCTGGTGTTGGACTCGCCCAGGGCTGCCCTTTGTCTCCGTTTCTAGTGGCAGAAGGCTTCCACTTTGGTGGCCTCAGGATCTTTTTTCTGCTCTTTGCAGATGATGTGGTTGTGTTGCCTTGTTCAGGTTGTGGCCTCCAGTTCACACTGAAGTAGTTCGCAGCCGAATATGAAGCTGTGGAAATGAGACCACCCCGGGGAGGAGTGCTGGATCAGGGACTGGCCCAAGTGGAGGAGTTTAAGTATCTCAGGGCCTTGTTCACGAGTGAGGGGAGCAGGAGATTGACAGGCAGATTGAGGCCACGGCTGCTGTGTTGCGGATGCTGCAGCGATCCATCGTGGTGAAGAGAGCTGTGCGTAACAGTGAAGCTGTTGATTTGCCGATCTATCTACATCCCTACCCTCACCTATGGTCACGAGCTTTGGGTAGTGACTGAAAGAATGAGATCGTGAACATGAGCAGTGAAAATGAGCTTTCTCCGAAGGGTTGCTGCCCTCTTACTTAGTCAATCAAGAAAGTTGAGCCGCTATTCCTGCACATTGAAAGGAGCCATCAAGCATCTAACAAGGATGCCTTGGACGCTTCCTGGGCGAGGTGTCCCACCACATGTCCCACTGGGAGGGGGCCACTGGGTGGACCCAGGGCACGTTGGAAAGAGTATATCTTTCCATCTGATAAGCTGGAGGTGGAGCACGGAGCTGTGGGCTTCTCTGTTTAGGCTGTCCCCCCCCTCGACCCAACCCCGGATAAACGGAAACAAATGGATAGATGGGAAAAAAAGATTTTATAAACCAGTTTCTTCCTCCTGTTGTTGATCAGAGATTTGAAAGTCCTGCCCTGCAGACTCCACACATAACACATCACGAAAAAAAAAAATCACATTTCCACCTCTGCTTCTGGGCTAATGGCAAAACAACACCCCCACCGCCCATTCTCGTGTTTGTATGTTTAACACTGAGCGGCGATGTTGAGTAACGGCCTTGGACAGGCGGTATGATATGTGTTCTTGGCGGCAGTTCGCCTGGAATCATTAATTAAAGAACATTCAGCGTTGCCCTACTGTAACAGTAATATTCCACTGACAGAAAATGGACAATAACATTGAATTATCGCAGTCTCATATGTTGCACCTGTTGTTTTGTCCATCCCCTGTGTGTACTGAGGGTAGACACGAGGTGTCAGATAAAGAGTTTAGCCTTCACAGATGTAATCATTGCTGCACAATGATGTTAGGCATGCCTCAAGTCAGAATAGGACCAGCGTTAGTCTCTGATGCAGTAAAGCAACAGTGTGACGACTCAAGAGATTGATTGACACAAATAAAACCGTGCATCTTTGGATAAACTGTCATAGAAATGTTTTACAGTAGCCGTGCGCCACTGTTCTCATGCTTTTCTCGCATCTTGCAGCTGAAGCTCTGTCACCCACTGCTGCCCCGCAGAGCACAAGAAGATCTTCTGAAGGTAGGGTGGAGTGACTCATTCAGGATGTTTTTCTGCACAGTGCATTTGGCCCACACTCTCACTGTGTGATTGTCTGTAACCTTGCCAAAGAGGCAAATTAGAATTAAATAAAACTCTAACCCAGCATCCTCACCTTTGGAAATATTTCTGTTTTGCTGTTTAGTCTCATTTTTGCACCTTCGCCACTCTGCCTCCCTACATCCATCTGCGGTTAATGTATCACACTCTACATTGACCCGGTAATAACACAGTCAGTTTGTCATTACCGGGTCAGCGCAGAGCAGGTAGAATTTATCAAATTGAAGTTGGCAAGTGGAGATGTAGTAATGTTCACAGGTGGGAAGCTGCCTAACCCCGTCGACCCCAAGTAATAATTCTCTTTCGGCGCTCTCGGCGCAAAGCTGTTCGTTTTTCATTTGCTTGACTCTTTCAGCAGGGAGCCTGGTGGAGGACATCAGTGAAATGATTCTTCAGCTGCGGAGACAAGTGGAGAGCATCTTCAGCATTAAGTATGGTAAGCTACCTGTAGCGAGGGAGCTTTTATCCTCATCCGCAGCGGGGGCAGGAAGTTATGCCAGGGCTATAAATTTTGCAGGAAGACTTTGATCTCTCCTTAACCAGTGTACAGCAATTTAAAATCTAAGCTTTTAAAATCTATCTGAATATTAATATTGGAACATTTAAGGTTTTCAATAATTCAGCACATGAGAATGAATCTGTTAAGTGTGGGGCAAAGGATGGGGCATGAAAAGGAAGAATCTCATTTTCACATCAGAGGAGTTAAAGCATAAAGACACAAAGTATTAGTCGCCTTTTAGAAGGCGGCATGTCACAGCACGCCAGCGACTCTCTGAACATAGACATGCGTGCGCTAAGAGTAAGTGTGGGTAATTTTAACACGGCAATGCTCAAAGTTATTAACGAGTTCTTCTTATTCCCTTTAAATACAAAGAAAAGTTTCAGTTCTTAGTTTCAAAAGGGTTTTAGTTCAGCCGGCCGAGGGACTGATGAGCTCATGACAGATGAGGCGAGACATCTGCCTGTCCATCCACACATTACAATAACCTGTGAGCTGGATGAGCTTTCTACGTCACGTTAGGTTAATGTGTCTGGAAAAGCAACGTGAGCGTGAGACTGAAAACGAGCTAAAAATCGGGTTGTTTTTGTTATTTTTTGATTTTAGTTTTTAAAGCTATCGTTTTATAATAGATTTCCTTGAGTTTAGAAATATGGATGATGCTATCGCAACATTTGTCTCATGGTGGGTGTAGCCATGTGACCGTGTAGCTTTTTAGTTTGCCGGTGTGACAAACGAGGGTCGGATCTGACCGAGTGACAGGGGGACGGTGCAGATGCCCCCCGAAGCTTATCCTGCTTTGCCCGTGTTGACTTTAAATTATGGGGGCCATCATTTTCAAAATAAATGTCACTGCCATGGCTTTTTGTGTTGACTCTTTTGGACTTTGATCAAAAGCTTTTGAATAAAACTTGCTTTCTGTTTTTTTTTGGGTTTTTTTTATTTTTAACCCATATTGTAGCAATCATGTTGTATTCAGTAAGGCCTGGAACTACAGAACAAAATCATAAACTTTCATCTTTCCATCTGTCATATGTTTGTGTTATTCTAAGAACAGAGTAACAGGAGTATTTCACTCAAAAATGCACAAACATTTGGACTCTTTGTTAGTGTAATTAATCTGCACAGCTTGCTATAATATTTGTGAGATAACTGCATTAAACTCTACAAATGCAAGAGGTCCAGTTCAGCGACTCCTCACAGCTATGGCCGCCTGTATCACCCACTTAAGCCTCAGTAAGGGTACTTGTGTAAAAGGTGACCCTCTCTCTGTAGCTGTTAGAAGGCGTAAACTAACCACAGAGATCGAAACTGTCGAGCCAGGCTGAGATGGCCATTTGAGATGCAACTCGACACTTTCATGTCGGCTCCTTTATTGCTGCTTGGTTAAAACTGTCACACAAATTTGTCGAACTTTCCCTGTTTGGTGTTTTTGCAATTTTCCCCAGATTTCAGAAGATGGAAAGAAATGAGATGAATTGGAATAAGACGACTTGAATGAAATAGATCAATAAGCTTTGTGCTTGTTTTTCCTTATCATCTTCTTCAGCTGAAGCCCTGGGCCTTCCTGAACCAACCAAGGTGCCGTACTCCAAATTCCAGATGTACCCTGAGGATCTGTATGTAACCGGGCTGCCAGAGGGAATCTCTCTCCGAAGACCCAACTGTTTCGGAGCCGCCAAACTACGCAAGATCCTGGCTGCCAGCAGTCAGATCCAGTTTGTTATCAAAAGGTGAGAAATAATTATATATAGAAAGTCATCTGGAGAGTGTAGCGGTGCGTGGAAGTGTGTGTTATTTCAGTTTTCGCTCTCTGATTTGTAAATATCGTCACAATCTTTTGCTCATCTCTAGACCCGAGCTCTTAGCTGAGCAGGTAAAACAAGAGATGCCTTCCATCCCTATCTGTGATTCAGGTTTGTCTCTTTTTATACTTACTTTCTCATCAGCAGCATCTTCAATCCAAACTACTACAGTCTTATTTTTTTCTCTGATCGCACACATATGCAGTGTTAAATTTTGATATGTTTGTTTTGTCCTCTGCAATGCACAGTTGAAGTTTTAAGGTCAAATACAGTTCACAGGCTATTTTTAAAACGGCTCCTTTGAAGCACAACAGAAAGTCCTTGCAGGGATTTTTCTGCAGCTGCCTCCTCTTTATTTGTGACAAAGCTCCTAACGTTTGCTTTATTCAGTAAGTCTTAAGACGACAAAAGTTTAACCTTTAAATGTTTTTCTCCAAAGAGCTGGATGCCAAGGATGCAGCACCAGTAACGGAGGACACCGCGGCTGTATCCAAGAGACCTGGATTCTCAGGTACGGTCGAGCTGCATCGGTCATCTTAGATTTGCCGTTAACTGTTTAAACACGAATCGCTTCTGCTCGCTGACGTTGAAAGCCAGATGACATATATTTTAAAGCGTCTTCGTCCTCTCGTCAACAGAGTGCTTGGAGTCCAAGCTGTCCAGAATCGACCTGGCCAACACGCTGCGAGAGCAGGTCCAAGATCTCTTCAACAGGAAGTATGGGGAGGCATTGGGCATCAAGTACCCCGTCCAAGTGCCTTACAAAAGGATCAAGAACAACCCGGACTCGGTCATCATCGAGGGCCTTCCCCCCGGCATCCCCTTCAGGAAGCCCTGCACCTTCGGCTCCCAGAACCTGGAGAGGATCCTGGCTGTCGCTGACAAAATCAGCTTCACCATCACCAGGTGAGAAATGCTGATCACTCTAAGAGCTGATTAATATTCTGATTGGTAATGATGCACTTTCCCAGTATATTCATCTGTGGTGCTAAACCAAAAATAACAAGCTACAAAATGCACAAATTCAAATGTTTTCATCAAATAAGATCCATATCTGTCTATCGGTCTTCCTTCCTGCAGTTAATGGCTTGGATATTTATTACTGTCTTTAAATATATGTCGGTTAATTCTGTTCATTGTGCTTGTTTCATTGTGTTGCATGCAGACCATTTCAAGGACTTATTCCAAAACCAGGTATGAGCACACTGCGCTTTGCTTTCATGACATCTGATTTATTACGCAGCATCTATCACAGAGAGCAAAACAAACAACATTTAATGTTACTAAACATATTTTTCGTTAACTTCATCAGCACCTCGACGAGTCACTTTACTAAAGAAGGCCTACGCTTCAATAAATGGTGAGGAGAAAATGCTTTGATAGCGTCCATTACAAATGCTGCGGCTTTTCTTTTGAATGCTGTCTGTGACCGATTCTCTCCTCCTGACAGATGATGACGACATTAACCGCATGGGGGAGAAAGTAGTCCTTCGAGAGCAAGTCAAGGAACTCTTCAACAAGAAATACGGTAAATAGATCCGCAGCGTGGAGCTGTTGTTATCTGTACAAGACAGATAACCTTTTTACCATGAACCAGTTTCATCTGCATGATGGGTCCAAGTCGTGGGCGTGTTCAGTTTAATTCTCACAACACAGGAGAAAAACAACACGTCCCTTATTGCTCAGGGTGAGCCTCCTAAATGAGACGTGTGCCTGGAAATTTAAATCCAGAATGTTCGTCCTACTTGTTGAAGTAGGGGCAAGTCTTATAAATGCATGCCCCAAATTTCACTCATGAAAGGTGGCTGTTAAAATTTTGTGGAGCAATTTCAATACAGCCTTCACACAATTTGGTACAGAAGCCTGAAGGGGAAAAAAACAAACAAAACAAAACAAAAACGGTGCTAATGTCACAGCAGTGCCTTAAAAATACAACATTTCCACATGCATAGGGTCCACGGGTGGAAAGTCTGCACGGTAAACAATAAAAAACCTCTTATCAAAGTGGTGTCTATAGAGAGATGTAGAGCAAACTGATTTATTTTAGTTTGTGTGGCAAAGAAAAACTTCACATGTTGAATTGTTGTGCACCTAACAAATTTCAGCATTCTTACTTCTTATTTATTGAGGACCACAGGTGTAACAGCTCTGCGATAGGCCCCGGGGCTGATACGCTCTTTCATTTTGGGCCCTTACCACCACGCAGTGCTTGAGCAAACATGTTACCTCACGTTCTCGCTCACACGGACACACAAACAAATTTAAGTTATAAAATATTATCATGTAGCAATAATCAGTAACATCTGTAGGATCATTCCAGCTTTGAATCAGCACCACGGACAGCAACCGCAGTCAGCGATCTTGGGAGCAGACAAACATCTTCTTCTTCAGCCAGGCTAACACAGCTTTGGTTGCTAACTTATTACTGTGATGATTGCAGTGTATAAAGTTCCAACTTTGTTCAGGTTATAATAAAAGATCTCAAAGGGTAATAATGCTGCACCTGCACCTCTGCTTAAGAACTTTTAGCTGCTGTTATCAAAATGAATGAAGAACGCTGCATTTCTATGCACGTTTCATACCTACAGTATGTCAGTTACAGGCATGAGTTTCTTTATTCATGTGAAAACATGTGCCTGCATGCTTCTTATTTTTCACAGGAGAAGAAAAGGTGTCACACTGATCGTGCCGTTGTTGTTTGTTCTGTTTAGGTGAGGCTCTGGGCTTAGATCGCTCCGTCGTGGTCCCGTACAAGCTAATCCGCGGCAGTCCAGAGTCTATAGAAGTTAGTGGCCTTCCAGACGAAATCCCTTTCCGAAACCCAAACACCTACGACATCATGTGCCTGGAGAAAATCCTTCAAGCCGCAGATAAAATAACATTCAACATCAAGAGCCAGCTACAGTGAGTGCAGCGACACCGGAATGTTCAGCAGCGCTAGCCGTCACCGCACCGTACATTTCAGCGGGAATTTAGGGTTTTGCTTCTCGGTAGTTAAGCTCATTATGGTTTATTTATGCTTTGGATTTAAATCCAGCCTCTAAGATGTCAAAGAATAAATCTTACTCAGCAAATGTAAATAAAATGAAATAGAAAACAACGTTTTGACATCCAAGCAGTTAAGCTATGATGAAAGAATGAAGGCAAAGCTTTAAATCGTGCACAATTCAGGGATTTTTTTTTTCTAGGTATCAAGTAAGTGCAGTCTGAATAGAGGGCTAATTAGAATTCCAGAATGTTTTTTATAGTTACAAAAAAAAGATTGTATCTTTAAAGAAACAAAAATGCAGCTACATCACCTAAAATGACCCGGCCTTTTCTCTCTCCTGTTCAGACCTTTTGCAGAAATCTGTAGCCAAGCTTGTAACACAGGTAAGTGTTACACAAACAACCTTCTGTTGATGGAAGTGAGGCTTTCTGTGCTGCGTGTGCCTCCAGAGTAAAAGCCTTTGCTTTGTGCCTTCAGTAGGAACAGACGCCTCCACTAATCGACGGAAACGCAAGAGAGTCCAGGAGAGCAACCAAGTGCCTGCCTCCTCCGACCTGGGAATATCAAGCAATCAGATTCCAGTGATGGTACATTAAATAAAATATATATTTTCTTCATCATATGAAATCATAAGCTAGTTGATGAATACTAGGACATCTTTATTCTTCTGTTCTTACTCACACAGGTCCTTAAAGACTCTTAAAAAACCTTAAATACACTTTGATTTCAGAGCTACAGCATGCTGACCTGCTGTTAGGGCAAAAATGCACTTTATTAAGGAAGCCCCCCTTTACCTCGAGTTAACTGTAGCTTCGATCAGTCAGAGAAGCTCAAGCATTTAAGACGCCTAACAGAATGCGTATCAGCTTAAGTGCAGTGTATGTGGAGCATTTAGCTGCTGTCAGACGGCAGCCTCTGACATGTAACTGCAGCCATCACCAGTCCCGACAGGTGGCACAGCCTCTCTTCCTGTGACAGGTAGGTTTATAGTAGCGGTTTTAGCAAAGTGGAAGGTAAGCAGCGCAGTTATTCGGGGGAAACGGGGAAAATTTCGATGATCCATCATAACAGAACAAAATCCTGGCAGCAGGAATTAGGACAGGAGTTCCTCGTTGAACTTCCACGTAGGCTTCATGTATAACTGCGAGAGCTACAGCTCTGCTTGTTTTCTGTTCTTCTGGTGACTTGGCAGCATATTTACCAGCTAGAGTTTGTGAGCTGCCACTGTTTCTCTTTAATGTCTGGTAGATGTTTTAGAAACAACACACTATTAGACACAAATAGTTAAACTGATGCTCCCTGTTAATGTCCCAGCTCACACGTTAACTAGCCATAACCACAATGGTACAATGATAACTGAACAAACGGAGAATGTAGCAACCAGGTAACAGTTAAATGATGTGGTGACTGTTTAATGGTTCAGCGTCGTTGTACCAGGAACTTTTACTGACCTCTCAAATCCCTCAAAGACCAGGATGTCGGCGTTTACGATGCTTTGCAAAGGTTGTTTCAGCTTCGTTGCCACCACTTGGTTGCCTTGTTTGCATGCAGGCTTATCTGCATCCTCGGCCTTTCCCTGGCATTTTGCTTCATATGCAAAGTTTATCATGCTACGCCAGCTCACTGACTGTTGGTGTGTTCAGCTGCTAGTGAGGGGAGGAGCTGTGAACTGGAGAAGGCAAAGATGGCACTGTTGGTGTTTTTTATTGATTGATTGATTGATTTTTTTGGGGGGGGTAACCTTATTGTACCCATTAATTTTATTTTTGTTACATCCCACATTTCTCTATAATTTATTCCTCGTAGTTTGTTTATTTTAAACAAATAAAATCATTTAAGGGGATGATGATGTAGAGGTCTCAAAACTCGTGGGTCAAATATGATACACTTCGCCTTATTGGGTTAAAGAACATCTAATATCAGATCAGTAAAAAGCTGATGGTCCTCTCCCCATAAGTTCACGTTTTCTCAATCTTCTTAATGCGATAACTTCAAAACAAGATGACGTAGGATTGTGAAATTGATACCACAGGTGCGTCTACTCGGAGGCTGAGGAGTGGTTGCCAGCATTTTTATGAGTGTTTCCTGTCTTTTAGACTAGTCCACTAGTTTTCTTCCTCTCTCCCTCTGTCGTTTAAAAGACTAGTAAATTAGTGACTAGGCACATCCTTCATCTGTGGTGATACCTCCATACAAATGGGCAGGCTAAGCAAACCAGAGAGCTGGCATAAATTGGATAATTTAGAAAAGAGCCAAAAGATAATGGCGAGAAAGGCAGGAAACCCCGGTCGCTGATGGAGTCAGAGTCGATAAAACACCTTAAACTGCAGTAGATGACTGTGTGTTCAACTGTAAGTACTGAAATGTAATATTAAAAGAGGTTTAGAGGCAAGGTCAGCAACATTTTGCAGTAATGAAATCATTTTCTCCACCATTATGCTTCTTCCCTGCAGCAGTGGCCCATGTACATGGTGGACTACAGTGGAGTGAACGTGCAGGTTCCCGGGAAAGTCAATTACTGAAGGAGGAACTGGGGCGGCAGCAAAGGGATTCAAGGAGGAGTTTGTCAACACTCGCCACTCTTCCACAGTGCAACACTAACACTTTACCAGAGTGCTACAACTCAACGATCTCTCCAGACTGAATACAGAGAGCTGCAGGTTTGACTCTGAGAATGATGCCCGAATGTTGAGGAACAACAGAATGTATGTGGGTCGAAACGTTGCAGGGCAGATGTCAGCTCGACGGGACTGCTATCAGCTGGCCGCGACAGTAATCTTGTTTTTTTAACAAACTGCAAATATTACCGACGTCGTGTTATTTGCCCTTGCATTTTATAAAATGAGTCATGCTGTTGTTTTCCAGCATTTGGTTGCAATGTATTACTGACAGAAAATGTCTTTCATAATGATATGGTTCCATATTATTCAGATATTTGTACTTTTTATTTATTATATTTATTATTAAAATATAACATTATGTGCAGGGATGTAAAATATATTATTCTGTTACACAGCTCTTCGAGGAACTATCACAACACTAACAGATGCTACTAGCACTCAGTAACTACAGGTAACCGCTGAAAACATGATTAAAATGAAGTGTCTTAATTGGGTGTTGGGGTGACGGCAAGATTTTAGAAATTAAAGGAGACAAAACGGACTCAGAGTCTGCCCCACGGAGCAGGGAAAACCTCTGCTCGCATTGAAAACGAGACACTCGGTAAACAGCCTTTTTTATGTTAGCACTACATTAACGATTTGTAAAATATTGTCATTTTAAGTCAGCCTGAATGTATCATGTAAAGAAAAGAATGGTATGTTATTCTGCGGTGACTGTCTCTGGACTAACAATATTTAATATGCTGTACCTTAATGCCAATTAGGCCTTTGAAATAAAATGTGTTGCCTTGCACTTTCATTTTGTAGTAGTTTGTTTTGGTGTAGGCGAGGGGGGGTAAGGGGGGGGGGGGGGGGGGGGGGTCAACTGAATGAAAATGAAGAGGAGTGTAAAAAGCAAGACGGTGGTGAGTTGAGCCCATAATGAGGATTAAATATAATGACAAATAACTAAAAGCTGTTAGTCTAGGCTTAAATGTCAACAACAGGAACCTGAATATTGTTACTGTCGCTAGCAAGTAAGCAAAATTTGTATTTATATTGTACCTTTCAAGATAAATATCACAAAGTGTTACAGAACAAACCTGCCGGAGCATAAAAACAAAAGGTCAAAAATATGCTTTTTTAAACAAAGAGTTTTTAGCTGCTTTTTAACAGAATTACAATAATTCAAACGTGACAAAATAAAGGCATAAATAATAATTTTCAATTCAGAGTATGACACAGTGGAAGTCAACTTGGCAATGTTTTTAATTGGTAATTATGTTAGGTAACTATGAGAGAGCCAGAGATTTAATGTGAGCTTGCAAAGTTCTTCATTGAACATTTAAGAAAAGTGGCAAAGGGACCTAAAATTTCCATTAGGCAAAATCTGTCAGGGCCCAAACGAGGGCTCTTGTTTTTTATTGAGTCGGAGAAGACTGTCTGCTAACCCGTGCTAGGCTTGTAATATGTAACTGTAGGCTTGACATATACAACTGAATGTCATCTGCGTAGAAGCAATAAGAAATATCATTAGAAGTCCTCCAAATGTGCTGAAGAGGGAGCAGATATAACAGAAACGATAAAGCCCCCAAAACAGAACCCTGTGGCACACCGTAGGCAAGAAGTGTATCTGAACTTTGAGGCAGCCATGCAATATCAGCTGAAAGCTCAGACACCGGTAGTTAGAGCATTAACACTTCATAACCAGCCACTTTGTCTCAGCCATTGTTACCAAAATAAACATGGGTTCTGCTGTTTCCTTGAGTAATGTTTTACCTGTCATTTTAGGGGATTGTTATTATTATTAATAACATAATTGTGATGAATGTTGGTTGGAGGGGTCCCAGCAGACTCTGGAAGTGTCACTGCCTGCAGCAGACTGGCAGCCAGACCAGCATGTACCCCACCTCTCACCTAAAATCAGCCTCACAGGC